>NC_060058.1:0-311052 GCF_905333055.1 Maniola jurtina | reverse complement strand
GTGTGTGTGTCTGTTTGTTAGTTACTCTTTTACGTAAAAATTGCTGGACGGATTTGGCTGAAATTTTAAATGGAGATAGATTATACCCTGGATTAAAACATAGGCTATTTTTTACTTTAAAAACAATGAGTTCCCACGGGATTTAAAAAAAAACCTTTATCTTCGCATTGATAACAATATTATAATAAATAAATCCTACAATAGGGATGATGACTACTAGTCAAATCAGTGACTTTTATCAAACGTCAAAACGCTCGCTTAGCAAGGGAGCTTGTATGAAATTCACAGATGTGACGTCATAGAAATTTGACGTAATTTGACATACTTTTTTTAGTTAAATCGGTAATTTAGACTCTATTTAATAATTCCTAAGAAATAATTTATTTTTGATAGGCATCATCCCAATTTTCCTATTCCTAAATGTATAAATGCGTCTCATTCTCTTGAAGTTTAGTTTTCTTAAGGTTTCACTTGGACCGTGTGAGAACTGCACACATTCTTTTAACTGTCTAGGCTTGTGCTCGACTGCAATCATACCAAAAAGCCGGAGACGATGGAGTCTAAGTTAGAGCGCGCCTGCCTAGAAGGTGCCCCCCAGCCACTCTTCTTTTGTAAATATTATAGCTACCGGGCAAAACGGAAGCCGGAAGGGCATTCCATATTCTAGCATTGCATTGTATTAAAAATAATGAAGCAAATCTTTCTTTTTAATTAGGCTTGGCCTACCTAGTGTGCCAGCTGACCTCGCTAGGTTAATGGATACCAGCAGATACGAAAACGTATCGAGCGAGGAAGTGTATGCGATGTTGGAAGCGGAGCTTGTTCGGCTGAGGGCCAGGGATTGTACAATGGGTGCCGCCGGCTTACCGCAGCCGCCGCTTCCTAACCCGCCGGACACCACGGAGCTGGCACTGCAACGAGCTCGGTGCAGCCTTGCACCCACACCGATCGTGGACATCGGAGCCTCGGCCGGATTCCGGGGTGTCGCCCCGGGGTTCGAGGCCGCCCCGGCAAGAGAGAGTCCCGGCGTGGTCGGCGTCCAGAACTCGGCGCTGAATTCCGCCCTTGGCTTACCACCTGCGACTACGGGTTAGTACACAAATAAACAATCATTTTATGCAGCAGCTACAATATCGTGCGTATCGTCCCTTGAATTCAATTTTTAAAATTCAATATTTTGTTTTTTTATGTGCAATGCAGAGTTTAAAATAAAACAAATTTTTGATGCCGAAAGTAGCACTACAATTGAGTCTTCAATTTAAAATTCGTTTTCCTTCCTTTTTAGCAATATTACAAAGAAAAAGGTGCAGATACTCTTGTCTAAATTTATTTTAGAGAAAGGCATCCGAATCGACGCCATTGTATTGATTTGATTGCATCGTTTTTTTATCTTTGTTTGTTGTGTTTAAAATGGCCAACTGAACAGGTGCGGCGCTGCCGCAGGACCAAGCCCAAGGGAACGCTTCTGCATTGGCGGTTAATCCAGCGATGCGTGTTTACCAAGGCGAAGAGCTGAATGCCTACTTGAGACCTTTCGAGGGCGATTGGTCTCAACTTTACCCCGAACTTGATAATCCAAGGGTGAGAGAATTTCTTTTTCACCTCTCTAGCACAAACAGGGCGCCTTTGCTGCCCAAAACCAGTGAGCAAAACTCGTTTTTGCTCACTGATTAGAGCCACATATCATACATATATTACATAATCATCATGATCAACCCATCGCCGGCTCACTACTGAGAACAGATCTCTTAGAATGATAAGGGTTTGGCCGTAGTCCACCATGCTGGCCAAGTGCGGGATGGCAGTCTTCACATACCTTTGAGAGACATTGTGGAGAACTCTCAGATATTCAGGTTACCTCACGATGTTTTCGTTCACCGTTAAAGCAAGTGATATTAATTACTTCAAACACATGCTCCCACTTGGCCGGTTTTTTAATCAATTGTCGCTCGGCAACACGTATAGATCAACTGGAGCAATGTGGAGTAATTACTTCGCATTGCTGAAATTTTCAGATATTGCTGGGTGTTGCAGTAAATTGCGTCATGTGGTCGTGAATTGTTCAATTGCCTGTGGTACCTTAAAACAAATTTTCTTCTACAGCCCCCGTCTCCAACCAACATAGGCGACGGCCCAAAGCTACTTAACCTATACGCCGAAACAAAAGCACGCAGCAAGGCGGACGACACTTTATCTTCCTTTTACGAGGAAATGATAACACAACATCGCCAGTATTTTAAATCGTTAGAGTCATTGGCCAATACTTGGTTTTACAAAGACCCCAACGTAAGTATTTTTCAAAGTAGTCATACATTACTACCACTTTTATAAGTTCACCGATGTACCTGCGCAGAAATCTTATTTTTGAATGGCGCGAAAATATCTCAGCCGATTGTAGCGCGCGTCCGTCCGCTTTTGTAAGCGCGAATTATGAACGAGATAGCACGAGTCTTTGTTGTTCTTGTGTAACCGCGGGTAAAATTGCGGTTTCAAATCAGTGAAGTCGTGGGCGTAAGCTAGTAAAACATGAAATTCGTGCTCGGTGATGAGTAAGACAACAATATAGATGCACGGAGAGTGATATCTCTTTCACTCTCCGTGCATTTATATAAAGTTTTGTTACAAATTATTCAAAGTAGGTACTATTGCACACTTTTGACTATCAATTGTTATATTTGTAAGATAATGTTACGGTGATAGTTAATTACGTAAACTTAAAACTAAATCTACGCGCCCAAGTGTGAGAAGAGCCCACAACGAACTCAGCCGGGTATTCTTTTTAGGGGTCCGTACCTAATATAATAATAGTTCGATGGTTAATTTGTTGCAGGGTCGGCTCCAGGGGCCATTCAGCAGCGAGGTCATGTTGTTCTGGTACAACAGAGGCTTCTTCAGCCAGACTATGCTCGTAAAGCGTGGCTGTGAAACAGACCTGCGCCCCTTGTTCACTTATGGCCCCGTGGTGCCGTTCGCATATGTAGTGAGTCATCATCATCAAACTCCATTTTAACGACCTCCTCGGCGCAGTGGTCAGTGGTGGTCCTGGCTCCGACTCCCGGCACGAAGTTTATCATTTTAAAATCTCTGGTCTGGTGCGAGGCTTGAGCCGTGGCTAGTTATGGTGCACTTCTTACACATTTTGCCTTTTAAGTCGGTTAAAGAAAAAACCGGCCTAGTGCGAGTCAGACTCGAGCGAGGGTTCCGTACTCGGTTATTTTTTCCGACATTTTGCACGATAAATCTAAAACTATTGTGCATAAAAATAAATAAAAATCTGTTTTAGAATATACACGTAAAGCCCTTTTAGATGATACCCCACTTGGTGTAGTTATCTTACTTTAAAAATTGAAAACACTAATTATTATTATTATTTGGTCATCAACACATTTCAATTTTTTTTTGTGATGTCACCACAAATTCACAGTTTTCGGATTTATTCCTTGTGCTATAAGAGCTACCTACCTGCCAAATTTCATGATTCTAAATAAACGGGAAGTACCCTATAGGTTTTCTTGACAGACACGACAAACGGACAGACAGATAGCAAAGTGATCCTATAAGGGTTCCATTTTTCCTTTTGAGGTATGGAACCTTAAAAATTTATTATAATTTTAGTATGGAATGGATAATGGCATGGAGATTTTATTAATCCATAATAATAATTTATCTTTACAGGAGCCGCCACACATTACGCCAGGCATTAGACAAATGGATGTGAGTATACATTTTACCTACTGTTCAATTTAAAAAAAAACGTAGGAGGCAAAGCGAACATTTAATTCGATAAACGAACTTTGCGACATTGTTCCATAAAAAAATTTGGATTCCAACTCTTCAATCCTGATGCAGCACAGAACCTGACCACCAAGCTGATGGGATTTAGAAACTGTCGGTTATAAATTGATATTGAAAGGTATCTATACCAAGTAAATACTTTGTCGTTGACCTTCAGGATCCAACTCCTCAACCCTGATGCTGTAAGGAATTGCATTCCTAAATCCTGGTGATCCCTCGGGATTTTTAAAGGATCATCCGTTTAAATGTTTTTAAGTGGTACGGAAACAAGTTGCAACCCGGAGACGGGCTATTACGGGAGGCTACTTTAGTCCTGGGAAATGAAAAGTTCCCACCGGATTTGTAAAAACGTAAATCCACGCGGGCGAAGCTGCGGCATCAGCTAGTATAATATATATAGTGAGGTGGCTGGTGGTGGCGGTAGTGGAGCGGTACTACAGTTGTCCGTGTTTCGGCAGGCGGGGTTGTGGGGCCAGCCTCCTGACAGCCTCAGGGACATGTGGGCGGAGCTGCAGCATTGCGCGCCTCTGGTGCGCTCCGAAGACGTCGTCAACAACCTGCCGTCCTTTTTCTGGAATGGGGTACGTACCCGTGCGATTGCGAACAGAATACGAGCTTGGCGGTTTAACCCTTATAAAAAATATTATCAAATATCATATATTAAATATCTTTTTAAACATGTAACTATACTGTGAAGAATAGTAGAAGTCAGTATGCAGTATCTCTAATGTAGTTGTTGCATTTGACGGTGCGCGGGGCTGGTGCTTGCGTTAACTCGTTTCGGTATCGTAAAAGTAAGCACAAGTACAGTTCAAAACAATCGGAATGTTTACTTATGTGTGTAGATGCGTGTTTATATTTATATATATTTTATCTCATTGTGCTATGCATTTGTTTATACTATAATTATTACCATTTATGAACATTTTAACTATTAAATCATGTATGTATAAATTTTTAATATTACACTCATTTACAGGTCTCTGACATGGTGTCAGATACTTGTACTAGAGGCTGGATAATTTAAAGTTTTTTCTGTATTGCTGTGCATTATGTTATTCTCTGTTCATATAATGTTGTGTGCGGCACTGTGTTTTGAGCTTTGCGTGCACCGTCAAATATAAACAAATTAGTCTATATTATATTTTTATTGTATTTACATATATTTGTGTAGTATATTTTGTCTTATTTAAGTAAGCCACCTTTTTAGCTTAGCTGTTACATTATAACATACACATTGATCAAATAGTCAAGTTTAAACCGCCAACCTCTATATCACTTTTACATAAAAGTATTACATCTTGCACACAACTTGTCCGTCCCTAGTTTTATGCTTCAGAGATGAACGCAACTTGTTTAAAATACTTTGCTGGATTGCTTGCGGACTACTAATTTTATTTTAATAATATATACTGAACTTACTTACTTATCAACATTATAATCCATGCTTTAGTAATACTTTTATAAATTCACTTTACGTGAAAAGGATCCAACCCACTCAGTTAATTTTTAGATATTCACATTTAAAATTGATGGGTTAGTTCTTTTTCATGTAACGACGTCCCATTTTTAGTTCAACTAACAAAATTTATCTTTTAAAACATTATGTAAAAATTCAAAAAGCCAAAGCTTTGTATGCTTCCTGCAAGATTGTTGTCATAACCAATATTATTCGTTCGTTCTCTTTCCACACATCATGATTTTCGCAATTCTTCATGACTTTGTCAGTTGAACTAGTCATGTGTATGTTTTCATTGACGCACGGGCGCGGGATATGTAACTACGGCGTTTAGCCAGCCGCCCGAGCGTTTCCATCGTAGGAGTTCACCTGTCTCACAAACTCCACTCGGCCGTGGTATGCGACAACGCCGATTTCATTTCAAATGTGCAATAATTGAGGAGCTGGCGAACAAAATGGAGGAATTTGCATGAAGTTAAATTTTACAGCAGGAGCTAAAAACTGAATGAAAGTTAAAACTTGACTGTAATTGTATTGTTTTGATTCAACTCACGAACTTTGGACTGAATTTTAGCACACTTTTAAGCCGTTATGAATAAAATTCATGAATTTGGGCTCAATTTCAGTACAGTTTTAGCCCGGTTTGCTAAGAAATGAGTTGGAATTTGTACTGACTGGATCAAAGACAGAAGTTTAGTTACACCGTTCTGCTCACCAGCTCCAAATGATGCTTGCGCAATGTGCGCCCCGCAAACAACATACGATCGGACTTCGTGAGACCGGAGAACTATTTATTAATTTAACAATATACCTAATTTGCACAACTACATTGCACATTTTCTTCTTTTCGTTATTATAATCGATAAAAGCGTGTACCTAGTGTTTCTATCCACGGAAAGAAGTTGTATAAAATCTCACTGGGCGTCAACCATTTTGAGTCACCAATCAATCACAAACAATTCTGTTTTCGAATTGAATTTCAAATTATTTTTTGAAAAATTGGAATCAGAGTTTTGAATGTTTTTCAGAACATGTTAGTGATTGATTGGTGTCTCGAAAATGGTTAACGCCCACTGAGATTTTCGTCTGTCTTTTGTCTAGAAATACAGAACAGAGAGAGCCTTACACTCACTTTTTTCCGTGGATATACTATGAGAAGGAGCTTATATCGCGTACATTGTTCATTTTATTTAGCTTTTTAACGAAAGCATTTGCGAATTGGGCTTGGCGGCTATGGTTTAGCTTGTTATTTTTATTGCACTATATCATCGTCCCTAAAGCTAACTCTACTCCATCCATGAAGAGAAGTTAGTATTTTGAGTGACCAACCAATCCCTAACGAATCTTTTCGGTACTACTCGAGCCCTATGCTAACTTTTTTTCTGTTGATAGAGTATAAAATATGCTATGAATGCACGCGCTAATGCTTAGTCCAAGTTTCATAGATTTCATCTTAGAATCTTAACCACTTCAAACTTCACCACTTCACCACACAACTTCATGCATCATATCACCTTTCATTTATTTATTTATTGATTTATTTATTTATTTGTTTATGTTTATTTTATTTTATTCATTTATTTGTAATCAACAGCGTTACAGCTAATATAATTTTAAATTTTAGACTACATATAAAAATAAGGCCAAATGGGATTACAATGGGATTATAACAGAAGCTTTTCAGTAAAGTAGTAGCAATAGGTAATCACAACATGAGTGCGCGTGCGTGCGTGCGTGTGCGTGTGCGCGTGCGTGTGCGCGTGCGTGTGCGCGTGCGTGTGCGCGTGCGTGTGCGTGTGCGTGTGTGTGTGCGTGCGTGTATATGTGTGTGCGTGTATATGTGTGTGCGTGTGTGTGTGTGTGCGTGTGTGTGAGAGCAAGTGTACATATATTTCTGTACTATTATAGATATTAATTAACATAAATAGCTGGAGTTTGTTTTGCTTTAGATGGTAGATGCTTTTGACGATTCAAAAGAACTTGTAAAAGTCTAATTGAATAAAAATATTTTGAATTTGAATTTATCACTTGTTGCTTGAGTGTTTTGAGAAGATGGATTTTTGTATTTCTTGTTTCTAATGGATTGCATCTCCTTGGCTACTATGCAGCCTCTATAATTAGCTAATATGTGGGGACTGGTTTTTGAACCAGGTAATAAACGTGTTGCATCACACCAGCCCCGTATCTATTTATATTTGATTAGGTTATTTTAGGTTAATTAGGTTTTAGGTTGGATTAGGCTTTACGAATAGTAGGTAAGTAGGTAGTTTAGAAGGTTATGTTGATGTTTGTGTATGTTTATGGGTATGTATGCGTGTGTATGTGTGTACGTGCATAGCAGCATTAGATATTCCTTTACACAAAGTTGGTTTTCTAAACCAGGTTAAAATATATTATTAAAATAATTATTATTAAAACTTGTCTTGTTCTTCTTGAACATGGCGTTGCTTAAAGTGTGGAATGAATTCTTCACAAGTATAAATTCCTTTGGTGTAATTTACAAGTAAACAATTTTGCGACCCCCGCAGTTAGCACAAAAAATCGGACTGGCGCGTTCCAGATACTAGGTAAGTAAGTAGGTACTTGGATGGAGTAAACGACTAAGTTCGTTAGGTGAGTTAGGTACAATAAGTGCAGTGACAGTGTTAAGTGTATTTTAACAGCGCATCCTTTTACACACTACCAATAACTCCAAACTTACACTTTTATGATTTTATTAATATATTTAAACTTTATATTTCACTAAATATCATATTGTATTAGTATTAATATAATATAATATATTAGTATAATAGTTGTTTAGTTTAGTGTATATAATATTTAGTAGTTAGTTTAGTAGTAGTTTAGTAGTTAGTAAATCATACCATGATCATCCCGTTACCCGCCGTTTACTACTGAGCACACCCATATCTGCATCGGTAAGTATTTTTTCGTAACCATCTAGAAATAAGCTTAATAATATTTTCGTGTCTGTATTTAAAACTACTATTGGTATTAGTGGAGTAAACGAAGCCTTTCCGTCGGAAGTCCTCAGAAACAGCTCCGATTTTGATGACTTTTAAAATTTTTGTTTTTTATATATTATTTAAAATCAGAAACGTTTTGAGGCGGGGAAATAGTTTTTAATATTTTTAATCCATATGTATGATATTTATACATGAATTCCAGTAAAACGTTACCTTCTCCTTGAGAGGTCGTAGAGGAGGTCAAATGCTATCTAATGATCTCTAAACACCTAAAGGCAAAAAGGGCCCGTTTTCGAGTTATTGATTGTTGTCAGAAAAAATACGTATTTGTTTCTTGAATTTATTTATAAAAAGTAAGATATATAGCGCCAGCTTTTTACTAAGTTTCTAAGTGGCAGACATCTTAATTAATAATTGTGTGTACTAAAATAATTATAATCCTCATAGGTTCTCCAGTTAGTGTTCCAAAACTGTACCTGTTTCATAATTTCTATTTGGTTACTTTGCCAAAAATGCAATATTTTTTGAAAAGTTACACAAATTTTTGATCTCTAAAACTTCTACACATTCTCAGCTATCTAATAACGTATCAAACTCTATTATAGGTTCAAAATTAGCTAAAAAACGATAAAATAATGGCACAAGGGAGAAATTGCTTAAATCTGAAATTTTCAATAAAATAGTTTTTTCTTTGTTTAGAGCTAGTAACTAAACTTAAAGGGAGGTAACATTTCACTATCTAAATGTAGTCTGGTCTAGTTTGATCATGAAGTTCGCCACGGGTTAGGCCGATCGATCGATAGAAACGATTTTTTATCGAAAGTTTCAGGCATAAGAAATTTCTCCCTTGTGCTATTATTTTATCGTTTCTTTAGGTAATTTCAACTTATTATAGAGTTTTGTACGTTATTAGACAGCTGAGAATGTGTAGAAATTTTAAAGATAATCTGCAGGCCAAAAATTTCAGTGATTTTATGGAAAAAAACATAGAATTTTTGGCAAAGTAACCAAATATAAATTATGACTCTGGTACAGTTTCGGAGCCTTACCTTGAGAACCTATGATGATTATTTTTATTTTAGTACTCACAATTATTAATTGTGATATCTGCTACTTAGAAATTAAATAAAAAGTTGGCAAATGCCTCACTTTTTAAATCAATTTAAAACAAATAAATATGTATTTTTTCTGAAAACCATCACTAACTCAAAAACGGGCTCTTTATGTCCATAGGTGTTAAGAGGTAATTTGATAGCATTTGACCACCTCTACAACCTCTCAAAGAGAAGGTAACGTTTTAGAGGACTTCATGTATAAATACATACGGATTAAAAAATATTGAAAAAAAATCCCGGCTTCAAAACTTTTCTGACTTTAAACAATATATAAAAAACAAAAATTGAAAAAAAAACATCAAAATCGGAGCCGTTTCTGAGGACTTCCTAAGATTGACTATTTTACTTCTTTATTGACTCCACAATTTCAAGAATTTTCGATTAGTGTCCTTGATATGCACGAGTTGGGGTGCGTATCCACTGAGGTAAATGCTTTTGACGATCCAAAAGTAATGTAGATGTGCAAATTATTTAAATATAAATTTTTTTTGTGTATTAACTTTAAAAATTTTAACTATCTTGTAATAGTTAACGTTTTTAAAGAAGAAATGAAATATTATATTCATAGACAAGAGCATGAGACTCTTGTCTATGAATATATTGTGACACATGAATAGGATGTCTATGAATGTAATATTTTTTTTGTGTACTAACTTTAAAAATTTTAACTATCCTGTAATAGTTAACGTTTTTAAAGAAGTAATGAAATGTGTTTTATATCAATCTGTAATTCAATCGCAGTATTAAGTGTAATATTAGAAAGAACCGGCCAAGTGCGAGTCAAACTCGCGCACCGAGGGTTCCGTACTCGGGTATTTTTCCGACATTTTGCACGATAAATCAAAAACTTTTATGCTTAAAAATACATAAAAATCTGTTTTAGAATGTGCAAGTAAAGCACTTTCATATGATACCCCACTTGGTATAGTTATCTTACTTTGAAAATTAAAACATATTTTAATTTTTTTTTCTGTGATGTAACCACAAATTCACGGTTTTCAGAGTTATTCCTTTACTTGTGCTATAAGACCTATCTACCTGCCAAATTTCATGATTGTAGGTCGATGGGAAGTACCCTATAGGTTTCTTGACAGTGTCCGTCTGTCGTACGGACAGGCAGACAGACAGACAGGCCACAAAGTGATCCTATAAGGGTTCCTATGGCCGAATGTTGGTCATTAAAACGGTGCGATTATTAATCTGTTATAGAGAGCTGTCGAATCTGTCTGTTGTTATTTTCTCAATATAAAAATACACGTAGTTAACTATCTTGATATTAACTAACTATCTATGCTTATCCGGCTAGGCTCTTTGCAAAGTAAAATTTTGCAAAGTAATCTGTGAATAGAATATTTGTCAAATGATCTTTTGTAAAATGATATGTTTGTGGAATACGACGTTTGTGATTTGATTAGTTTTTGAAAAGTTTTTGGTGAAATGATAATTTGTTATACTTTTTTTCTTAATCATTAATGAACCAGATTGTTAAAATCCTAGCCCAAAATGTTGAATTCTTAAATAATGTTGAATTCGCAAAATGTTGAATTTCAATTTCTAAAATGTTGAATCCCATGAATCCCAAAACGTTGAATTCGCAAAATATTAAATTTCAATTCCCAAAATATTAAATCCCAAAATGTTGAATTCGCAAAATGTTGGATTTTAAAACATAAAAAGGAGTCAAGGACTTACCTATCGTCAAAGTTGTCAGTTTTAAACCATTTTTGCGACGGGGGCTATCTGAATAACTGAACGAGATAGTAATATCTGATGGCAAAGTTAAGTTTGTCCCTGAATCCATTTTATCTTTTCGTTAGAGAACTATTTACATACCTACAACTTGGCACGGAACCTTCGGTGCGCGAGGCTAATAAAAAATCCTCCCGAAATCTCAAGCAAAGATAAATTATTTTGCATAGTACTTGCATTTATCAATTTTTTTGTGAGTATTATACTAAATATTATATAATATTCGCTCGGGGTTCTCCTATACTTTTCTTATATAAAAGGTGTTTTTTATATTGCAGTCGCGCTCTTTTTCATTACTTTATTCTATCTCACTATCAAAAAAGGTAAAATACCAACCGTTTACTTTCTCCATCAAATCGATCAAAAATCAAAGTCGATTGAAAAAATTGATTCCTCAAACCGAACGATTCAACATTTTGGGGTTCAACATTTTGAGAATTGAAATTCAACATTTTGTTAATTCAACATTTTGGGATTTAACATTTTGGGAATTAAAGTTCTATATTTTGCGAATTCAACATTTTGGGATTCAACATTTTGGGAATTGAAATTCAACATATTGCGAATCTAACATTTTGATTCTCAACATTTTGCAACTCCGAAATTCAACAGTTTGCAAATTCAACATTATGAGAATTCAATCAACATTTTGAGCCTGAAGGGTAAAATCATAACCATTCCCTTTGGCTTTGCCGTAGTCGGATAAAAAGGAAAAGGGATAACATTAGATTTAGTCCTATCAATTTAGTTATATTTATATATAACTAAATAGAGTATATTTACTGTAATATTTATTATAGTAATTATGAAACTATTTTTGTAGAGAATTTTAAGATCTACAACTTTGGGCCTGCATTTTTTTTATAAAACTTACTGTTTTCGAGAAAAATCCAAAAACTTCAAATTTTGACCTTTGACCCCGAATAACTTTAGTAGCACACATAGGATCGATGTTATTTGTAATGGTAAACCCCAGCTCTCCACCAATATTTGGCTCTGTGGGAATTATTGTTATTTCAAATGTCTATATTGACCGGGCTATAGTCACATCATCAAATTTTTTTTCAGGGTATATATCGAATTGTAAATGTCAGACGCAGTCCTGCTGAAGAATATCAAGCAAGTTTTGAACAAAGTAATAATTCTTTGGAAAACACTTCTCAGCATTCCAATGATAGTAGTTAAGTATTTTGCTGTTTTCCTCAACCCATCGCCGGCTCACTACCGGTGTTTGTATTTTGTAAGAATGTAAGTGTTTTGTTTTGTTTAGTATGGTGTAAGTGACGGAGAGAGGCCTGTTAATGGTGCTTGAAGTCTGCCAATCCGAACTTGGGCTGGCGATGGGTTGATAATGTATCAATTTCCTTTTATTGTGAAATCCTTTTATGTATAATGAGGCAGGCTTTTGGTACAGACGAGAGGTAAAATAGTGTTGTGTTAGATAAAGTCGCGATTACAATATTGTAAGCTTTACCCACGTGTATCGGAAGCCTGGATCTGCAAGCACCCTAAATAAATATTGATGTATCAAAGGCCTGTTCCTAACAAAACATGTTCCTGAATCTAGTATAAGGTTTTGCACATCACATCGAAAATTATTATTATTAGTTATAAAAGCAAAGTGATTTTTTCCTTAGTTAAATGTTATTGTACAAACAGCAACAAAGCTAGATTTGTCGCTGACCCTATATCATTTACACCAAACGGTGATTTGAATGGACATATGATTGTTTTTTTTTTTGTTTGTATAAGCACGATCAGAAGGCCGACGACGTGCACTAGGTTTTGAGTATTTTTTTCAGTTTAAGGTTAAGTTTTAACTGTAATATGACTTAGAATATTGAGAATTAGAACTGTTTTTCGTGAACAGTTCACGTAAAACAGTTCTAGAAAAGTAAGACAACAATTTTTATAAAATCGATGTAGGAAATCTAAGGCAATCTGTTTGTGAGAATATTTGGCTGTTTTAAGTTTCCTACATTGATTTTACAAAACTAGACATTATTTACTATTATATTAAGTGTATTATTACTTTTATTGATCGAAATCGGCAGCTGAAGCTGTTCGCAACTGTGATATTATGTCCCGTATTTGCCACAAGTAGGTAGGTACCTACTAGGGCTGGCCTCGAATGTTTAGTCGCCAAAAAAATTTTAGGTAACGAAAAATTTGTTATAACTGTTAATTATATCTTAATAAGAGTAAAAAAAATTTAAGATAAACATGTTAAGTTGTAAATGTTTATTCTATTTAGTGTTATATAATTAATTCAAACCAAAAAGTAGTACTTATCACAAATAATACAACTTTAACAGAGTACATTGTCTTAAATCGCAGGTCTAGGTGCGCAATTTGGGAAACCCGTTTGAAATAATACATTGGTACAGGGAACACAAATAAAAACAAGTTTCTTGTCAAGACAAAAGCCCTGCTTATATATGTATACCTATCTGACGTGTAGATATACTGCGCAGTTATATGCCTCGTGTTCAGAACTGTCAATTGCAGTATGTTGTAGTATGTGTCAGACTCGTTTTTTATCACTTTATAAACATTACTAGTATAGTATAGTATAACATAGTATTTTGTTTATTTTTTCAAGCAGAAATATTTTTTTTATTTGTTTTTTTTTATTCTAGCTTTGGAAAACTAATGTATAACATAGTATTTTGTTTATTTTTTCAAGAAAAAATATTTTGTTTGTTTTTTTTTTTATTCTAGCTTTAGAAAACTAATGTATAACATAGTATTTTGTTTATTTTTTCAAGAAGAAACATTTTGTTTGTTTTTTTTTTGTTCTAGCTTTAGAAAACTAATAAGTAGCCAGACGCAAACAGCCATAGCTTAGAAAATATGTGCTCTATATGTATTTTTTTATTGTTTTCTCTATGTAAACGGAAGCGACTGTGAAGGTTTACGTAGGCCACAAAATATGAGGCTACGAGAGACAAAGTTGTGTCCGCTTTGGCTCTCGTGGCCCCATGTGCGATGATGTGAGCTTATAAGACTTCGTACTTTGTCGGTAGGGTAGCAAAGTCAATCTTGAGATCATCTTATAACTTGAGTATAATTATAAACTATAGGTATTCGGTGTCTACTCTCTACAAAAATATATCTAAGTCTCGAGCCTCAAAAAGGCGGGACCATATCCATTCACTTTAGTACGTAAGTTTGATGCTTTCAATAAAAAAAATTAAACAATTTTTCTATCATTTAATATTTTATTATTAAATTTTCCCTCGCCGATAGAAACATATGCAAGGAATTTCCTAATAGTAAGTAGTATTAAGTAATTTTAGAGTTACAGTTATATAAAGTTTATAAATTATAAATAAATTAATATACTTACAAAGTAATGCGGACATCCAGTGCGCAGTGCTGGATGTCCGCATTATATTATACATTTCCTAATACGATATTGGAATTATATACAATTCCTAGGAATTGTGCACATTTCCTAGGACATTTATGTAGGTATTAAATAGTTTTTGAAACAATATTTTATACATTTCCTAAATAGCTTCGGAATTATATAAATTTCTTAGGATTTGTATACAATTCCTAGATTTCATACATTTCCGGTAACATAATATATACAAGAGCTTAGTTAAAGAGCTGAAACTCAAAATCTCGTTGCGAGCAGCCAGACATTTCGTGATAAACCATGCGCTGCTTTTGCGGTTTTGAGCTAAGGGGTTTGTGTATTTATGTAAGGCTGTATGGATGTATTTATGTAAGGATGTACGGACGTATGATGATATATTATGTGTGTGCGTATTTGTATGATGGTATGTATGATTAATAAATGTGCCAAGCGCATGAGCCGTTTATACTCTGGTGTTTTTATTGCAACAATATCCCGAGAATTGTATTAAGTAAATATAACGTAAAGACAACTTGTCCAATTTTTTCACTGTTGCTTACAAAATTGCTGAAAGTTGTATCATACACGTGCATACTAAAAAATACACTCAATGCTATTAAATATACAGTCGAGACCCGACAGAGACATCGAGGCCCGACAGGTACATCGAGACCCGACAGACATCGAGACCCGACAGACACATCGAGATCCGACAGGGACATCAAGACCCGACAGACACATCGAGATCTGACAGAGACATCGAGGCGTGACAGACACATTGAGATTCGACAGAGACATCGAGACCCGACAGACATCGACACCCGACAGAAACATCGAGACCCAATAGATACATCGAGACCCGACAGACACATCGAGATCCGACAGAGACATCAAGACCCGACAGACACATCGAGGTCTGACAGAGACATCGAGGCGTGACAGACACATTGAGATTCGACAGAGACATCGACACCCGACAGAAACATCGAGACCCAATAGATACATCGAGACCCGACAGACACATCGAGATCCGACAGAGACATCAAGACCCGACAGACACATCGAGATCTGACAGAGACATCGAGGCGTGACAGACACATTGAGATTCGACAGAGACATCGAGACCCGACAGACATCGACACCCGACAGAAACATCGAGACCCAATAGATATATCGAGACCCGACAGACACATCGAGATCCGACAGAGACATCAAGACCCGACAGACACATCAAGATCCGACAGAGACATCGAGACCCGACAAACATCGACACCGCACAGAAACATCGAGACCCGACGGATACATCGATACCCGACAGACACACCGAGACCCGACAGACATACCGAGATCCCACAGAAACATCAAAACCCAACAGAGAAATCGAGACAAGACAGACACATCGAGACCCGACAAAAACATCAAGATCCGACAGACATCAAGATCCCATAGAGACCCGACAGACACATCGAGATACAATAGAGAGCCGACAGAGTTATCGATATCTAACAGAGACATCGAGACCCGACAAACACATCGAATCCCGACAGACATCGAGACCTGACAGAGACACTTGAGACTCGATAGAGACCCGACAGACACATCGGGACCCGACAGAGACATTGAGACCCGACAGAGACATCGAGACCCGACAGAGACATACACATCGAGACCTGACAGAGACATCGAGACCCGACAGACACATCCAGATTCAAGACGTAGGCGAGAGTATTAAAAAAATAGCGCCAAGAGTATACTTTTCAAAGCGTGGAATGCATGGCTATGGTTTGAAGTACTCTTCCGAGATCACTGTTTCCTACCATTTACTAAGAACACAGACTGATTTCTCTTCCTTATACCTTATGATTATCCTTTTATAAAATATTCCTCATATAAATTATAAGGAAGATTATAATATATAACTTCCATATAATTATCGTAATATAAGGAAGATAAATGATACTGTAATGAGCTGTGAATACCTACGACTCGTCCACTGACATCGTGTATCCAGTTACCATCGTTAGCTTCCAGAGCCAGAGCGACGCCGCCGCCGACCTTATACCCTATCCACGGAAAGAAGTTAATATAGCGCTTGTCACGTAATCCCGTACAAATGATAGAGGCAAAAATGTCGGTAGACGCTAAAAATTACGGTAGAGATGTATAGAGCGCACTTTGACTTTACTCATACTTAAGCTTCAGTTAAGATGAGCCGGTTTTATGTCAGCAGCATAACATTGTCTCGTTTTAACAGTAGCTTAAGTCTTAGCAAAGTCAGAGTGCGCTACACTTAAGTTTCAGTTAAAACGAGACGGTTGTATGTCAGCAGTATAACACTGTCTCGTTTAAGCTCAAGTCTTAGCAAAGTCAGAGTGCGCTCTCCCTTAGTCACCAACCTAATTGCAAACGAAACTATGTTTCCTAATTGAATATCGAATGTTTTTTGAAAACAATTTCGAATTGAATTTTGAATGTTTTGCTGAAAACATGTTTGTGATTGGTTGGTGTAGCAAAATTGTCATTTTGCCTCTATCATTTGTATAGGATTAAGAACAGAGAGAGTGAACAGAGTTTATACTAATGAACTGGATAGGGTAAACATATCTCAAATCACAAAACAAGTAGTCCAATCTGAATTTTGCCACATGGCGACTTGCGCAACTCACAAAATAAATTAAAATAAAATTAAAATAGCCCTTACTTCCAAGAACAAGATAGGATTTACATTTTTGTTAAATTTGAATTAAGGACAATTTATATATTATATTACATTACTGAATTGCAAGTCACAAACGTTGGAGTAAATACACGAGCCCGGCTGAATTCTGTTTTTGCACAACACACCTCTTATTCCGACTGGACTACTTGACACCTATTTAACAGCCCAAATCAATATATAAATAATCAATCTATCTGTAACCTGTCGATAACGATTATGTTAATGGACTTGGACTGTATTACTAAAATGGTAGTTTATGGGGCTACAATTCATTTATTAAAGAGAATTGATTAAATAAAAACCACAAGTTTAATTTGTTTTTTCCAATAACGTCACGCCGTACGGAAGGTGATGAATGACGTCACAAGGCATAAATGACAAATATTTTTCCATTTTTTAACATAAAAATAAGAGTAACTAAAAAAATGGAAAAATATTTGTCGTTTACGCCTTGTGACGTCATTAATCGCCTTCTGTACAGCGTGACGTTAGTAACCAATTATGTTAAAAATGATGAAGTCTGATTTTTTTATTTAATTATTTATTCTCTTTAATAATAAATTCTAGCCCCTTAAACTACCGCTACACAAAACATCACATCATTTTATTACTACCATCCAAGATCCCATTATGCCAAAAGGACTATCCTATTATAGCACACCCGAGATGTTATTATACCTCGTAAGCAACTACGTTGCTGAGTAAGTCGTTGTCAGATTACATAGTATCATAGTATACATTGATTATATTAAAGTCGGCACCCACGTAGATACATGCCATTCTCCAAGTAATGAATAGGTAAATATTCCATGCATTTAAATTAGCTTTACATATTTCAGTATCTACAGCTAAAACTCTTCCGTTCACCTTTCCCCCTTT
Organism: Maniola jurtina; assembly: GCF_905333055.1. NCBI lineage: Eukaryota > Metazoa > Arthropoda > Insecta > Lepidoptera > Nymphalidae > Maniola > Maniola jurtina. Next base: position 293,006 of record NC_060058.1, on the reverse strand, counting down.
TCGTTGACGTCTGTTACACTGCACTGCTTATTTGAATGCAGCTTACTAAAACTTCTTCAATTCACGCTTCATTCTCAGGAGGTAGGTAGGTACTTTCTTTTCGCTTTTGCATTTGTACAAATAGGTAATACTAGTGTGATTTTTATTTTCAGGTTGGTATATATGCTACCTAGTTTAAATAATAGTTATAAAAATTTTGTTTGGGTTGAGAGTATAATCTGCTACGTACAATAACCTGCTATGTATTGTACAGAGCAGGTTATACTGTCAACTTGATTGTATATCCATACTAATATTATAAATGCGAAAGTGTGTCTCTCTATATCTGTCTGTCTGCTACATTTTCACGGCCCAACTGGCGAAATTTGATACAGGGTTAGCTTATATCCCGGGGACTACTTTTTATCCCGAAAAATCAAAGAGTTCCCATGGGATTCCTAAAAACCCATCCGCTTAACCGATTTGTATGAAAGGTACCGAGGTAGCTTGCGTCCCTGTAATTGACATAGGCATTTTATCCCGGAAAATCAAACAGTTCCCACGGGATCTTTAAAAACCTAAATCCACGCGGACGAAGTCGCGGGCATCCTCTAGTGGATCTAATATCTTTCATTTGTTTTCATACGCCTGCGTTTGGGTGTTAGCATAAAGAAGGTTTCCGGTATAGGCAGGTCGGTGCAGGTTGGTACCGATCAGCCGGGTGACTCAGTAAGTTGATAAGATGAACTTTTCACTGAAGAATTATACATCTTATCGATCTATAAAGTTATAGATCGATAAGATGTATAATTCTTAATCTAATCCGGTAAGTACCGGATCGAGTGTTTTGAGTCTCCCAGCAGTGCGGGTAAAATAGTCCGACTGTGGGTACCGGAAACTTGCCTCTTTCTTTGACTTAGCGAACGGGATTTGTTTCGATTTTGTAGTAATAAGCGTTGCATTACAGCCTAATGCCAGCTCGATGACCTTGCCGGCGGACATTGTCAAGGAGATGAAGACGGAGGAGCAGATCCTGGCCCAAATGAGGAGCAAGCAGAGCGCGGCGGCGTCGCACCAGACTCCGCCGTTCGTGAGCGACAGCTCGCCGACCGTGAGCAGCTCCGCGACCGTCAGCTCCAGCGAGGACAGCTTCAACGTCCGAGCCACCCCCGACCTGGACACGCTGCAGCTGTTGATGCAGAGCGAGACACACACGCCAACCAGTGAATCCAAATCCGAGAGTGACGACTCTGAGGTTAGGCTACAATCTCCTGATTAGCTTTCTTGCCGGCTCTTCTCAGTGGAATTTTCCTTTCGAACTGGAGTGTTGACATCACTGTCGATATTATAGACACGAAAGGGTATTTGTTTGTTGGTTCATCCTTCAATCACGTCGCAGCGGAGCGACGCGCAACGGATCGACGTGATTTTTATCATGGTTATAAGACCTAAAGAAGTAAAAAACTGTTGTGAAGAATATAGTACGTACTAAAACTGAAGTGCCGCATTAATAGTTTTTTTATTTTACAGACAAAATGTGAAAAGCTAGACAAAATAGAGACGCCCGCCTACCCCGTGGCCGTCAAAACTCTACCGATTCAGAAACCTCCGTCCGATGCTAAGCTCAGCAAACAGGCTAAGAACGAACCGGAAAAGCCGTCGAAGACTAAAGATAACAATAACGTCACTAAAACTAAGACTAAGAAGAACAAAGAAGACAAGAAAGAAGACACGGAAACTAAAATTAAAGAAGACGAAGTTAAATCAGAGGTATGTGGCGTCGATTTTGTGTGCTTGGTAATGATTTTACTCTCCCACTTGCTCGGAAATCTTTTCATTATTAAAAAAAATAAAACGTTGATCGGTTCTTTTCGGCTCGCGACGAAATAAGAGCAATAGCGCACTAGCGGCTAGGCCGCAGCGGCCAGGTCGCGGCAGCCATCGAGATAGATACATTATAGTCGACGCATTTTTAACTGAGTCGTTGGGCACATGTCACTGACAGTAGGAATGTGCACGCAATGCAACCCGTTATCGATACTTAGCTACCTGCGCACGCGGGGTCGATGCGTCATCGTGACCGTCATTAGCACTCTGACTCCTGATTGGTCGTTACGAGTAAGGGTTGTTGTTTTTCTATAAATATAAGATTTTATTGTTATAACATGACAAAAATTCATCAGCGTCTGTCACTGATCTAGATAGCTTTGATGTCAGCGTACTAAAACGAACCATTGATTCATTTTATGACAACGGGGAATATCCATCGGTGGCTATAATTCTAGAAAAATACCAAGAACAGATGCCTAATTTTAAGTGTTGATATTCTTCAATGAGAAAAATTTTGACAAAGGTCGGCTACAAGTTTAAAAAAAAATGCACAACGTCTGATAATAATTAACCTACAGGAAGATGACACAGATGGGGAAAATACGGATGAGGATATTTGAAGAACTCAGAAATAGCCACAGGGCCACATTACGGTCTATACAGTTTCTCTATGATTACGTCGACACAAACATTTTATCGTACAAATTAAAAACTTTTATTTTCAGATAGCGAAAAATTATTCCTATTAATACTTAACATAATTTATCATATCGATCGTACCTATCCCGTTATCTGCATAGGTTATATGCACCTCTACAGTTCTTACGCACATCACTACACACCTACCACACCTCTCCATATATGATTTATGACCCGAAGCCTCAGTTAAAAATGCGTCGACTATAGTATGAAGTCGCCATAGAGCACGCGCACCTGGCTCACTACTTCATCAAAAGAAGAATTGTTGTTAGATTTTACTTGTCTAGTGTCCAATTTATTATCTTTGTCTAACTGTACAAACTATAAGTTCTAGAATATAAGTTATACTTTGACAAATATAAATTTGTTCTTGAATTCATTTGTTTACTGGTTTGTTGCAAATGGTGTTATTGTGTTGTAAACGGGAGAAAATACTGCTCAAGTCTCAGCCAGCAAACAGCAAATAACAACCTCTTTTAGTTTCCTGAACCAAGTTTTAAAATAATTGTCATTTCAAAATTACTCGGCTTTGCCTTGTCCTTTCAAAATTACTCGGCTTTGCCTTTGCCTCGTCCTTTCAAAATTACTCGGCTTTGCCTTTGCCTCGTCCTTTCAAAATTACTCGGCTTTGCCTCTTCCTTAACTTTGAAATTTTGAATCAAGAAGCTTTAGGTCTTTTTTACGAAGTTATAACCATTAGGCTATCACCGCTTTGACTTTCTTCATTATTTAATGATATAGACAATACTTTAGAAAAAGTGTTATGAAACATTTCTAATGTATTTAACTTAGGCATAGTTGTCACAAAGATTCCGATCTTTAAACAAAATTGTGTTTTTAGAAGCCATCTGTGGAATCATCCCCAACGAAGAGCAAAAAAGAAGAGAAATTAAGTAAAAAGGAAATTGAAAAAGAGAAAAAGGTAGGAAGATTTTAGTAATTTTCAACCTGAAAAACGATTTGTTGCATTGTAGCTCCCAAATGTAACGATTTCAATTTAGATTTTGAGTTTGAAATATGACCGAGAGTGTTCTTAGCTATGTTCTAAGAAAATCTTTCCAGCTATTTGTAGATAATCAGCTTTTTTCTAATGATGATCCACAGGTCTGATCGATTTGAAATTTGGTATCCTGTTACTTAAATGATATCAGATGAAGACCTAACGAGTTGGGTATCTTGCAGTTTTCTTGCATCTTTCAGTCACATGGAAACTGCAAGATACCCAATTCCTCACTAACGTACACCAAAGGTATCACTGTCATCATCATCATATAGGCCTTTCCTAATGAGCGCCATCACACCCGGTGCTCCGCCCTCCTCATCGACCTGCTTCCCGCCAACCTCACACTACGCTTGCCCTGGACATACGCTGTCCCCATTCTAGGACTTGCTGCGACCATCGACGACAATCTTGGCCTGCTTATTGCCATATTAGTACTTTTAATGCTGTTTCAGCTTAGGCTGCACCGTCAGATCATAAGTGGGACGCACCACTTCTTAAAGTATGCGTGCGTACGCTGCGCCGTTCATTTAAATTATGACATGTGGGTGGGGGGGCTTACTGTTCGTTGATATTTCATGTGCTTGTGCCATGGGATATCAAGGGAAGGCAGAAGCCCACCGTACATAGCGCGGAGGGGCTATGTACCATCATTTACTTTTACTTTAACCCCTTTTACAGTAAATGATCAATACTCAAGGTTTCTTCTTCCTTTAGAACGAAGAAGCTTTACACGCGTCTGATAAGTAAGGAGTTTTAAATAAGTCCCGTGAAGGCAATCTTATGTTCCTTCCATATTTTTAATTCGTTCGTCTACTGGAACACGTATTTTGAATCTCAAATCAAATGCTTAGTAAGCCCCTTTACGCGATCCCACTCCTTCAATACTCGGTACAATAATACTAATGAAAATACAGCGATCAGAAGTTCTAATACGCTCTGCTAGAATATGAAATGTCCTTCCGGCTTCCGTTTCTGCCACTAGCTATAATATTGGTACCTTCAAAAGGAGAGTGAATAGGCACCTTCTGGGCAGGCGCGCTCCGCCTTAGGCTGCATCATCTCCTGCTTGGTGTGATTGCAGTCAAGCGCAAGCCCATTTAGTTATAAAAAAAAATAAGTACGCTTTCACTAGGCCAGATCTCAGGTAGCAATTTCATCTCAGAAAGTATTTATGTGAATATAATAATCTGTTCAGGATAGGTGTCGAACAAGCTCGAATAACAACTAATGATGTTTAAAGCATTTTATTGTAACTACTGTACAGAATCGAGAATAAGTAACATGGTGGACGCACAGGCCGCGCGTAGCTGTCTATCTGGCCGCATTTCGAATGTCGGGGTTCTCATTTTAACACTTTATACGCGTCACGTCACTCGACACATATATCTAGGTATACACACATCCTAGCGGCGCGAACATCCTCCCGGCCCTTGAAAGATCCTTTCAAGAGCAAGAAGTTGGCAACAGGCAGATCCGATTAAGGGCCCGTCGCACAATACCCTGAGCGGTGGAGATGTCTGCAACGCGGGGCACGCCATCAGCGCCGGGATGCAGTTGTGTCACTCTGCTAAGGCGCCAGCAGAGCGGAGGCGCGCTTGGCTCCTTCAGCAAAACTAGGTCGTGTACCTTCAATGTTGTACACCTTGTGCGCCACTTCGTGCGCTTTTGTAGTTCGGCCACATAAACGTTAGCCCATCGTTTCCAAAAGTGCTGGTGCGCCTGCTTCAGCCGTTGAAGAAATCGGTCGAGTCGGTTGGCGTTGATTTCCAGTAGAGGTGGACTCGGCAAGGACATGAGTGGCCTGCCAATCAGAAAGTGCCCGGGTGTGAGACACTGGAGATCATTGGGGGAAGGACTGAGAGGACAGAGGGGCCGGCTGTTGAGGATTGACTCAACCTGTGCAAACAATGAAGATAATTCCTCGAAAGTTAAGTTGCATGTGCACATTACTCTTTTTGGATGAAATTTGGTTGCCTTTGTGCCGGCCTCCCACAAACCACTGAAGTTAAGAGCGTATACGAGGGAGAACTCAAACTCAATATTCTGTTTGGATACAAAGTTTTGTACAGAGTCTTGAAACTCCCCAGAATTTAGACGATCACGCTCTTTATGAAATAAAATCTTAGTTAGATGACTGTCAGCACATAATAAAATTGGATATTTCTTGTCGTAATTAAAATCGGACATAGAAAGACGGCCACCTACGCGGAGTATACCCTTTGCATCAATAACGGTGTCCAATGAAGACAGAAGTGAACTTGCTTTAAACTGTTTATTGTTGGACAAAGGTGTCAACTCGTTTGCAAAAGACTGACCTTGTGAAATCTTCACTGGAGCACACATGGAATTATCAAGTTCGGAAGATTGCAATAGACCAGTCAACCTATTTTTGGACTTTCTTACATTATTGATACATCGAAGCACCCAGGCATAAATGCGTTGTAAAATAGGAAATCTTGAAATTCTAGTTAAATCAAAGAAAGGTTCCTGGGACTCCACTGCGAGTGTTCTGATTCCAGGTAGGTTTTTAATGCCACGTTCTGGTTCTAAAAGGTAATTTGTTCCATGCCACCATAACTCACATTGATTCACGCAAGAGGGCTGCACACCACGTGAAACTAAATAAGCTGGGTTCTGTGATGTAGGGGCATGGGAATTAAGTTCAGAAATTTCAGTGATAGTCGATTTCCTGGTTAGTTTTAGAAGAACTGGATGATGACGCAGATAAAATGAAGATTCTGATAGGGGTTTGTCGTACACAGATAAATGCTTAAGGTCTGCATACTCCCTCATGAATTCTACATATGATTGCTTGAGTAAAGGCTGTTTATTGAAGCGCCCTTCAAGGTTAAAAATACTTCTTCCTGCCAATGCATAAGAACTCCCTAAACAATCCTTGTCACAACGAAGCGGGATTTTTACGCAAAAATGGCCATCATCACAGCGGTAAGTGTTTTGGAGAAAATGCTGTTCGCAAAGATGCTCCTCTTCTTTATAGATGGTCTTAGTAGGCACTTTTTCAAGTTCCAAAAATTTTGTAATTTCGTTAGATAAATCTGAGTCACAACTAACTAAGTTGCAAGAAGTTTCTTGAGCAGGCTTAGATTTATGTGCCTTTTTACTAGGGCCTATAGGACCAGCTATTAGCCATCCTAACTTGGAGCTACGCAAAATAGGGTAGTGCTCACCAAGAGAATGCTGTTCAGTGCCAATGATACACCAGAACAGCTCTGCGCCCAGAATAACATCAATATCAGAGGGAATGTTAAATGTTGGATCCGCCAGCTGAAAATTGGAAATATTCAATCTTGTAATATCGAAGGCAATCTTAGGCAATTGACCTGTAAGCTTAGGCAAAACTAAACAAGATATCGTCGTATTGAAAGAGGAATGTTTTGATTTAATGTGTACTAAACATCGTTCTGATAAAACATTTAGTTTGGTGTCACCGATACCAATGATCTTGGTATCGATTTTTTGAGAAGGTAAGCCAAGACTTTGTTTGACAGCTGTGGTCAAGAATGAGGACTGGCTTCCGCTGTCAAGAAGAGCACGCACTGTGACCTTTTCATTAGTGGTCGGATTAAACAAATCAACTAGTGCAGTGCATAGTAGAACTTCAGTCACCGACGTGGATGACATGGTAACAGTCTCTAGTGCTGGTTCTTCTTCACTTTCGGAGACGTTGACGTGGATCAGTGAATTGTGCCGTTGGTTACAGGTCTTACAGCCACCACCAGGCAGGCGGCACTGGTCCACGCTGTGATCCTTGCGGAGGCAATTCCGGCAAAGATTTAGAGAAGATACGAGTGCAGATCTATCTTCTGGAGATTTATTCTTGAAGGTCAAGCACTCGTAAATACGATGTTTACCTTTACAAACTGGACAGACAAAATTAACTTTAGATTTAGAAGGTGAACTGGTCGCTGAGAAGGATTTAGTAAACTCCCTTTTACCCTTTGGTGAGGGTTCTATGGAACTGCGACGTTTACTTTTAATTGTCTCAAATACATCTGCCCTATTTTTTAGAAATTGGAAGAAATCATCTAGTGTAGGGATGTCCTTCAATGAACTTCTGCTTTCTTCCCACTTCAAACTTGTGGTGGGGTCTAGCTTTTGGGAAATAAGAAAAATTATAAGCATGTCCCAACTTTCAGTAGGCAACCCTAATGTGTGAAGGGCACGTAAGTTTTTAGTGACATGGTCTATAATAAAACGAAAAGATTTCTCGGTTTCGCGAACCGTATCTACACTGAGCAAAGCCTTTAAGTGATTATTTATCAATTGGCGCTTGTTATCATAACGCTCGCAGAGAAGCTGCCATGCCTTACTATAATTTTTATCACTTACTTCCAAATTACTTATCACGCGGGCGGCCTCTCCTTCTAGGTATGAATTCAAATAATAAAACTTGTGTATATCTTTTATTCTAGTATTATCATGGACTAGAGACACAAAGGTGTCCTTAAATTCCAGCCATTTGTAATAAGAACCATCAAAGTTTGAAATTTTAATAGTTGGTAACTTAAAACCCAACAACCCGTCGCATTCGTCGTGATCATGACAAGAATGCGATGAATTATTTTGTTTCTTTGGAGTAGAATTCGTATCAATTAATTGCTGGGCAGTCGCGATGCAATAGCAAAAGTCTTGCTCAATAGTTTCGCGAATATTTAATTCCGCGTCTAGGTTTTCTACATTAAGAACCTCTATTTGCGTTTGTAGCTCATCGAAATCCGTAAACAATGTTTCAAATCGACTTAATTTAATTGATAATTTGCTGACTTCGACTGGCGAAATCGACTTGCAACTAGACAAAACGTCTAAGTTATTTTTAAACTTAGTGAGTCGGCCTTTAAATGAGCTACGTTTTGCTGTTAATTCTCTTAGGTTAGTATCAAGACTCTGTTCGCTTAGCGACATTTTAATTAAGTAGTGTTACTGTGTTATTAATAAAATATAAAAATGGTACGATACGCTCCTATACTTCGATGCGTTGACTCGAGCCGGCCGGTGAGAGGCAGGCTCGCGGCTACGATCAAGGTCGCACGATGCAAATTCAGCCGCTGCAAGCGCGCTTGTAGATGCACCGTACGCGTAGACGTTGTTCGAAAGGAAGCGCTGAATCGCTGAAATTGATATTACGCAACACTGTAGTCGTAACTCGTAAACAATAAAAATAAGTAGGTAGATAGGATTGAGTTTTAGGTTTTAATTTACTTATAATTGCGTTAATGTTTGCATTTGAACAGCAATTTAAATAAAGAATGTATAAAATGGATCTAAGCCTTGTAAATGAGGCGTAAAACAAAATAAGTAAGTAGCTACTTAGGTATATTTTAACAAGTTTGGCATTTAACTGTTGTTTTAAACCAAATAAAATTTAAAGATAGGTGCTTATTAGGTTCGTAAGCAAAGAAGTCCACAAATAAATTATTATTTAGGTATGAAGGCGCTTACGAAAGGCACTAGGTAGGTAATTATAGATGTTCAGTGTTCACAGTTGGAACTTAATTGTTATTATTAGGAAAATCAGTTTCAAAGGCAGTGCTTATTAGCTTCGTAAGCAAAGAAGTCCTAAAATAAATGTTTATTTACGTAAAGGCACTTACGAAAAGCACTAGGTAGGTAATTAGGTACCTATAGATTATTTACATTAGGCAAATAAGTTTTAAAGGCAGTGCTTATTAGCTTCGTAAGCAAAGAAGTCCTAAAATAAATGTTTATTTAGGTAAAGGCACTTACGAAAAGCACTAGGTAGGTAAGTATAGATTACCCACAGTTTGGATTAACTTTATTGTTATTTTAAGGCAATTAAGCTTGAAAGACAGTGCTTATTAGCTTCGTAAGCAAAGAAGTCCTAAAATAAATGCTTATTTAGGTAAAAGCACTTACGAAAAGCACTATACAATAGATTATGCACAGCCATAAAATAGATGGGTAGGTAATCTTAATGATTTTAAAGATTCTATATGAAATTAGACTATAGATGTAGGCTTAATATTCACTATTACATTGATTTATGCACATAATAGAAAATATTTTATGCCTTTAGGGTCTAAATTCATTGCCTGCACAGACTGAAGGGGACAAATTAGGGACGAAGAAAAGGAACTGGCTCACTCGATTTAACAGGCCACGTCCATTGCTTGATGCTCCTTGCCGGTTCTCGATCTTCCAAACTGCTGTAGACCTCGTCGGCTGAATAGGTAGACACATCACAAGATCCAAGTCTTCGATCGAAGTCGGCTCGAAGATCGTAGTCCCGTTATGAGGCGTCGCGTGGCACTTTAGATACGAGTGGATTTCTTCGCCAAAACTTCGTTGTCCGAAATTGCAGGTCCTGTCACGGTCGCCATTTCTTGTTCAGGATAGGTGTCGAACAAGCTCGAATAACAACTAATGATGTTTAAAGCATTTTATTGTAACTACTGTACAGAATCGAGAATAAGTAACATGGTGGACGCACAGGCCGCGCGTAGCTGTCTATCTGGCCGCATTTCGAATGTCGGGGTTCTCATTTTAACACTTTATACGCGTCACGTCACTCGACACATATATCTAGGTATACACACATCCTAGCGGCGCGAACATAATCATAATCATAATTAATTTATTGCAAATACACGTTTTACAATAGGTGGTACAAAAGTTTAAGGTTACAGTGTATTTACCATTATAGTGGTGTGCAATAGGCAACATATTTCATAATTATATTGATAACATGAATGACAATAAATGGAAATTGGAAATTATTATTGTAACAAAGGAGAGAAAAATAAAAATAAAGAGAAACGTAACACTTATTATGCTTTATGTCTATTGGCGTATTCTTGAATGGTGTAGTACACCTTGTCTACTAAGTATTCTTGTAAGGTCCTTTTAAATTTTTGGTAATTATTAATATTTAAAATTGTTTCAGGCAGCTTGTTGTATAGAATGCACGTCATTACAAATGCACTGTTACTAAAATGTGCAGTGTTTGACACCGGCAAACCCAGCTATGGCTATAGTTTCGACCATAGCATGTATACTCGTAATATAAACATTTTAAATTTCACTCTTAAACGAAAAATGAGAAATTTAACTAGCCCCTGACACAAAAACCCTCTAAAAAGTAAAACAATAATATGTATTGACCCTTTAATTTTAATATAAGTAAGTAGTGATGTATTGATTCAAGCTTTGTCACGTCGGTGGGCCACTAATTAAATAAAAATAGCCCTATTGGTTTAATGAAGTGTGAGTACCTACGCTATCGTCAAACCACTGCAGGGCATGGGAATCGCAAGATAGGTTAATGCATGAAACTGAGAAACTAAGGCATGAAGTACTTAAATAAATAAGTTTATCTAATTAGGTCGGGGGACCGCTAAGCAAGACGTGCTCAGCGGTCCCCCGACGCGACTACGCTTGGATCAAAATATTACTACTTATATTAAAGTACCTGTATGCATATTACATCATTGCTTTAATTGAGAGCTTTTGTGTCGGGGTTTTCAGCATTCATTCCTTTCTAGACACATAATCAAATAGAACAGCTGTTTTGATATTAAATAAAATACAGTAGATATCATTTTTAGGGTTCAGTTTTCAACAAAGAACACTTATAGTTTCGCCATACTAAAAAGCCTAACTAACTCCCCTACACGTAAAGTGAGGTCGAGTTTTCTTGTATCGTCCCATGGTGTGGGGTGTCGATGGATAGATTTCAAAAACAATTTAAATCACTTAACTCTTCAGTGGGAAGCGTCAAGTGGTTTTATATATATGATGGGTGTTTTCTTCATTAATTTTAAGTATTTAACGTAATTTTAAATAAAGATAAATGCATGATCTGTTTGCATGCTGAAACTAACTATAATTTGAATTATATTATTATGTTCACTTAATGATTTTAAGCTCACTTCGTGCTTTATCGACATATAATATTGTGGATGACGGGACCCATGACTCACGCAGCCATATGAGTCGAAATATCGGCAAATAAAAAACACCAAATTAATCGTGGTATGGTACCCGTTACCTACAATAAAATTTATAGGTATACTTAGCACCTTAGATCCCATAATGATTACCATTATAGAAAGAATACCCCGCTGAGTCTGTTGTGGGCTTTTCTCCACAATTCATCATTCATCAGACATAAATTATCTTACATACTCAACAGCTGTAAATCAAAATGTGTATAATGTTATTTAAAAAAAATCACAAATTTCAAACCCTTTTTTGACCCCGTTAGGGGTTGAGTTTTCTAAAACCCTTTCTTAGCGGGTGTTTACGTCACAATGGCTATCTGCATGCCAACTTTATGTCCAGTAGTTTGAGCTGTGCGTTGATGGATCAGTCAGTCAGTCATCAGTCGCCTTTTCCTCTTAAAATTTAGATAAAAGTTTGTTTTTTACGTGTAATTCTAAGTTTGTGGATCTTGCAAAAAATCTATATCTAATATTGTGATAACTTGTAGGATTGGATCAAAGATGGATTCACTACGGTCAAAGGAATCGAGAGAATTAATAATAAAGAAAATAGGAGGAAAGCGGAAGAAGCCAAAGTGATCGAAGAATTGGAGAGAATAAAGTGAGTGTTCTTTTAGATAAACTGTAACATTACTATGTATATCTCACAGTGATTCGAGCGATAGTAATAACTAGTGTAAGGCCGACCGCACCTTGGTTGCGTTTTCGTATGAATTTGACTCGTACAAATACACACGAACAATCCCGACTTTAAAAATACTATGGGAGCTCGCAGACGGCGGTACAGTCGTCCTTATTATACGTGCGTCCAACGCCCGAAACCAATCCGAACTTGTTGAGATTTTAAATATACTTGCTTGCGTTAAAAAAAACGGATGTGGAAAAATTGATTAACGTGGTCTACAGACCTTTGCTTGTGTACCGAAGAGGACTTTACGAAAGCAATGTTTCCAGGACACTGCTTATTTGACGGTGAATAACGTATTCATAAGGCGCGCTTAATTCGTACGAGCAATATTCATACTTCTTGTGCCTTTCTACTATTGGAGGTTCGCCGTCGTCTCATCATTATAATTTCCTGTCTTTCGGCAAACTGAAGAGTTTTGCTAGTTCGCCATCCCAGTCCATTCTCGGATGTTCCAAAGCCATGACTTTCTTCTACCGAGGCTTCCCGTTCCATCATGATGGTCTAAAGGAGCCGGTCCATATACTTAGATAGAATATTCATACGTTTACATACAACACAAATTCGCATACAAAGTGCGGTTAACTTAAAACTTAGAATTAGCCACAATATCAGTTGAAAATTGTTTTACAGGAGAGAAGAAGAAAAGCTACTTATGGAAGAAGAGAAAAAAAAGAGACAAATGGACATGATCGCTAAGAAGCAACTGGTACGATGTTTTATCATATTTGAGTTAGCATTGGAATATACACGTTATATATATTTTTTTGGTGATGTTACCACAAATTTTCGGTTTCCGGATTTTTTCCTTTACTTGTGCTATAAGACATTGCCACTGGACAACATAATTCTAGGTCAACGGGAAGTACCCTATAGGTTTTGATTGACACTGACGGACAGACAACGAAGTAATCTTGTAAAGGTTCCTATTTTCCTTTTGAGTCACGGAACCCGAAAAATCATAATCAAAAACTTTTTGAAGGAACAACAACGTCAGATGTCCGAGTCGTTAGCGAAGCGGGCGCCGTGGTCGGTGGCGAGCCAGGGCGTGGCGCCCAGCCAGGCCGGCCTGACGCTGGCGGAGATCCAGCGGCTGGAGCGGGAGAAGAAGCTCGAGCAGATCAAGGAGCAGCAGCACATGATGCACCTCATCGCGCAGCAGCAGGCCGCGGCTTTGGCGAGGGAGCAGGTCATTGCCCAATCATTTTGCTTTGCTTGAGAGCGCTCGCCATGGTCGCTCTATGGCTGAGATGTAGAGAGCGCACTTTGCTCAGGCTTGAGACACTGTTACAACGAGACAGCGAACATTCACATTGTGAACAACAAGACGTTTGGTATTACGTTAATTTTGGGCAAATAGATTTACATTTTTAACACACTAAAGACAACCAGCGCCTGCCTTGGGTATCGCACAAGGACATGTTTCGGTCGTTAATGACGACGATGACTGACTGTGCTTCTTTATAATCGAGTTATGTATTGTGTGTACAGGAAATGCAGGCAAATCTAGCTTGGGCGAAGAATAATTTGGCCAACAATGGCGTCGGACCGAGCTTAGCAGAAATTCAGGTATGATTAAAGTTTCTATTTGATTTACTATTTGTTTATTTAAAAGCCATCTCTCTCTATCACACGGTGTTGTCCATAGGCGGAAACGAGACGGCAATCGGCGGCGGCTGCGGCGGCGGCCACACAGTCTATAGAAGAGGTCATACCGCTCCCGCCGCTACCCACCAACCTCGTGCCGTGGGGCAACTCCAACAATGGAGGTATTGCCTGGAAACATATTAAACTTTTTGACCTGGTTTCTCCTTCATCAAAGCGATTTGACTCCTCGTTTCTAATTCGAACCGCTAGGATATGGAACGCCCTGTCAGCATCAATTTTAATATGGGCACCTTCAAGTCCATCAACGCTCTATCACGCTCACGCTCCATCTTAGGCTGTACCATCCAGCCAGCAAACACGCCAGCAGGTCTGATTGCAGCCAAGCGCTAGTCTATAACTTAAAAAACATTACCCGGTCACGGCTATACTGCTTGCCACTTGAACACAAATTGAACCTTAAGTAGTTGCAATTAAGAAACAAATTTTAAAAACTTACAAAAACTTGTGGCTAGGTATTTTTTGTATTGCTGTCTAGCTCTAGACCTTTATTTAAACATTTGATTAGGCGGATTCTGGGACACTCAGCCCGCCGCAGCGAAATCAGAGAAGCCCCAAGAAACTGTTAAGCCGGTCAAGCCGGCCGAGCCGAAGACCAAGAAGAAAATCACCATTCCCAATCTCACCAATCCCACCAACACTACTAACCCCACCAACCCTACTAACCACACCAACTCCGCTAACCCTACCAACTCCGCTAACCCTACCAACTCCACCAAACTTACCAACTCCACTAACCCTTCCAACTCCACCAACCCTACCAACTCCACCAACCCTACCAACTCCACCAACCCTACCAACTCCACCAATCCTACCAACTCCACCAATCCTACCAACGCCACCAATACCACTGCTAATGCCGCCAGCTCTGCGAATTCCATTCCCCCGAAGAGGGAAAGGTCCCCGACCAGTGAGTTTGAAGCCTGGTGTTCCACTGTGCTGGCATTGTGGAGAACCAAGATTGATGGTGAGTTTTTTTAAATAACTTCACACTTTCCCAACGATCGTTTTATTACTGTTGACCTCCCGCCGTCAGTCCGTCTGTCTGCCTGTCAGCCAACGGACTTATGCACCGCAAAACGTAGAGAGTTGAAATTTTCACACAGTGTGTACAAATGTATTGCCTCCATACCAACAAATAATCAAAACCAAGATGGCGTATTTTAAAATGGCTGCCATGCAAAAATTGAAAATTGAAAAATTCAATAGAATAAAACACCGGTCAAGTGCAAGGTAGATCGGCTAATGTGTGTAAAGTCAGACGGCCGAGTCATGTAACCAGATGTAACATGTTTCGAATTTCACTTTACGGCTATCTTGCATGGGAATGGGCTATCATTCAACGGGAAATACCCTGTAGGTTTTGATTGCCTTGACGAGCCTTGCCAATCGCGACAGACAGACAACGAAGATTGCCTGTTCGTCTGGCAATTCGGAACCCTAAAAGTGTTTTGTATTCCAGTGCCGACCTTCGTGGGTTTCTTAAAAGATATCGAGTCGCCGTACGAAGTGAAGGACTACGTCAAGTGCTACCTCGGCGATTCCAAGGACTCCAGCGACTTTGCTCGCCAATTCCTAGAGAGAAGGTTTGTTTTTTTTTTTATCCTAAATTTTATCGCCCATAGGTTTATGATGGTAGGTAGGTAGAGATAGGTTACTAATGAAATGTCATAGCTCGAGTGCCCTGGTTTGCACACATATATACAACTATGTTTCTTGTTTCGAAATATAGAAAATAAATTATAATATCAACTTCAGTTTATTATAAACCCTAACACTTGATCATGAAGTTTCATAACGATTGCATAATATTTATACAGTCTGTTTTTTTAAACTGGGACAGTATGGAATATAAAATCAAATACCATTGGAGATATATGGAAAGTGACAGGAATCTTCAGGTCTTTTTCAGCTCTGCCCAGCCAGACAAGGTTACATTTATAGGGACAAACCTAGGATTACGTAGGACAAGAAAGCAAAAGAAAAAATACAATTAAATTATCCATACAGCTATAAGATGTAGGTACAATAAACCGCAACTTTGCAATAGGATACAAGCACAGCGCTGCTGCGTGCAGTGTGCGGAGTTACGTGCGTTTTCAGCAATCAAGTGTCAATAATAATCAAAAAACAATCATTTATTCAAAGTAGGTACCATTGTACGTCTTTTGATCGTCTGTACTGTTAGATTTGCAAGATGATATAGTAGTAATAAAATTAATTACATAAACTTAAAACTAAAGCTACGAGGGTGGTTTGCTTTAGCCGTGAAGAAAGCTACCTGCCTGAGCGATAGTGTCCCTGATTCTGAATACAGAGTTTTGAAATATACAGACTTTGACTCTGACTTTACTGGGCAGGTCGAAGCTGCTGCGCGTGGGGATGGTGACACCGTCGGACGACCTGTGCTCCCCCGCGCTTGCCATCAACCCCCGCGCCCCGCTGTCCGACTATCAGGAAGTAAAGGTTAGTTCTACACTACCACTGTTGTAATTTCTCCTTCTTCGTCGTAACACTCTTGGAAAAGCGGTTGTGGTCATCACGAAGCGACGCTTTTGGGGGCAGATGTTATACGCCTCACGAGCATTCGCCAAATCTCTGCTGGCCGACAGTCTAGGCACCGCCTACAGCTTAATTGAGGTCAGTCCATCGCGTAAGCCACCTTCCTTGCCCTCTTGTACCCTGTACTATTGTTGTAATACGCATTGGCAAAATTCGTAAAAAGCCCAACCTAAGGCCGACCAAAACCGAATGTACACCAATGAAATACGGACCTTATTGCTTGACATTAAGATTTTAAACTCAAGAACAACAGAGACTCATGCCAGCGTGAACTAGAGTGAGGGGGACTCTCGGTTTGATCCGGAATCGACGATATGTCAAATATTAGGCTATGGTGACGTAAAATCATATACAAATAGGGCTACCTGCGTCGAATGTTCTAACGTGTGACGCCTGCCAGTGACGTCGAAGCCTCTACGTTTCGTTAGCACTTCCCTCTGTCGTGAACTGTGCTTGTGCTATCTCGCTCCTAATTCGCGCGTACAAAACATGGCGCGTAGGCAAATAGCGGACGGATGCGCGCTATGATTGTCTGATACATTTTCGCGCATTCGCATTCAATAATAAGATTTGTGCGCGAGTACATCGGCGTAGTGGTAGTACTGTGGATCCCTGTATGTTAGGTGTTGGATACTGAATGACTCATGGATCCTCTACTGATAATCAATTTGTTTCAGGGTAAAGGCAAGAAGTCGAAAAAGAATAAAATGCTCAAAGTGGACGCTCGTATCCTCGGCTTTTCCGTGACGGCCTCCGAGGACCGGATCAATGTGGGCGACATTGACACCGCGTAAACGCCTTGTGATATCCGGCGGAGGCGAGGCGATGCGGCGCGACGACGCGCGATGGTATCCAGCGCCCGTTGCCGCGTCGCATCCCACGCTTCCAAGCCGAGCCGCGCTTCCGGAAGCAGCGGACCGGCTTCGAGGACCGCCTCCGCGCGGTACGATTACTCTCTATCTTAGTTAATTGTTATAGCTATTACTTATAGGGATGATGACTCCTAGTCAAATCAGTGACTTTTTATCAAACGTCAAAACGCTCGCTTAGCAAGGGAGCTTGTATGAAATTCACAGATGTGACGTCATAGACTTTGACATAATTTGACGCACTTCTTTAGTTAAATCGATAATTTAAAATGGTCAGTAAACTTAATACCAACAGCGGACGTATATTTTATGAATTCTGGAAGATCCTCTACTAAAATAATTGCTAAGAAATGACAGGCATCATCCCAATTACATTATGTGTCATTGAAATGAAACATGCATCTAAGTTATTTATGTCGCAAGTCCCGAGTAGAAAATTATGTATCGAATTCTAATGCACGAGCCGCATGCGAGGGTAAATAACTATTAAAGTAATATTGTGTTTATGAGATAGATCCATAAATTCGAAACGATATAAGTATTGTTTTACCTTAGATGCAATTTTTTATTTTACTTTTACCATAATATGAACGGTCAATGAAATTTTGTAATTTTTACTTAGATATAGTTTTATTGTTCTGGGCCCCACTAGAAGATTTTAACGGTTCATTTTTGCTTTTTTACTACTTTCTCTTTGATCTTTTCATCTATCAAATGCATAAAACGCTAGTCTTAAATTTTATGCAATTTAATGGATTAATCGGTAGTGTGGTCCTAGCCTTCTTAGATTGTCAGAAATTCTGGTTGTGTTTCAACTTTGATTTGAGTGTAATCGGTAATTATATTATTTTCTTGTTGTTCATTATATAGTATGTAAGTTATTGATAAATCATAAGTTTTACATTGACTGTATGTAATGGTGTTCCCACATTGCAGTAGAACGAATAACATTTTGTTAGGCGGCACCACCCTGCGCCAAACGATAGCCGATAGGGATCAGTAGCCGCCATACAGTGCTAGCCTGCTTCTATATTAGACTGCGTCAGCTTACCACCAGGTGAGATCGCAGCCGAGGGCTAATAATATATCTATTTTCTCCGATTTTATTAGATAAAATGTGGTAGCACCGGTGTGCGCAATTTTACTGTCGTATTGTGTTTCATGTCGCAATAATGATGCCTTTTAAACAAATTTAAGAAAATGAATATTAAAATGGCGAGTTTTAAAATGCCATTGTAAATAAGACTCGAGGTATGTGGCCGTCGGAGTAAACGTCAATTCTCAAGGGCTTCAAATTGAACTGTATTTTCACTAGGTAGCTGATAAACTTACCATTGACTGAGCTATTTCAACACAAATGTAAGTAAAAGAACCGATCAAGTGCGAGCCGAACTCGCGCATAGTGGGTTCCGTACCTTGGAAAATTATTTTTTTTGCCTAAATAATCTCCGACTGCAAATATTTGTAATCGCAAATTTTAATAAAGTTTAACTACAAATTTAAGGTTTTCATGTTTTTCCTTGTGCTAAAAGACAATGCTTGCCAAATTTTATGTTTCCTTTGCGAGTGTCAAACGGCTGTACCTTCTGATTGTGTTGACGTAAAAGTTTGATTCTTTCATTAGCTATAATCTAAAAAAATTGGTTCAGCCGTTTAAGAGTTATCAGCTCTTTTCTAGTTTTCTTGTAGAAAAGAAGGTTAGATAACCGTTAGGTTCATAATATTATGTCAATAGACAAATGTCAAGATGGACGTTGCCTAAATACATAATTATTTATTTGAAAATGATGTTTTGGAAAACTCAAATACTTTGGATCGTCGGGGGTGTTATAAATTTTTAATTTACACTTGTATTTTTATTCCGTTTATGGTACGGAACCCTAAAAACTGTATTCAACTCGTCTCATCCGTTTGAACGCTATTAACGCGAGTCTTTTCTTCGCCTTGCGTCTCTTTCATTTTGCTTTACACAAATTTGAACACTACGTAGAGGAAATAAAGTTCAGTTTCGCTTCGCGTCGCGTCGCTTCGGCTCTGCCGCGGAATGCCTTCGAGCCTAAATTTTATTTGAGAACTATTATTCGCTCAAGTTAGTGTAGAACATTTTATTTTGCTGCGACCTTTAACTTATTAATTAAATTTTAAATATTTTACCTGTACATAATATGTGTTAATTTATTTACTTCGTGTGCCCCTTTAAATGCAGTAAAACCTCATTGAAATTAAAATATAAGTAACAAATGAAATTGTTTAGCAACTTATAAATAGAATGATTATGAACACACTGTTTTGTTTGTATATAAACATGAAATATTTTAGCTGTTTACCTTTAAGGACTGTTTATTATCTGTTAACCGAAACTAGTTTTATTGAAAATTCAAAGTCATTCAAAGATAAAATGAATGGCGCTCTACGGAACTAAATAAAAAGAAAACCCCACAGTTTCGCACCATTTTTTCCCTTAAAAAATACGCTTGCTTAATCTGGTCATTTTAAAATTTATTTTCTTCAAAGTTTGTGTGCCACAAAAGTATGACAGTTAAATAACGAGATTTTTAACAACTTAGTTTTACCGTATTTATGATTTATTAACTTACTTATTTTACACTGAAAAAGATTAATTATGTAACAATTATTCTATTATATACTATTTAACTTTTCTGGTCGGACACGATGTGATAGCACCAAAATGGCGATAAAATTGTTCTAAACTGAATGCATTTTAAATAATTATGTAACATTTTGACTTTATAATATTATATTCATGTCACGAGTGATACATTTACGACAACCAATCAAAAATGTAATAAAAACGCATAATATACCCATTTACATACACTACCTAATCAAATACAATGGATAAATCGTAATCATCTTAAACAATTACTTGGTTATACAAATTATTTACTTATTCAAAATATATTTTCATTTCCGATGAAATTTTAGTTAATTATATGTTGTTATATTTTATTGTAATATATGTTTTAATCAATTCTTATTTTAACGAAAATCTGAAGTTAAAAAAAAACCCACTTTTATTCAATAAAACAATATTCCGCCTATACAAATTGAACCAAAACCAAATCACCACGTTTAAGCAAAAAATATTAATTTTTATCCCAAAAGAAAATATATATACAAAATAAGTTATGTTCAGTAACAACCGGTTCTATTGATCCGTATTTATTCTCTCATATCTGTACATACTACATCGCAGACACATTCTGCTATCGGCTATATAACTTGTTTTTCTCTCACCTCACATTGCATTTCATTGATCATGACTGTCGTTGAACGCAAGCCTAGTATACATTGAAAAAACAAGATATTAGCATTTTATATCAATGGTACGTCTTTTTGCAATACGCTAAGTTTGTTTCACTCTCGCACATCCTAACATTTTCAAGGATTGTGACAGAAACTCAGTTGAGCACAGCGCCATAATGATAGACCCTGTTTACTACTCGTTATTTAATTTCTACAAATGTACTTGAACATGGTAACATTTCGTTACAACAGATACGGTTACTATACATGTAGTAGTCGGGTCGGCACATTCGATTCGGCAACTTTTAATGAACTATATAACTGACCCGATGCTTGTACATAAAATATATTCTTTTAGTCCTTAATGAATACAACTTGATCGCCATTCGCAGTCAGGCGGTGCCGAACCGACTACGTGTATAGCAATCTGAATACGGCGTACGACGCTTCAAGATAACTATGTCATATGAAATCGCATATAAATAATATAAGTATTATTATTGTTCAATGAAATATAATTTTAAAGCTGTATTTGTAATTAGCATATTTTTATTGTAAGGATTTTGTTTGCGTTTTTTGTAAATAAATTATTATTTGTCTAACCATTTGTACAAATCTTGTTCCTTCTCAGAGTTTACACATTGGCCGGGACTCAAATGTGTTATGTATAGTGCGCGCAAAACGAGTAGCCAAATGTGTTTCCTTCTATTACAATCGCAATTGTCGTGATTGGTTGAATTTATGACTGTCTTGTTGCAACGACACATTGTTGCCAATAGTGAATGATCGGAGGTGATTGCGATTGCACTGTAGCTGTCACTTTATCGTAATCAATTTCGCCTACATATTTACTGCCAGCGCTCACAGTAGAAATGGTGTAGAATTAAAAATGGAGGTACGGAATTTTTGACTGTAACACAAGTATAAGTCCATTTTAGTCTGGCGTTTATTGTGTTTTTAACTCTAACAATAATTGTATCATCGTTGCGTTGGTCAGGTATAAGGTCTCATACATACAAGCACACTGTTTTTGTCGATTACGCTGTCATACGCCTCATGTTTAGATTACACAACTAATAAGTATTTACTTTATTATACTTGTTTTGCGCCCACTCTACGACCTTAATGAGTCATTTTCAGTTTTTAATTGGTAGTAGCTGTTTTGCAATATCAATGTTCGAGTTAAATGCGAATGACAGTTTCCCTTCCTATCGAGGCTCTGAACTCCATCTTGAGATCTCCCTTGAGACTGCCCAGACTTATGTGAAGATCTTATAGACTATGCTCAGACTTAGGCAGAGTTAACACGAGACAGAGTTTCATGATACCTCTCGTTTTAACTCTTGTATTAAGTCTGTGCAAAGTCAAAGTATGCTCTCTGACTTTGTTCAGACTTAAGACAGAGTTTCCCGATAGTTTGCCACGGTACTACTTGTTTGCATTTACTGAATTTATCCTTTCTCTGTGAATGTATTTATAGAAATTATTAATTATTTTGAACCAGCGGCTGTATTAGAATTTTTAAACTTTGTAACTAGATAAAATGATTATGTATGATTTTAACTAAACCCGAAGTGTCTATGCGTAGATTAATGTAAGTAGAATTGGATGTATGTAACTAACTACGCTGAATATTGTACTTGAAGTAAAGGCATAACGCAGAACTGAGGAGGTTCGTCAACTACCGCAGGAGCCTGCTCAGTTGCGCGCTACACCGCTAGTCACGCATACGCATAGCTGCATTGCAAACTACAACCTTCCTTACACGAGACCACTCGAGCAGTCGCTAACGCTTCAAGCGGTCGACTGCAGTTGAATTTTCAATTTTTCCTGCTGGAACTCCAACTGCTGCTGCATATAAGTACTAAGTAAAACATGGAGCATAGGCAACAACCAATGGCAAACCAACAACATAAACTGCTCGAACTGGCCGTTGTTGGAAGCTCTTGTAGTTGTAGTTTGTCAATGAATGGTCCGGACGCACTAGAGCGCTGCGCTACGCGGCGCAGCGAATATAGTTTATATGGAGCAAAGCGCATTTGAGCGACGCGGTAAATGAGTTGGTATATAGCGCAGTGCACCACTAATGCGTTTGGACCTTAAAATATGCTCATTTTCTCAGGCAGTGATGTAACGTGGCGTGAGGTAACGTTTTATACTGGGAGCCCCGAATAAATTTTAGGTTGAGATCTTCGTACTTTGACTGAGCTCGTTAAAATGACAGATTTATGTCCATATGCAGATATGTAATGTGTCTGTCTCATTTTACTCTGTCTTAAGTCTGAGCAAAGTCTAAGTGCGCTCGATAGATTTCGGCCTGTCTCCTCAGACTTGTAAATAAACAAAACCTTAGGGCCCCTCGGTACGGGGGCCTTTAGCGTTTAGTTTTGCCACGGTACTGACAAAATGCATGTGACCCATAATATCAAAAGTTTGTAATTTGCAAATGATTTGTTTTAGAATCGTTGTTTGTATAATGAGTGAACACACAGTTTAAATGTAAATTACTAATAAATTGTTTTTAACCTAATAAAGTTATAGAGAACTATGATTAATAAAATATTTGTTTTCTTATTTACTTGAGCTAATTGAGTTGTACACAAACTTCTAAAGTTGAATTAATCAGAAGTTCTTAGGTTGAGATCTATAGTTTAGTCAGATTTATACTATCTTTAACATAAATCTATCTTGTTTTAACTGCATTTTAAGTGAACGAAGTCAAAGTAGGTTCACTCTGTATAGATATCAGCCTTTGCCAATAGAGCAAGGAGCATTTTGAAAAGGATGCAACATATAGTATATTTAATTTAGAGAGTTGTGTTCAACTAAATTAGTCCCAACCCCTTGTTTGCGGAAAACATCGTGAGGAAACCTGCATGTTTGTGAGTTGTCATTAATGTTCTCAAGTGTGTGAAGTCTACCAATCCGCAATTGACCAGCGTGTTGGACACTTGTCAGTCTGAGAGGAGACCCGTGCTCAGTAGTGAGCCGGCAACAGTTTGAAGATTATAACAATCAAATGATTTGACATCGAATATCGGTGGTATCCCTAGGGCCTAGGGTCCTAGTAATAGCTGTTGTCCTAGGTCCACAATTTCACTGGTCAAATTTACTTTTATTCAGTTATTAATTTTTAATTTCACATTTTTATTTTAGATTGTCAGTTACACTTTACATTTTCAGATATTAGGTACACGTATTGGTACATGTTATGTTATGTTTGGTGGCTTCTCCAAGAATCGTTCGTACACTATACAATAAGAAAATACCGGGATTACAACGGGGTTGCCTTGGACCGATTTATTTAGCATATTTATATACATACATATTTATGTAGTAGGTACAAACATTATTATATCCTAGTGATTACATGAATGTAGGCAAAAAGTAGGTGATTACATACTCTTTGGTGGACATAGTAGGTACCTACTTTTTTTCTCTTGTCTGGCTTTATAAAGATTAACCAATCTCAAGTTTGTAGTTATTTACAAGTTAGGGAAACTATATGAATTTCGTCTGTGCCGGCGCTCGCCGACATACGCGCGGCGCCCCTTTAGAGCGCTTCCCAGTCAGTTCCAGCACCAAAAAACACCAGTGAAACACAAAAACCGGCCACAAAAAGGCACAACACGCGCGCCAGCAAATGTAAAGTTTTAGTTTGTAC
Source organism: Maniola jurtina (assembly GCF_905333055.1). NCBI lineage: Eukaryota > Metazoa > Arthropoda > Insecta > Lepidoptera > Nymphalidae > Maniola > Maniola jurtina. The sequence goes on along the minus strand of NC_060058.1, from coordinate 268,804 downwards.
AATCACAAAAATTACAAAAGTAAATGTGTTTGTTGGCACATCAGTGTCACATTTAGACTCTTAACTACTAAATCTTTTCAATCTGTATAACTTCAAAGGATATCAAATTAAACACTGACCGTGAATGTTTGACTTCACAGATTGTGGGCATATGCCCATCGTGCCCATAACGGCGGATCCGTGCTTGCAATGTACTAGGTTGTAACAGCCGAAACGAACGTAAAATAACTAAAAGGAATAACATTTCACAAGTAAGTATTCCCTCCTTGAGGGAGAGGGACTATTAAGTAGCCACACGTATAGCTTATCTATAGGTATTAAGGGGCATGAGACGGGCTTGCCCGCGAAATTCCAATTTGATTTGGTTTTGAGTTTGAATTTCTGTGAGGATGATACTGCCATTGTCGCAATCATAGACGTACAATTTTCGCTTTGGTCGCAATTGAAAATGCCTTATGCCTACGTTGTCGTATTAGTTTAAAAAATGCGAAAAACCAAATTAAATTTGAATTTCGCGGGCAAGCCCGTCGCTTCCACCTTAAACCTGTGAGCACAAAAGTTAATGTTCGGGCTTATAATATTTGCCTCCCATGGACGTAGGAAATAATCTAAAAATCCATTCTTCTATACCAATGTTACCCGTTCCTATTGTAAGTTAGTTTATTGCTAAAATAGCACTCAACAGCATTTAAAAAAAAAGATTTAATTGTTTAACGGTATAGTAGGTATTTGATTTTTTTTAATTAGAATCATGTAATTTTGTACAGTTTAATACTATTTTATAGGCTATAAAGGACTTGCATCCAAGGTCATAAATAAATAAATAAATAAAAATTGTATGTGGTAGGCGGTAGTTAGAATAAAAAAATTCAAAGCGGGATAATTGAACAGTAACCGTCGTGCAGTCGTGCAGTAGCAGGTGGTAGCAGTGTGCAAGTTTTGTTTTTGACGTGACAACGTCTTATAATTCGATAGAGCCGGCTGCACGCACGAAAAAACATGACTCATGCGGCGTTACCTCGCTCTGAGGCGTTCCATGTAAGGCTTAAGTGCAAGCGAGAGCGCGGAACGAGCGACAAAGAAGCACAATCGGCCTTTGTTGTCACGTTCAACTATCGTCAGTAAACCGACTTTACAGACAACCAATTTTTTTTTCTCTTCATTATCATTAATATGGCCTCAATGGGAAAGTAATTTGGATAGTTTATATTGTTGGGGCTTTAATACCTACTTATCTATTCTATACTCTATCTTCTAATAAATAAAATTGAAGTGTCTGTCTGTAATTTCGAAATAACTACCTCATATTAAGCTCATATGGTTATTTGAACGATGCCATAACTGAATCACACGTTTTAAAAATTTTTGTCTGTCTGTCTGTTTGAAAAGGCTAATTTTCGGAACGGCTGAACCGATTTTGACGGGACTTTCACGGATAAGTAGAGGATTGGCCAGGGAGTAACATAGGCTACTTTTTTAACCGACTTTCAAAAAGGGAGTTGTGTTTTTCTACCCATTTACACCGAAATCTCCGAGATTTCTGAACAGATTTGCGTAATTTTTTTTTAATCGATAGAGGAACTTTGTGACATTGTTTCATAAAAAAATTGGATTCCAACTCCTCAATTCTGATGCTGCAGGGGATCTCACCATCAATACTGATTGGATTTGGAAACTTTCGGTTATAAATTGATTGATATTGAAGGTATCTGTACCAAGTAAAGACTTTGTCGTTGACCTCGAGGACCAAACTTCTCAACCCTGATGCTGTAAGGAATTGCATTCCTAAATCCTGGTGGTACCTCGGGATTCTTAAAGGATCATCCGTTTTTACGTGGTACAGAAACACATTGCATCCCGGGGACGGGCTATTACGGATAGGCTACTTTTATCCTGGGAAATCAAAATTTCCCAGGATAAAAGTAGCCTAGATTTCAGGCCCTAAATCCACGCGGGCGAAGCTGCGGGCATCTGCTAGTTAGGAATAGAAATAGAATCTATACTATAATTTATTAAAATTATTAAAATTGGAGTGACTGTCTGTAATTTCGAAATAACTACCTCATACTAAGATGATATAGTTATTTGAACGATACCATAACTGAATCACACGTTTTTAAAATTTTTGTGTGTCTGTCTGTCTGTCTGTTTGAACGGGCTAATCTTCGGAACAGCTGAACCGATTTTGACGGGATTTTCACAGACAAGTAGAGGATTGACCAGGGAGTAACAAGGGATACCTTTTTAACCGACTTTCAAAAAGAAGTTTTGTTTTTCTACCTATGTACACCGAAATCTCCAAGATTTCTGAAGAATCAATTTGCGTATTTTTTTATTTAATAGAGAAACTTTGCGACAATATCCCAAAAATTTGGATTTCTTGATGCTGCATGGGATCTGACCACTAAAGCTGATGGGATTTAAAAACTGTCGATTATAAATTGATATTGAAGGTATCTATACCAAGATACCTATATACCTAAATACTATCTACCTATATACTATATGACTTTGTCGTTGGCCTCAACTTCTCAATCCTGATGTTGGAAGAAATTGCATTCCTAAATCCCGGTGATCCCACGGAATTTAGGAGGATTCATCCGTTTAAATGTTTTTTTACGAAATTCGGTACAGAAATACCTTGCATCCCGGGGACGGGCTATTACGGATAGGCTATTTTTGTCCTGGAAAATCAAAAGTTCCCACGGGATTTTAAGAAACCTAAATCCACGCGGCCGAAGCTGCGGGCATCAGCTAGTGTATAATATAAAAAGTGTATTTTATTTCCCTGCATTCTTTTGAGAAAAGCACTAATATGCCTCGACGGGAAATGGCAATTGCCTGTCTCGTATTTAGTGAAGTCCTCGCCTGACGGCTCGGTCTTCAAACTCATACTCGACCTGCAATTGCCTATCCCGGCCTTTGCAATAATGTACTATTTCTCTTTATAATATTAGTTTAGACTAATTAAAAAATTTACATTGTTTTTACACTTATTTGTATTAAAATTGAACTAAGTAGTGGGCTAGGAGCACAGTGTGATAGCAGCGTAGTACCTATCTATCTCAATTGCTTCTTTAATAGGCGAGTTACGTAACTCTATCGTTCTTCATAGATTAAAGAGAAAATAGACGGAGCCGTCGGAAACCGCATAACGCTCACTGAACCCAATCGTAAATGATTTGAATTGTTTTTTTTATTTATACACAAAAAATTCCTTAATAAGCTATCTCTCGCCAAACTGCGCCGGTTGTTGGCGAGTAGGTACGACAGCCGACAGCCGGCTCGTAGTGCACAGCGTTCCAGTTGACTCCGAGCAATATCGATGACATCGGCTTGTTCGGATGTTCGTCACTGTCTAGTTTCTGTCTGTCTGTCCATTGCTAGTCTGTGCCGCTCAGTAACGGAAAATAAATGAAGTAGGCACAAATTATTGTCATCGTAATGCGAGAATCATTGTTTACGATTAGCTGCTGCACCGATTCCTGGCTCTGGGGAGGTATTTATGTGTTTTAGGTATTTAATAAAATCAAAATGTATGAGCATCCAAATCAGTTGACATCGTATATGTAGTGGGTAGGTACTCATAGACACGCCCACACCGCAGCGGACACTGCTGGAGAAACCACCTTAGAATATAGTCAGTAATCATTAAAGCACGCTATTCACCAACAACTCTTTTATTGGGCCTCCAACATTACAGCGGCTAGAGCGGTGCGGCTAGAGCAGTGTGGCTAGAGTAGCTTGGCTAGAGCAGCGTGGTCAGAGCAGAGTGGCCAGAGCAGTGTGGCCAGAGCAGAGTGGCTAGAGCAGCGTGGCTAGAGCATCGTGGCTAGAGCAGCGTGGCTAGAGCAGCGTGGTTAGAGCAGCGTGGCCAGAGCAGCGTGGCAGGAGCAGCGTGGCTAGAGCAGCGTGGCTAGAGCAGCGTGGCTATAGCAGCGTGGATAGAGCAGCGTGGCCAGAGCAGCGTGGCTAGAGCAGCGTGGCCAGAGCAGCGTGGCTAGAGCAGCGTGGCTAGAGCAGCGTGGCTAGAGCAGCGTGGATAGAGCAGCACTCTGCTCTGGCCACGCCGCTCTAGCCACGCTGCTCTAGCCACGCTGCTCTAGCCACTCTGCTCTGGCCAACAGAGCAGCGTGGCTAGAGTACCATAAATTGTACGAGTATGTGTAAACGTCAACTTTCGCACTTAAATTCCGCTTTCCAGTCCGCTCGTGGCTCTCCGACAGTGGCTATATCTATTGATTTTGAAAGAGCCCTTGCTTATTCTGGGGCTATATCAGTAGGTACATACCTCCTGTGCCACTGCGTAGTTAACTCCGCTGAGGCCGAGCGGTATCAGGAGACCATCGTTTAATAGTTAGTTACAGTTAACTACTGATATAGTCCCAGAATAATCAAGGGCTCTTTCAAAATCAATAGATATAAGTAGTAAGGGATTCGCCGGTTCTGCCCCAGGCCCTGGCCCCCTCCCATGCCTCGCTGCCTCAGCCCCCTCCGTGCCTCGGTCAAGATCGAAACCTAAAAAAAAAAAAAAAAAAAAAAAAAAAAAAAAAAAAAAAAAAAAAAAAAAAAAAAAGGTTTTGGGGTACGCTGAATCGATTGCGCTCACTCCCGACGTCGTATCTCTAACGGTTGCAAAGTTAGCTTTTCGAAAAACTAATCCCTAGTTCGTTATCTAATTGCTTAATCACCTACTAATGACGCTCTATTGTTCGCTGGCTCGTTGCTTCATTCTATGGGTTTTAAAGGAAACGCATGAATCATAACTACTCTTTATTAGCCTTCAAATATTGATTTAAATAACTCACATAAAAATATATCATTCTCTACTGTATTTCCATTGAATAAATCTAAAAAATCTGAACTTGTATAGTAACCCGTAAACATGAAATACAAATACATTATACAATATTCTCCACAAACTGATGTGTAATCATTCTGTATCCGCCTTGTATTGAATTGCCATATTCTTGTGTTTCTTTCCAAGAACTGCTTATGATATTTTGGTGGTGCTCGTCCAAATGAATCAAAATATTGTCCAACACCATTTGTATCTATATATATGGCTATCCAATGCGATCCTGGTTTATAATCGGGGTCTAGATTGCTTATTAAATAGGCGGGTGTTTCAACATAAATCGGTAACCGGTTTGCGGCATACACATTGTCTTGCAGACTTGGGTGGATTCTTCTTAAATATGTCTTTATCCCTATTGTATTCATATTACTTCAATACTACTGATCTTATCGCTGCCGAGGATCATACATGAATGGGACGTAAGACCATGTTATTTCAGATATATTATAATATAATCATCATCATCATCATGATCAACCCATCGCCGGCTCACTACAGAGCACGGGTCTCCTCTCAATATGAGAAGGGTTTGGCCATAGTCCACCACGCTGGCTGAGTGTGGATTGGCAGACTTCGCACACCTTTAAGAACACTATGGAGAACTCTCAAGCATGCAGGTTCCCTCATGATGTTTTCCTTCACCATTAAAACAGTGTTATTTAATTAAGTACTTGAAACGCACAAGACTTCGAAAAGTTAGAGGTGCGTGCCTGGAATTGAACCCCGACCTCCGATTAGAAGGTGGACGTCTTAACCACTAGGCTATCACAGCATAGTCTTATTAAAAATAATGGTCCATAACTTAAATAAAAACAAAAAATATTTCTTGTATCAGTGTTTTATTACAAACCTTAATAATAATGTAGGTACAAATTATAACTTAATCTATTTACAGAAATTAGGTTTCTTAGCTGCTATAGTCCACGCTTACATTACGATTTTTATCAATTTCAATAACATTGTCAAACTCTGCATATACGATGCAGTTTATCGTTTCAGGAATAGCTGAATCAAAGCGAACTTCTAGCCTCACACTACCGTGCTTTATAAGATTCCAATGACTAGAGTGAGCTGATAAATCAGGAGTTAAATCGAATGCTAAGAGACAATAGCCTTTTGCATATTGTTCCCTAGATATTCCGTTCCCTTCATTTAAAAAATGGATTCCCGTGCCTGAGAATAACGTATGATAGGCTGAACTGAAAGTATTATCATCGAATGATGGTTGCAAAGCTTTTGAAGGTATTTGTTGGCCATCAATATATAAACTAAATGTATTCATATGATAATTTTCAAAGTTGAATGGATTTTTCGTAAGAGTTCCATTAAATGCTGCGTTGTTAACAAATCCGACAATACATCTTTTAGGAACTTGACCAAGAAAAATATTATCGAGTGTTTTACCCTGAACCCCTGAAGGAATTGTTAAAACTTTAACTTCCGCTCGAGTTATTGGATATTTTGCAGTAGTAGATGCTAAAACTTTTTGATGTGCAAGTAATACAGTCGGATTGATCCGCGCGCGTCTAACTATAAGGGTTGCATCCGTGATACACACTTTAAGTTTTAAATCATTTGAAGAAGCCATAAGACTGAAAGTTTCCCTTGAGCGAATTAATTTAACACACATCTCAACACCATTAATCAAAAATTTTTCCTGGTTGAATATATCACCATGTAAGTGTCCAATCATTTCTATTTCTTTACTTTCGGCTGCAAGACTCTGTCTTTTAGTAAAACCTGTATTTTTTTCATCTACTGAATCCATATTCCCCGCAGTATCTTCATACCAAAGACCGCAAGTCAGGTGAGATTCTTTTGCTGCTGGCGCATAGTTTAATAATGTCTCAATGTAAGCACGGTAAGCGTATGTATTGTTTGGAGGTGAAATGAGTTTTTGATTCAAGTATACATCCAGCTGACTGAAGACTGAATGTAACCAATTGTTAATTGGAGCTACAACTGCAGATGAACTAAGTTTTGATAAGTCTTGATTCACTATCTTAGCTTTTAAATGGATCAACGTATGAGATAAATCTATGTAGTCTTCACTCGTTCCAGGTATTTGAAATTCTATCGGTCCATCATCAGCAAGGGATGAAATGGGTTTGTAATGAATCCATAATCCATTTTCTATACTTGTTTGCGTTGATGGCAAAGCAAACAAATCTAACTCTGATTTAATACACTCACATGAATGATTATGTAAAAAAGACATAATTAATTAGAAAATATATCTTTTATTTTATTTTGACTGAGCCTTGATTTTTTAATAGCTTTCACTTTAGCTGTCAGCGGTTGAATGAATGAAGATTGGCGTTTTCTTTTAGTTATATATCCTGAGCCAGACATATTAATTCTGTCTATCTTGTCATGAACTTTCCTTTTTAAGTTTGAACTAGCTTCCTTAAGACGAGTTTTGATAGAATCTTCCAAAGGTCGTGCGCTAACCATATCCGATAGAAGACCAACACCTGCATTTAATGCTTCTTTTCCTACAGCTCAAGCACCACTAGAGAGTAGTGGTAAAATAGACCTAAACAATCCTCCAAGAAAACTCCCAATACCATGACCACGTTGATATGGTACACCTTTATAAATTACTCCAATACCTGACCCAGCCTGATGTGAATAATATTGCTCGTAAGGACAAGTTATCTTTTGATAAGGATCCATTATAATTTTCTAAAGTGAAGTTTAATACACACAGTTCCAAACTGGAATGGGATTTTATTGCCTGTGCTTGACCTTATATCTATTTCAATAGTATCAAACTCCCGCCGCATAACAGGTAAATAGTGAGGTGGTGAGAAAATATGCATTTTATTTGCTCCATATACATATGTTGCCGTATCTAAAGGTACAATTCTGAGAAGAGGAGCCATTACATCCCCCACAATTTGCGGTTCTATTATATCACAATAAACAAACAATTGAGATGGCAACCCTAATTTTAAATTAGAAGGATAGCTCCCAATTTTATTTACTGCAAGATTTTTGTTTGGTTCAAATCCAAGTTGTAAACATAATTTGGTTGACAACTTAAGTGTGTCAATTGAGTTATCCAAAATTGATACTGATACGTGTTTGGTTATTTCATCATAATGAAATACTATTTCTTCAAAAGTATATCTATTTAAAGTTTCTATAACATGTTGAATGCTGTCATAGTTCATGGCCGGAATCCGTCCTTTATAGTGCACTAATGAATGTGTGTCATCATCAGGCATCAAAACCCATTTAGATGTGTTAATAACATTTTCATGTTCTTGAACAGTAAATACCGTACAAGGATATTGAATTTCTACAACTCCAACAAACCATTCACCTTCTAATATAAGGGATTTTGGTAACTTCGTTGAAAACATAGTTGTTTTGTTTTCCGGGAAGTATTCCATTGAACTATTACTAAGTAAAGTCAAATAAAAGTTTTCCTTTATCATATTTGATTTAAATTAGACTCTAAAACCCAACTGTTAAATTTATCAGGATAACCTTTCCACTTCACTAACACTTCTTTTCTGTTGCCGGAGTATCGAGAACTAATGATTTTATCTATTTTATAATTTGAGGAGGGGTCATAAAATACTTTTTGTAATTCTTTTTCATAAAAAGTTCCAACTATAGGTTCGTTTTGTAAATCTTTCAATGTGTAAACTACATGTGGGGATCTATCTATTATTGAAGATATAACAAATATTTCATCACTCCAGTTAGATTCATAACCTTTTTGAAAAATGTGTTTATATTTTGAAATTCTAACATTATCACCAACATGAAATGTAGGTAGTGAATTTTGTGATGATGGTTTGTTAGTTGCTTTCCTATCATATAAATTTCTCCAAACAGTCATTATATTGTTAGAACTAACATCACAAGGACACATCTTAATACTAGAATGAAAACTATGGTTATACGAATATACCAAGTCTTGTAAAATATCTATGTATTTATATGTATTTTTGTATGTAAAATAGCGCCACATTTTAGATTTCAGAGTTCTTTGAAACCTTTCTACAATACTTGCTTTTATATCAGGATTATTTGTAGTGTAATAATTTATATTTTTGCTTTTAAAATACTTTTTAACATCTTTAGAAACAAACTCAGTTCCTTTATCCGATTGTATGTGTGTAGGAGTCGCATTAGATTCATTAAATATACTTTCAAAACATTCGATTATTGTTTTAGAGTTTTTCTTTTTCATCGACCTAGCATAAGCATATTTACTAAAGACATCAATAACACACAATATATAGTTAAAACCATCATTATATTTCGAATAAGTTCTCATATCACTAAGATCAGCCTGCCATAATTCATTGAGATTTGATAATATGTATTTGTTTCGAGAAAACTTTCTGTGAACAGGTTTATGAAGAGTATAGGTTTCTTGTGATTGTAACCATTTCTTTACATCCGTTTTACTCATTTTACCTTTCATGGTCTTTGATAATTTATCAATGCTACTAAACCCAGCTGGGTGTTTTGGATTATAATATATATTATTAATTTCTAATAAGGGGTCCATTTTTCCCAATCAATTTTCTTCCTAATTTTTTTAATATATTTATCACCACTACCTTGTGGAGTATTTAAAGTTCTTTCATCAGATGTAGAGTTCCCTTCGAGTGATTTCATCTGAAGTTGATGAATAAAATCCGACCTCTTAGAATTTCCGATGTAAGTCAATGGTACTTTGATTGCATGTAATGCCTTGGCAAACTTTTCCCAACCTATTGGATCACTTTTTTTTAGTGGTCTCAACGAATCATTAATTAGATCAACAATATTACTTCCAGGGACTTTTTCATTATTAATTATCACTGTACCATCATCATCATCCCAATAAATTGTATTTTTACTCAAAGAAATCAAGTTTAATAACAGCTCACCTTTTTTCAAATATGATTTTGGTATAAGACTTAGTATTTGAGTTGTTGAGTAACGTGGTTGACTATGTTCATTCGAATTTTTATTTTCCTTCACTTCAGCTGTTGGTGACTCGAACGATACTAAGTCTTTATTTTCCATGTTGTTATTTTTATAACTCTTAGTTTCATTTATATTGTCAGTAATGATTGGCAACTCGATAGGTTGTCGTTCTCCTTCGGTAAAATGTAGGTATCTTTGTAGAATTTGTAGATATAAAATACATTTTTTCCGATCTTCGATATTACTATTTAAAATCTTTTGCATTTCTGCATCTAATCGGGACATAGGATTTTCAGTATTGGTATGCTGCTTTAGTTTTTCTATGAAACTAGGCTCAACAAGCAACATTTTTTTAGCATTTTCCATTTTAAACTATAGATGATACTAATCCACTCAAAATAGAACCCAAAATTAAAGGTAAAAATGCTCCTCCTTTTTGAATCAATATCTTTTTTCTTAGTTTATTTTTTCCCTTGCGAACCAAAGTGCGAAGTATACTTTTAAATTTTTTTAACTTTTTCTTTCGTCTATCTTCTAGTGGAACTTTACCTTGTAATACGTTGTGAATGCACTCACAAATGCAATTTATCTCTTCTTCTTCACAGGATTTTAATAATGCTTTTTGATATTTAGGTTTAAGTGTATGCAACGCTTGTAGCAGCTCTTTATGTGTCTTTAGGCTTCGATGCATTATTTGTAAATGATAGGAATTTGATGATTCTTTAAATATTTATAATCTTTTGGTGGGATATATACGACGCAACATTCATCAGAGGGAAATATTTTTGTCTTAATTCGACACATGTCATTTGTGTCTTGTTTCAGATCAATCATCAAATATCCATGTGCTTCTTTTGTCGCATCCTTATAGGCATCCTCAATGAATTTTGAATTTTCTGGTGACACTTGTCTTGATAGGTATCGTATTTGTGTTTTATCACGAGGATTTTTAAAATAAATAATGTAACTTGAATTCAAAGATATATCTCTTTGTCCTTTTCCCTGATGAAATAAATTTTGAGTAATATAAAAAACACTTAAGTTTCTGTGATGACTACCTTTAGTGAAAATATCTACAATACGACCATCAGATTCTCTCATAAGATCATCAATTATAACAAGGTGAGCATCTTTGCCATCAAACATTGTAAGATCAGGAATTCCTTGATGATAGTTAACATTTGATAAATTATATAGTGGTTGCATTTCATCATAACACCAAGTAATTTCAGCAAAGTCTCTACTGCAAATTTCTTTCACATATTTTATGAAATTTGTAACAAAATTTGATTTTCCACAACCACTTGGACCAGCTACGATTGCAGTAAATGGATGAATAAAACACAACATTGTAACGTGTGTTACTTGAAAGGTTTAAAAAAAGACTGAGACATTTCAGTGACAGTATAACATTTTATTTTACTTAATATACATTATATACAATGGAATAAAATTTCTATGAAACAAAATAAAAATCAAAAAGAAATAAATCACATTAAACATTATTTTTTTTTTAAATCTATTTACAAAAATGAACTAGAGGAAAGTTGTAATAAAATACATATAAAGACGAAAGTTAAAATTAATTTCTTAAAACTATATAGTATTTACAAGTAAAAAAATAAAATAAAAGACGCATCAAATTACAATAAAAATTCCTTAAAATATTTACAAGTAAAAAATAAATAAATTAAAGACACATCAAATTACATTAAAAATTCCTTACACTACATTTCTTAAAATACCTCATTATTACTAATTTTATAATGACCCCAAGCTAATGTGTCAATATCATTTTGTAAAATATACCGCTTGGTGTCATTATACGACAGACAAGTTTTATTAATGTTTTGTGTGAAAATCGCATGTTTGATGGATCGAAATCTTAGCATATTACAATACTGAATTTTTTTATCAAGTAGACACGATCTGTAATTTTCCATGGTCATATTTTTTGTGACACTTTTATTTACTCCTTTTGCTTTTGCAAAAGTTTTATGGTCCACATCCAGTGCATACATTTTTGATCTTAATCCTACGAATTCTCTTAAAATTTTCCCATTATTTTCATCTTTAAAGAATCCTAACTTTTTTTTATTTATTTTTGGATAGCCGTAAATATTATCTTGTGGATAATCGGATGTATCGAAATAATTAATTAGATCACATTTTATATCTTCATAAAAATTGTCTGTAAAAATTTGATAAATTAAACTATCTGTATCTGTATACAATAACTTAATATTCTTGTTAAATTTTTTTATCATATAATTATAATGGAATTCATACATTAAAGTTTTAGAAATGTCTAAAATACAAAAACCCAAATAAATTGGTTTGTTATAAGTTAATTTGGTTCTGCGCAACTGTATTGCCACCAAGTTATCGTTGAAAACGGCTAAGCTATGGAATTCAGGTTTAGCAATTAAGTCTTGTGCCCCTAAGACTTTACCACGATTTTCCCAATGCGTTAACATTTTAACATTGACTCTCTTTTCGATATTTTCCATAGTCTTGCCGAAAACGGAATTGTTCATTAATTTATAAAAATCTTTCTCAAAATCTGAAGTAGCCAAAGTTCGCATATTCGTATTTAAATCTATATATGTTTGTAACCAAGGACTTTGGTTAAATTTTAATATTCTATGAATTTTAGTTAACTTTATACCCATACTAAGACATTGTTTTAGATTTCTATAATGAATTTTATATTTCGTTTTATTATTAAGATTGGGTACTAACTTGATATCTTTAGAATTCCCGATACGAAGATTTTCAGGGCATAAAGGTAAGTCGGAATGCAAATCATGAAGTTCATTAGGATACTCCAAATCGACTTCAAGAATAAAGCCAATATCTGATGTGTCTGATACTTTAAAGTTTGTTTCAGTGTTTACCCATTCAAACCCACCTGTTGGAAGATACTGGGACATGGCCCAACCATAAAGATTATTAGCGTCTAGATATGTTAGATACGATTTGGGTTTTTCCTTATCATAATCTTCCATAAATTGATTATTTGCTTTTGCATAACGATTGCTACATTGAGATATGCCTCCTCTGATCCCAGTTTTAATAAAAGCTATTTTATCATAGTCGGTCAATAACTCTAGCTCAATTTGAGTATATTTAAGCATGGCATCCCAACTTAAACCTGGAGCTGTGTAATAATGAGCTGGATCTAATCCATATGTTTTGATGCAAATATCACGAAAATTTTCATATATATCCGTTAATAACAAAACATCCGTTTGCAAATACAGATTCGAATAATCTAACATGTTTTGACAAGAAAAATGACTCCAAATATCTTTTGCATGATTATAGTCATCATCGGAAACATGGGAATTAGACAGCGAATTGTAAAATTGAGGTTGAGATGGGAGTGATGATGATTTTAAACATTCAATGGAAGTCATGTATTCATACGGATAAATACCTTTTCTTCTTAAACGACTAAAGTCATCATTATGAGGAAAGTTTCTTTTTAACGATCTAAATTGATCGTCATTGAGATTTTTTGCTAATTGATCAAGACTGCACGGCAAAAATTTGAAAGAATCTATGAATCTCAAACTTATCTGTTGGTTATTAACATTTAATATTTTTGAAAACGAAATATATCTTTCTTTATTTTGAGGTATTACTTCGATTTCACCTTCCGTAAAATTTAATGAATGAACAATGAAATGTGCGTCATAATTACTAAGATTATGTAAAATTACAGGAATATGACGGGGAGCGCGATATTTTTCCACACATGATTCATGTGCTACACCTCTTAGATTTCCAGTGTGCCAGTCAAAGTCCAGAATGGATTCTCCATTAAGTCTTGATTCGCATATGTGACAGTTATGAGAATTTGCAATAGTTATTTCATCATCTTTTGTTAGAGGGTTTGGGCGTTTTTGAAAACTATTTTTTCTGCATATTAGTTTTATGTCCTCATAGAGTCGTTCCATGAATACTTTAGTGCAATCTGGACCGCTGTATGTTTCATATTTTGAAAGGCTATCATCGTATGAACATTTAATATAATATCCGAAACTATACACTTCGTGTTTCTGAATATTCTCAGTAAAAGGTTTAGAGGGATCGTTTGAGCATGAATTTATTGGTTTTAAAAACGCTTCGAAATCAGCATATATTACAAATGGTATTCTTAACTTTTTATTAAACTTATCAAACTTTATTTTATTGTTTGATGATGGTTGTCCAAACCAATTTTTTTTAGATAGTTCACTGTTTGGTAATTCTGTAATGATATGAACGCAATCATTTTGTTGGTGGGTTTCTAATCTCTCCTGTGTAGGAAAATGTAAAAGACACCCATCACATAAATAAATGGCATGTTCTTGGTTTGAAATTTGCTTGCTAACTAGTCGTGACATGTTTTTAATATAGCAATAATGCGAGTTTGTTTGATTTGAGATTAATAATAAATTAACATGAGTACTATTTCGAGATTTTGTAAAATAGAGGGGACCTACAATACTATGATTTTTCTTTTCTTTATTATATTCTAAGCCAAAAACATTCACACTTATATTGTTTTGCTTTTCAACTTTAGGTATATCCGTTAATTTGACTGGAAATGATATACCATCAAATTTAAGTTTATCTGAATGCATGCTGTATGACGAGACTCTATCGGTTTTGTTATTAGCAGGAGGATATAAAGCAGAAAGTAATGCCCATTTGAAACACATATAATCAGCATTTTTAACATTTATCACCGCTTTTTTTGCTCTAATATCTTGAGGTAAATCAATATAAGATGTACCACGAAGCGGGTTAAATTTATTTACATTCATATGTAAGCATTTTATGTTTGTTAAACTCCAGCCACTGTCTTTTCTTTCAAAAGAACTAATTTTATTTTTAAAAGTGTCACATAATGATGACAGGAAAATATTTAGATCGTCTCCACGGAAAACTATATAGTTTGATGTTTGAAAGTCAAATGAATTTGTCAATTGTTTGGTTTGTTGTATAAAGTCTGCGTGTAAAATGAAGTTTACCTTAAAAACTGTATGTTCTTTGATCGACTCTTGAACTAGGAATAAAATATCATTTTTTATTGAGTTCAAAAATGATTCAGGGGTCTTAAAAATCGATAAATCATCATTTTTACTATTTATCATGTACGTTATTATTCTTTGTCCAAAAGCTGAATCAATTACAGAAACATTCGATAATGATGGGTGCGACTTTAAATGATTATTTTTATGTAAATTACTTTTTAAATGATTAGAAAAATACCTTTTGGTTATAAAAATATTGCAAATATCACACTTCACTTTATTACCTTCTGAATATGCAGATGGTGTAGTGGAGTTATTTTCTGAGTGTTGAATAGATGAAGTTGAGGCTCCCTCATTATATTTCACTTTTTTCGCAGAGTTGTTCACGGTGAAATCATTGGACCGCTTTAAAGCTCCACCAATTTGAAGTTTTTGTTTAGTTGGGCTAGAAATTAAAAATAGAAGCATATAAAAACAATCAATAATACACATTATATAATTTTAAAAAGAATAATGTTTAAATACTTACATGATTGAATCAATTGCTTCACATATATTATACAATTCATTGTCATATGCTGGATCCAGTAAGTCAAAATAATCTAAAGCCTCAATGAGTTCCTCATCATTAATTGAAGTGTTGAAAAATGTGCTAACACAGCTGTCAATTGTATCTTCCATTGCTGACAGTTTATAAGACTACAGAGGGAGACTTATTCATTAACAGCACCAGGTGGCTTACTGACATTACTATAGGATTTACAATGTGTTTTTATACTGCTTGTATAAGTGTTACGTCGAATTAATCTCACAAATTAAATTATGGTGAAGTATTTATGTGAGGTAGTTTACTAATGATAGATTAAGTTATTAATTATTAAATGAGTATTTTTTACAACCCTCTGTTTCTGCGATTTCTTTTGTAATATTATAAATTATCTCATTCGTGTTCGCAAAATTTCCATTAGCCTTTTCTGTATAATATTTGATTTTTACATTAGCATGTTTCCAGTGTTGAGACTGAGGTATTTTGGCTAGTTTTTTTAGGTCATACACCTCTAATTTAATGAGATGTGTGGCTGTCGCACCATCGTTGGAGTTCGTAGATATATACGATATACTGCCATCTTTGTTAGCTCGAGCCACTGTTGAACTAGTTTTGTTTTTATTTTTTGGGGATGACTCGAAAAAAATGTCTATATTTTCAGATTTCCTTTTCATTTTCTTTGATGGCATTTCATGATCTATGAGCAAATTTTGTGTTTCTTCTTCTACCAAATTCGCAGGAAAGTAATATTGCTTATATGTATTGTTTTCTTGACTATTGCAAGGGGAGTACGATATATTCTGTAACAATAAAAATAAACTATCATACTGATATCATAAATATTTACATTAATTTAAAGGGAACTAAAAGAAAATAAATTACACACTCACCTCCATTGTTTATCACACGACACTTCTTAATCACACACTGCTAATAAACACTTGTATGAACACAATATAGATTTAAAGTCAAACTGTACTCTCTCAGTACTCTTCAGTAGAAACGAGGTAGTAAATATGACAGAAATTATTTATTTTGAGCTTATATAGTAAAACCAATGCCATTATCGTTAGTGAAGAATGTATTTGCACCGATAACAACTAGTTAAACAGCATATTATCGAAAAAGGTTTTGTAATCAATATTTCAAAAAATGTGGTTAGTGATTGTAACAATTATTGAACAAAGCCAAAAGGAACGTGATAAGCTAACTACCTAGATAAAGATGTATTGTTGGAATTTTCTAATGACGAACCTACGGAATTTCAAATACCTGGAATGAATAATGACTAATCGACACGTGCCTGTACTACTTGCTCTGACTGTATTACTTGCACATCAAAAAGTTTTAGCATCTACTACTGCAAAATATCCAATAACTCGAGCGGAAGTTAAAGTTTTAACAATTCCTTCAGGGGTTCAGGGTAAAACACTCGATAATATTTTTCTTGGTCAAGTTCCTAAAAGATGTATTGTCGGATTTGTTAACAACGCAGCATTTAATGGAACTCTTACGAAAAATCCATTCAACTTTGAAAATTATCATATGAATACATTTAGTTTATATATTGATGGCCAACAAATACCTTCAAAAGCTTTGCAACCATCATTCGATGATAATACTTTCAGTTCAGCCTATCATACGTTATTCTCAGGCACGGGAATCCATTTTTTAAATGAAGGGAACGGAATATCTAGGGAACAATATGCAAAAGGCTATTGTCTCTTAGCATTCGATTTAACTCCTGATTTATCAGCTCACTCTAGTCATTGGAATCTTATAAAGCACGGTAGTGTGAGGCTAGAAGTTCGCTTTGATTCAGCTATTCCTGAAACGATAAACTGCATCGTATATGCAGAGTTTGACAATGTTATTGAAATTGATAAAAATCGTAATGTAAGCGTGGACTATAGCAGCTAAGAAACCTAATTTCTGTAAATAGATTAAGTTATAATTTGTACCTACATTATTATTAAGGTTTGTAATAAAACACTGATACAAGAAATATTTTTTGTTTTTATTTAAGTTATGGACCATTATTTTTAATAAGACTATGCTGTGATAGCCTAGTGGTTAAGACGTCCACCTTCTAATCGGAGGTCGGGGTTCAATTCCAGGCACGCACCTCTAACTTTTCGAAGTCTTGTGCGTTTCAAGTACTTAATTAAATAACACTGTTTTAATGGTGAAGGAAAACATCATGAGGGAACCTGCATGCTTGAGAGTTCTCCATAGTGTTCTTAAAGGTGTGCGAAGTCTGCCAATCCACACTCAGCCAGCGTGGTAGACTATGGCCAAAAAACCCTTCTCACGAGGAGACCCGTGCTCTGTAGTGAGCCGGCGATGGGTTGATCATGATGATGATGATGATTATATTATAATATATCTGAAATAACATGGTCTTACGTCCCATTCATGTATGATCCTCGGCAGCGATAAGATCAGTAGTATTGAAGTAATATGAATACAATAGGGATAAAGACATATTTAAGAAGAATCCACCCAAGTCTGCAAGACAATGTGTATGCCGCAAACCGGTTACCGATTTATGTTGAAACACCCGCCTATTTAATAAGCAATCTAGACCCCGATTATAAACCAGGATCGCATTGGATAGCCATATATATAGATACAAATGGTGTTGGACAATATTTTGATTCATTTGGACGAGCACCACCAAAATATCATAAGCAGTTCTTGGAAAGAAACACAAGAATATGGCAATTCAATACAAGGCGGATACAGAATGATTACACATCAGTTTGTGGAGAATATTGTATAATGTATTTGTATTTCATGTTTACGGGTTACTATACAAGTTCAGATTTTTTAGATTTATTCAATGGAAATACAGTAGAGAATGATATATTTTTATGTGAGTTATTTAAATCAATATTTGAAGGCTAATAAAGAGTAGTTATGATTCATGCGTTTCCTTTAAAACCCATAGAATGAAGCAACGAGCCAGCGAACAATAGAGCGTCATTAGTAGGTGATTAAGCAATTAGATAACGAACTAGGGATTAGTTTTTCGAAAAGCTAACTTTGCAACCGTTAGAGATACGACGTCGGGAGTGAGCGCAATCGATTCAGCGTACCCCAAAACCTTTTTTTTTTTTTTTTTTTTTTTTTTTTTTTTTTTTTTTTTTTTTTTTTTTTTTTTTTAGGTTTCGATCTTGACCGAGGCACGGAGGGGGCTGAGGCAGCGAGGCATGGGAGGGGGCCAGGGCCTGGGGCAGAACCGGCGAATCCCTTACTACTGATATAGCCACTGTCGGAGAGCCACGAGCGGACTGGAAAGCGGAATTTAAGTGCGAAAGTTGACGTTTACACATACTCGTACAATTGATGGTGAAATAAATATTGTCGTGCCGCTGATGTAGAGAAGCTCCCTACACAGTCGGCGGAGCGCGGCGCGGGAGTATTGAGTACAAGAACTCAATTGTTGTGAGACAATGCTGCATTCATTTGCTCATTGTAGGTATGTATCATATCGTATGAGACGTATAACTATGTACTTTTAATGAAGAATAGGTACTGGTAGTTAATATCGATGCCGGGACGATACATTGCTACGTCTACGTCGCAACGACGACGTGGGCACGTGGGCGTAGCGTCATGTAGCGCTGCACTAGCTCGTCGCTGACTGTGCCTACTACGTAGCACGCATCAGGCAGCTCGCATGAAGTTGATGGTACCTAACTCAGTCTACGACAACATCGATTTTAAAGTTAGTAACGAATGGACAGACAGCCGAGAAAGCGAGTTGATGCCTATTGCATTGATATTCATCCCAGTAGTATGTTTATTGCAATTTATCAGAGGACCGCGCGATCGCCAGAAAGATTATAACTAGAAGTTTAGGGGTCCCCCGAGCTCCGACCGCGCTCTCTACCGCGGTCCGCGGCGCACATCGCTGAGGGTCACGACGCCTTTTCGTCGACCACGAACGACAGGAGGTTCGTCAGGTCGGAACTTAGGGTTTGAATTGTTTATCCGTAGCGGTGCGCTCTGCACACGGAGGCGGCAGTGCGGCGGCGCGGCCTCGCTGCCCAGAGCTCAGTGCTGCACCTCGTCGCCTGCGAGGCGGACGCGACTCTGCTGCTACACACCACTCCTATCACAAGTATGTTGACGTTTGCTTTTTTCGTCACAGTGAACAAATGGTTCAAAAATATTGCACGATGCACGTTTAGATGCTCACAATCAATTAAGGAATCGTCAATAGGCCCGCAGCTAACTCGCTGACTAATCATTTGATCTCATAACACGAGCCGCCCGCCTTCCCCGGCCGCCGTGGAGCGACCTGCTCCTACGTAACATGACGACTGTAGCCTATGTTACTTCTGGATAAAGTTACTTTGTGATGGGGAAAAATTATCATTAAAATCGATTGGGTAGGTTCAGAGTTTATCGATTATACGCAACCAATTATTATTATTGTTAATGTTTCCTCTGTGAAATTATCATAGTACTTATAGATTTATTTACCCACTACTTGGAACGGTCAGAGCTTACTTACTCTATTATAGAGCGTACTTAGCTATTAATTGTTTTTGCTGTTGCGTAGTGAAACCATTATTGACAATTATTATGCCTGCAAGAATTTTAACAATATTGTATTTATCTTTATGTAGTTAGTGTGTTAATATTTCTCCATACATTTTTACCAATATAAGCCTTGCGTGATAGACTTCCACTACACCTCACCGGTATACAGGAAACATTTTAGTCAGTACCCAAATTTTTATATGGACTATATTATGAACTAAATTTAGTGAACATATATTTTTTATCTTTACATTTCATTCAAAATTACCACAGTTATCATTTAAGAGAGATATCCACTTTGAAACAAATTATTATGGATACCCTACTTAGCTGTCAGTTGTTAAGGTATGGTCAAACAGAACGCGGAGTCTGCTAAACATCAACGCGTTAGTTGTTCACGTCGGAGCCTGTGGCCGCCACACGCGCATGCTGGAGGTACGCTACGTTTTGATGTGATGTCAGATCTTAACTTAACGGCCATGAGACCGGCCTGCCCGCGAAATTCAAATTTAATTAGGTGTTTTGCAATTTGTGAACTAATACGACAACGTAGGCTTATGGCATTATTATTCCGACAGTGGCAGTATCATCCTCACAGGTTTATATAAAAATCTTTACTTGAAAAGTCCAGTTTAAGAAATTAATTAAAGTATCGACTAAATTATTAGTCGATACTTTAATTAATTTCTTCTTGAATTTCGCGGGCAGGCCGGTCTCATGGCCCTTAACGTTGAATAAAATAACAGATTTGCGATAAAGCTAAATCAGTATTGATCGTATACGTTTCAGTTTAACAGGGCTCTCTCCGTCACTCGTTTCATACAATCGTAGTTCCAATTTCATTTGAATATTAAGCAACCAAAGCCGATGAAATTTTGCAGACATATTCTAGAAACTATTCTAGAAACAGTGGTAAATTATTTGACGATTCAAAAGCACTTGTAAAAGTTTATTTGAATAAAAATCTATTCTATTCTATTCTATTCTATTCTAATATTATTTTTAAAAAAGTGCAAAACAGTTCATGGAAATGTGGTCTATTAACGATACAAAACAATCCAAAACAAAGAGCACTAAACAAAAATGTTCCCTGTATTATATTATAGTCATCTAAACGACGGCACCTATACCATGTAACCGGCTTCATACATCAAAAGTCACATGATGTGACTTGTGACCAAAGTTGGTGGAAGAAACTCTCCTAGACCACGATTGGGGGTATATGATATAGTTGTACTTACACTAGTATCTTGGTGTACAGTCAAAAGCCGTAAGTCGTTTAGCACCTTATGATCATATTGGCGTGGCACGGTTATTTATGTACACGCGTTACCCCCCGTCCACACACTGCTCTACTCGCGCAATCAATCGCGACGCCGCCGCACTAGGTCGCATGCCTTTGCAACCGACAAAATAGGGAGCGATGGGCATGAACGAGGAACATGCGAGTAACGCGGCCACACTACGTCTCTGCCTCCGGTTCCTCGCTCCTTCCCATGCCATATGGGCAGTGTGTGGACGGGGGGTTAGGTATGTGGCGTGTTTATAGAAAAAGGTCATAAGCGCGATAGGTTTTTGATGCAATAGTTTTGTGGAATTGCTACCCGGATTCTGAGGCCGACCATACGTATTTAGTCATGTGGTTTGCCTCGCCCGAGGCTCACCTGAACCGACCAGCCTCGGGCTCCGCCTCAGGCCACGTGGCGCAGCAGGCAGGCATGCCTCGTGGACTGCAATCTACCAGCATGTACACTCGAGCTTGCTCATTAGAACCTACTTTCCGAAGGAAAAAGTCGGCGTACAAAAATTAATTTGAATACTTATATAACATTCTGTATTGTTTCCTCGCTTCTATTTATAAGTTATTTCCTTTGTATGCGAACGTATTCTCGTTCGAACCGGAATCGAATTGGTGTCTCGCGGCTCTCCGCCGCGTCGCCGGGAACGAGGGCGACCTACTTCGCGCGTCGCGTCATGCCCACTTGTACTAGTTAGGGTCGCCTGAGCGTACGCCGCACCGCACCGCGCCGCGCTGCGCTCCTTCTGTATCCGACAATGGGCTATGTCATTTGCAGTATTATAAGCGTGACTTGAGAGTGGATGACTTGTATCTTTTTTTCGGACGGAAGTAACGTTCGCGTTACTTCCTTCCCTATTTTAGAATATCCACTGAACAGAACGGCTGTTTTGAGACCGCCATCATTCGTCGGGGTGTTTTCAGTAGATAGCTAGTGCCACAGATTAAAAGCTTCCGGTTGACTTTAGCCGACTACTTTGTAAGAATGTCGCACGTAGAAAACGCGCCCCTTCCCGGCTCGCGCAGGACTGTAATCGCATGACGTTCCACTCGGGGCCCCGTCGCGCGCTCGCACGCCGCAGACCGCACGCCGCGACGTGGCGCCGCCGTGACGTGGCGCCGCCGCAGCGGCGACAACTGACCGTCCTTGCCCGCTCATCAACTGAAGCAGTCATTTTCTCGATACAGCATTGCGAACGTTTTATCATCTACAGCTAAGAGCCGGCGACATAAATGGAAGACAAAAATCACACATATCCTATAACTCCGTCAAACGTTATCTCACCCGGTGACGGAAGGGCTGGCTCGTTTTTTAACGGCCTTCAAAAAAAGCAGGAGGTTCTCAATTCGTCGGAATCTTTTTTTTTATTTTGGAATTTTTTATGTATGTTCTCTGATTGCTCAAAGACCCCTGGACCGATTTCGAAATATTTTTTTTATTTAAAAGGGATACTGTACAGGTGGTCTCATATAAATTTGGTGAAGATCTGATGAATATCTTCGGAGACGGAGAACAGAACTCCTCAATGGATAAGAGCAAATTGCTCGCGATCAGTATAAAAGCTTAGTAAACAGAAGATTTCAAAAGAAACATAACTTTTTAGTGTTTGTGGTTTTTGAGGTCGGTTTTATTTTTCTTTTGAATTTTTTTTATTTCACAATTTTTTGCGCAACGGATCAGCCCGGCTGTCCAGCGCGGAAATGCAGTCCGTACTCTCGGCACCTTCCACGCGGGCGAGATAGTGTGTACAGTAATGAAATAAGGGTAGCTTTTAATTGTATAGTAATATTTTCCATAAAAACAATAAAAAAGTGTGGCCAGTAGTTCTGGCCGCCGGCTCCCGCGCCGCGCGCGTCGTCTCAGTCTTGCGTTATATAAATAGCCGGCGCGCTTTACATAACTCGGCTCCGGACGACAATCGATCAGTTTCTTACACTTTTCTTACACAAGACGGCATATCGAACCTGAATACTTCCCCGTTTCTTTTCTTTTTAATCATTATTATCAATAATCGATACTTACTCTGCTGTGGCGACTTTTATTTTATGTAAGTAAGTAATACATACTTAATTATAATATTATCCTCGGTGGAATATTCCTTGTACTTGAGCACTTGCCTATTGTGTCTTGTATAACATGTAATGATCAATGTATGTGACTGGTGAGTGATTGTCTCCGGGGGCGCGGTGCGGTTCCGTGCACGTGTAGGGGAGGTGCACCCCTAATGTTTTAAAATAAATGATTAATTATTTTACGTTTTTAGCGCAATCGCGATTCTTTATTTCTATTGTGGATAGTGGGCACGGTTGTTGATAGATAATAATGATAATGAGCGCTAAAATAAAATATATGTAATTGATCTTCAAAGACGTCCCGATGAGGCTCCACAACTCTAGAAACATAGAGATATTAAATTACCTATAGAAAAGACTCGCCACATTATATTTTCTATGTTGTCAACAGCAGTCTTCAATGAAAACCGAGCCCTTCAAACTGAAACTTCGATAGCCTTCCATCAGCCACATCGCTTACCGCCGACTGTCCTTATGTGCGCTTACCATCGACGTATATGGATGGGCCCTTCGAAGATAAAAAACGCACTCAAAAAGTCAATAGAATTTGCAAAAGTCTATTGACTTTGTCAATGATGATGACGTAAGATTCAAGCGTATTTTTGCGGACGGAATTGTATGGGAAAGGCTAATTCATACACATCGATGGCGCTTACATATTTTTAAACTAGTCATCGATAGACAGAGAGATTCACGAGGAAGATTTACTATTGTTTTGTGTTCAACAAAATAAATGATATACGACGATATTTGCTCCAGATGTCGGAAGAAATCAAATCGACTGAGAGCATCGAAAATTCTAAAGGAATATTATAAATGTAAATATATACGGGAGCGGTGTCCGTGTGTTCGACCGAACCAATGGGGAATTCCCTCCGAGCGGTGTTGTGCTCGGAGCGCCAGCTGGGCCGACGGTTACACGTTGAAACTTCTGTATCCGACACTCCGACAAGCCGTGGCGGAGATCCTCTCTCAGTCTCAGTAGACGGGGTTAGTTTTGAACTGCTTGTGTGATATTGTTCGCAGAGTGCGCGCGCAGCTGGAGCGCGCGCGAGGAGCGTCGGAGGCGCCGCCGGCATGGAGGATAAGGGCGAGACGGTGCAGCTGCGGCCGGTCGCCGACGCCGCCGAGAGCTCTTCGCCGATACCCGCCAAGTCAGTGCCGTCGTCGACCCCCGCCTCCCCTGACCCCACCGGCCTCGTGGCCGTATGGGCACCCGTCATCTCTCCCATGGTGTCACTCTTACCTTTCTGGGGCAGACGTTGCAGATCGTGGTGTCTCCCGTTATCCACATCCTCTCCTGACAGTTATTGCATCGAGCATCGAGCACTTAAGGTATTCGGGTTCGCACCTTCCCAGAGTCCTCAAATTGCTCTACAACCTTTGTATTAATCACAGTTACCTGCCAGAAGCCATGATGAAGACAGTAGTAGTGCCCATTATCAAAAATAGAACAGGTGATGCGGCGGATAGATCCAACTACAGGCCGATATCGCTGGCGACGATAGTGGCTAAGGTGCTGGACAGTTTGCTGGATGCACAGCTAAGTAAATCAATTAAAATACACGACGCTCAGTTCGGCTTTCAGCCTGAACTCTCTACGGAAAGCGCAATCTTGTGCCTCAAGCAAACGGTGCGGTACTATACCGACAGGAAAACTCCTGTTTATGCCTGTTTTTTGGATCTATCCAAAGCATTTGACCTAGTAGCTTACGACGTCTTGTGGCATAAGCTCGAAAAGGAATCAGCTTTGAGACCTGAACTGATTTCATTGTTTAAATACTGGTATGGTAACCAAACTAATGTGGTTAGGTGGGGTAATGAACTTAGTGACCCATATAAAATGGAGTGTGGAGTGAGACAGGGAGGGCTGACGTCCCCTAGGCTGTTTAATTTGTATGTGAACCAGCTGATTGAGAGGCTCGGTGGAGCTGGTGTCGGGTGTTCAATAGATGGCATACGCATGAATAACCTTAGCTACGCCGACGACATGGTTCTACTGAGCCCCTCAGTTGGGGGTCTTAAAAGGTTGCTGCAACTCTGTGAGGAGTATGCAGAGATGAATGGACTCAGTTACAACGCCAAAAAAAGCGAGTTCCTTGTTTTCAGGGGAAAGAACAAACTATCCAGCTTTAAACCAAAGATACAATTATGTGGTAATCCCCTGAAGCAAGTAACTGAGTTCAAGTATCTCGGTCATGTAGTAACCGACAGCCTGAGGGATGATAGTGACATGGAACGAGAGCGCCGGGCTCTGTCGGTCCGAGGCAATATGTTAGCCCGCAGATTTGCGCGCTGTACTGGGCAAGTAAAGCTGACCTTATTCAGGGCTTACTGCCAGTCATTCTACACGTGCAGTCTGTGGACGGACTACAGGCAGCGGACCTACAGTGCCTTGCGTGTTCAATATAACAATGTGCTGAGAGCGGTGTTGAGGAAGCCTCGACACTGCAGTGCGTCGGCAATGTTTGCGGATGCTCGCGTGGATGATTTCTACGCGATCATGCGCAAGCGTGCCGCGTCCATGATGCGCAGGCTAATGAGTAGTACCAACACTCTTCTCAGCGCATTGGCCAGGAAACTAGATAGTCCTCTCTGGAGGTGCTGGGGGGGTGCGCACATAGGCGCCAAGAGGCTCCCTCGGGCTTTTTAGTTATAGTTTTTAGTTATAGAATTAGTTGTTAAGCTAGAAATAAGTACCTACTAACATAGTTTAAGTTATTTGTCATACTAACACAATTATGGGTCTAATCGGCCTGAAATAAAAGTTTATTTATTTATTTTTATTTATTTATTTATTGCGTATCTTCGCTCTCGCTCGCGCTTCGCGAACTGAGGGGAGGTGATGAGAAAAGGCTGGGGGAAGTGCGAGAAATGCGTTAGATGGGAGGAAGTGAGGGGAAATCGGAGAGGTGGGAGAAGTCATAAGGTGAGGGAGGTCACAGGAGTTGGGAGAAGCCCATTATCTCCCCATCTTCTCTCATTTTCCCTCATTGAGAATATGAGATTTTGAGGCCCGATTCGCACTTGGCCGGTTTCTAAAACAGCTCTTGTTGACAGGGAGGATTCCGAGGAAGACTATGACCCCCATCTACACCGCGACCTGCCAAAGCCCACTAAGTGAGTATTGCATCTCCTCGTCTACAAGAGATTCTTGTTTGGCTCGTCTCGAGCGCAACGGAGACTCTCCCGCTGTCCCCGATCGTCACTGTCGGACTGAAGGGGGCGTAGGGGGAAGTGTGCGCACCATCACAGTATAGAGACACGGTAGTCCTTCGTCCCGCACTCACGACTGCCCTGTGTATGTGTGTATGTTGGCTTCGTGGAACTTCTGTGTATCTCCTTACTCCGTGGTACTGTGCAGTTAGTGGTTTAATGTTTTCGGTCGCAGCAACGTGGAGACGCTGGTGCACCTGCTGAAGTGCAGCCTGGGCACCGGCATCCTGGCCATGCCGCAGGCCTTCGCGCGCGCCGGCCTCGTCACCGGCGTGCTGGCCACAGTGCTGGTCGGCGTCCTGGTCACGCACTGCCTGCACGTGCTCGTGAGTACTGCCTGCATATGATGCGTAGTGTTTGAGCAAGGACTTTACTCTCCGACCGAACGGTCCGCAGACGACGGTGGCAGCGGGCGCGAGTCGAGGAGCTGACACAGTGTGAAGCGGCGGCTCGTCTTTACGCTATGATTTGCGCCAAAAGCAAAAGAAATCGCCTTGCCAGTCGCCACCCGATTTTATTTTTGGGATGAATATATAAATATGATGTATAGAGATAGTGGACGGCGAGTGCAGCTGTGTCGTGCGGCAGGTGCGGTCGCAGTACGCGGCGTGCAAGCAGCTGCGGGTGCCGCTACTGGCGTACCCCGACTCGGTGGCGTGCGCGCTGGGCCGCGGGCCGCCCGCGCTGCGCCGCCTGGCGCGCCCCGCCGCGCTGGCCGTGGACGTGTTCCTCGTGGTGTACCAGCTGGGCATCTGCTGCGTCTACATCGTCTTCATCGCCGACAACATCAAAAAGGTCACTTCAACGCAATATAATGCCGCACCCGTATAATGCTCACCCGCTCCGGTTGCTTCGATCGGTTTTCGCTTTAGTCGCAAAGAGAAAATAAAACACCTCTTTATCCCCTATCCCATTGGAATCTCTAAATCCAATCTTGATCCTCGCCCACACGGCGAAGGGAACGTCTGTGCAAAATTTCAGCTCTCTAGGTTGAAGATAATGCCAATGTGCCCATAATGCTGCTGGAGTCCTTCTCCTCTTCCGTGGAAACCAGAGCTGCAATCCCTGTGTGCAGCTGTCGCGCGAAGGCGTGACGCGTGACGTCACACATACTTACAGATTTACTGACGCGGAGTGTCGTAAATATTAATATTACGGCTTGGCAGATAAGGCTATATTTATTACCAGAGTTCAACAGTGAACTAAAATCTAAAACAAAAAGATTTTTTGACAATATCAGGATTAAAAAAATTCCCCCTTCAAGTACTCATATTTTTGAATTTCTTTAGCTAATTTTCAAGCCATTGTAGATTGTTGCACGTTGTACATACACATAGATATCTACTAGCTAACAATATGTTAGTATTTTTAAGGGCATTCGCAGGTCAAAAGCCTGCGAATTAAATCTCAGTGATTTATCTGAAAAAAAAAAATAGCACTTAAATAAATAAAAAAATAATTTTAAATTTTTGACGCGGCCTAACCGGGCCAAATAATCTCTCGTACGTAAGATTCGCCCTGACTGACAGACTGATCAATCAAATTGATAGTATCAATTATCAACGCACGTTAGAAACATGAAATTTTGAAAGTAGGTTCCTTTTAGAACGAAGGCATCCATTTTAAAATGATTTTTGGTAATTCAACCCCCAATAAGGGGATTAAATAGGGGATGGAAGTTTGTATAAAAGTCCGTCATTTTTAAAGTTACATAAATGAAAATTGGTACTTTAGGCTTTCTTAACTATTTACGATATACTTTCCGATTTTTAAAAATTATACCCCTAAAAGGGTATGAAAGTCTGTACGAAACTTCATTTTTAGGGTTCCGTACCTCAAAAGGAAAAACGGAACCCTTATAGGATCACTTTGTTGCCTGTCTTTCCGTCTGTCTCTCCGTCCGTCCGTCCGTCCATCCGTCAGTCCGTCGTGTCTGCCTATTCGGTGCCTCTTCAAAATTGAATCGCAGGATTCAATTTTGAAGGGGCACCATCTTTACCACATAGTCGGGGAAGATTTCGCACAAATCCTCCGAGTGACGTCACGTGTGACGCCCCGCAGCGCGTCGCCCGCGCGCCGGCGCGCGCTGAGCTTACTCGTCAGTGCGAGCGGAGCGGTCATTGAGAGAATCAATCTCGGCATCAATCAACTCGCATTAGTCTCAATGAGCTCACCTACATCTCGGATGCTTCTAGTTACTCGCTGGAATGTAACAAGTACCTACTTAAGGCTCTCGTCGCACTGACAATGATTTCCGAGCGTCTGCATCGACGCACGGATGCTCGCCGCGCGTTCGTTTCTTGCGATATGAATTTCCTTGAGGTTTGGAGCTCCATGAACTGTCAGATGGCAGATATTTGGACGCAGTCGCACGAGCCGTAGCCACGGCCGCTCGGCCTGCAGTATTCACTGAAGCGAATGGCCGCAGGTGGTGGACCCGTACTACCAGATGGCGGTGGAGATCCACATGCTCATCATCCTGGGGCCGCTCATCGCCTTCAACCTGATCCCGAGCCTGAAGATGCTGGCGCCGTTCTCCGCGCTGGCCAACGTGCTGACGTTCGTGGGGCTCGGCATCGTGGTGTACTACCTGCTGGCCGGCAAGAAGCCGGAGGCACGCGACGAGCCGCTGGACCTGTGGGGGTCCGCCGAGACCTTCCCCTTGTTCTTCGGAACGACGTTGTTCGCGCTCACGGCCGTCGGCGTGGTGAGTGACACTGCCTTCCGTACCTCAGTGATGAGGAGCACTACTCATTTAGCGAACATCTTTTGTTAGGACCTTAGCACTTGAACAACGTTGGTTTTGGGATTGAACCTATTTTTTCGGTGGCCATCTTTTTCTTATCGATTCACCCGATGGCCCAAGGTTTTGAACTTCATTTCGAGAACCTCGAATAAAACAATGAAGAGTATAATATGTATATTAGAACAAACACAAAAGGGCTCGAAGGCCTCTCAACGGATATTATCCAACTGCACAGGAGACGTTACAGCGCCTCGACACTAGATAGATGTGTTCTCCACTGCCTCACTCTCAGACGGCGAGCCGGCTACTAGACGGACGGAGTTCATAATGTACTAGTGGATGTGGTCGTTTCAGGTTATCGCTCTGGAGAACAACATGAAGACGCCGAAAGCGTTCGGCGCGCCGTGCGGCGTGCTCAACTCCGGGATGGCCATCATCGTGCTGCTGTACGTCACCGTGGGAGCCATCGGCTACGTGTTCTGCGTGTCGCAGTGCAGCGACTCCATCACGCTGGACCTGCCCAAGGACGACCCGTGCGTTGCGCTGCCATACCTCCGCCGCCTCCACCGCATCCAGAGGCCGGCTCATTTCATTCATTCGCCGTGAAAATGTACCGCAGCTAACTCATAAAATCATTCCTAAGCTTTTACGAGTATATCACATGAATATTATTTTACATTGTAAGATTTTTCAATAGTTTTGCGTTTATGAAATTTAGTTAAAAACTAGCCGATACCCGCGACTTCGCCCGTCGCGACTTCGATTTAGGTTTTTCGAAATCCCTTGGGAACTCTTTGATTTTCCGGGATAAAAAGTAGCCTATGTGCGACTCCAGGATATTATCTATCTCCATTTCAAATTTCAGCCAAATCCGTCAAGTAGTTTTTGCGTGAAGGAGTAATAAACATACACACACACACATACACACACACACATACAAACTTTCGCCTTTATAATATTAGTGTGAACCTCTCCTGAACAATTTTGTATAGGGCTATTTTAACATACATATTTACTGTGTGCGTAAAAGTTAAAAATTCTAGGTAAATAAAATTAAAAACTATTTATTGTCATAGAAGCATGGTCTCGAAATTAAAAATGTTCAAGACCTTTGCTTTGCCCCGAGGCCCTTTGATGAGCTGGCAAAAAAGAGATGTCCGAATTTTTCTTAAATTTTCCCCCCACTACGCATATGCATAGAAGTTAAAGGTTTTCTTAGAAAAAAAAATCGGAAACTTCATGAATGTGGAAAAATTACCGGAATACCCCCAATGGCTCTCAAAAACTATCAATCATAGAAGCATGGTCCCAGAACCAAAAATGTACAACACCTTGGGCCCTTTGGTGAAAAAGATGGTCACCGAAAAAAATATTTTTTTTTCTCCATACAGAATTTATTTTTAATTTTCAAGTGGTGCCCCAGGCCATTTTTGTATGGTATTTTCTTCACCATACGTGTGTATAGAACTCAAAAGTTACCTTTCAGAAAAATTATGAAACATCATGAATATTTTTAATTACTAGATTATCCCAATGGTTCTCAAAAACTATCAATCGTAAAGGCGTGGTCCCACAAGTAAACATGTACAAGACCTTGGGTCCTTTGGTGAGCCAGTAAAAAAAGATAACTACCGAACAAAAAAAAATTGTCTCCATAAAAAAATCATTTTTAATTTTCAAGACGTTTTTATATGTAGCTATCTTATTATACAGTACATGTGCATAGAATGCAAAGGTTTCCTAATAGAAAAATTATCAAATAACATGAATAATATAGAAATATTACTGGAGTACCCCAACGGTTCTCAATAACTATCAACCATAGATGTTCCCAAACTAAAGTTCAAGACCTTGGGCCCTTTGGCGAACTAATGAAAAAAGATGGCTAACAAACAAAAAAAATTGCTCAACAACTATCAGTCGTAGAGGCACTAAAAGTGTTCAAGTCTTTGGCACCTTAAGTGAGCCGGTGAATAAAATAATGGCCACCGAATAAAAAAAATTACCCATGCAATATACTATCGCACAAACATTATAGTTAGGTATTAGTACTATAATAATATTACTTAAAACCTTGGACCATTTGGTGAACCGGTGAATAACAGATTCCCATCAAACAAGAAATAAATTCCCATTCAAAATTAAATACAATTGATTAGTCTATCCTAATATTTGTACTGGTTTGGTTTACCAAACTTATTTTCTTTTAAAGATCTAATATAGGTCAAACAATGCGACTACAACGAAAACTGGAATGTGGAAATTGGTGAACTTATAAAAATACACCAAAAAAACCCCCTTACAAAAACTATTAAAAACCCAAAACTATAAAAAATGTCTAATAAAGACAATGTCCGTATTTTCAAAAAACTCTAACCACTTTAGTGGTCCGCGCAATATACTTAGTTTCATCTACAATTCGTGCGGAGTCGATTCAAAACATGGTTATTTTAATTAGCTTCGTTCGTGTTCCGCCAGGCTGGCGACGAGCGTGATCATCATGTTCGCGGTGGCCATCTTCATCAGCTACTGCCTCCACTGCTACGTGCCCGTGGAGGTGCTGTGGAAGGGCTACATCCTGCCGCGCGTGCAGCGCTCGGCGCCGGGCCGCGAGCGCCTGTGCGAGTACGCGCTGCGCGTGGCGCTCTGCCTGCTGACGTGTGAGTGTGGCGTGCGAGCGAGCGCGCGCGTGTGCCGCGCGGTGTGACGTGACGTGCGCTGTCTGTTGCAGTCGTGCTGGCGGTGGCGGTGCCGCGGCTCGGGCTGTTCATCTCGCTGTTCGGCGCGCTGTGCCTGTCGGCGCTCGGCATCTGCTTCCCCGCGCTGATGGAGATCTGCGTGCACTTCCCGCAGCGCGCCAGCGCGGCGCGCAGCGTGCTGTTCGGCAAGGACGTGCTGCTGTTGCTGGTGGGCTTGGTGGGGCTGGTGGCCGGCACCTACACGGCGCTGGTGAGCATCGTGCGCTCGTTCGCCTGACGCGCGCGCCGAGCTCCGAGCTCGTGAGCTCGAGCGTGGCGGCCGCACACGATCCCAAACATTTCATCAAAATAACTGCCCTACGACCTGTATGATTTATCTATATTATACGTATTATACAGGGTGGAATTTTGTAATGCCACCTGAAGGGAAAGTAGGTACTCTTAATACTGTAGATAGAAAATTTTACTCAAAGAAAACATTCCTTTATTTTTGAATAAAAAGAAAACTGTATTCAAAGATTCTCGAAAATTCACTTGCTACACCCGGGAATCGAACCGACTAAAATCTGTAAAAATTACAACCTGTACTTTTATTGCATATATTTAGGATCAATAAGGATCAAATCTCTCTAAGAAACTTGATAAATTTAATGAAAGGAAAAAAATTAAATTTTGACTAATAAATTCAATGAGTCAAGTTAAAGCTCATTAACTCAAAGATCCATCTGGCTATTTATGTATCTAAGAAAGGAGTCTGCATTACAAACGCGTGCAAATTTCAATCGTCTTATCGAAATAGTAATTCGTCATTTTAATGGATAAATGACGTCAATAATAATTATTATTAATTACTAACATAAGTAAACAAAGTATCTTTGAGTTAAAGAGCTTTAACTTGATTCATTGAATTTATAAGTTCAGATTTCATGGTTTTCGTTTCATCTAATTTATTAAGTTTCTTGGGGATATTTGATCCTTATAATTGATCCTAACGATCTATGCAATAAAAGTACAGGTTGTAATTTTAACAGATTTTAGTCGGTTCGATTCCCGGGTGTGGCAAGTGAATTTTCGAAAATCTTTGAATGTAGTTTTCTTTCTATTCAAAAATAAAGGGATGTTTTCTTTGTGTAAAATTTTCTATCGACAGTATTAAGAGTACTTTCCGTTCAGGTGGCATTACAAAATTCCACGCTGTATATGTATAGATAAGTACTCGAAGTAGGTAATAGACTGATATGTCCCGCTGAACAATTTCGTATGAGACTTTTCCGCCAAACTTTCGTAAAAGTCAAAGTCCAATAATAATTTATTCAATTGGGTACAATTCAAGTACTTTTTGATTGTTGAATTTGTAAGTTAATGATATATTTGTATAGGTGATAATCAATCACGTAAAAACTAAAGCTACTTTAACCGAAGTCTGGGTTAAGAAAAATATAGAGAGAGTCGGAGATGGAGACGTTCTAGGGTTCCTCGATGCTTCTCGAAAACAACAGAGTCGAAAACTATTGATCGGAAACGTTCAGCGCCGAAAAAAAATATTCAAAATCTTGCGACCAATCAAAATAAATATTATCTTCACACAAAAATTCACTTTCAAGAAACTCCCCAGAACATTTTGGTATGCATTTTTCTTTTTAACTACCTATGCATGTGTAGCGAATTTATAGGTGTTCCGTCAGAAAAACAAAAATCTTTTGGTGAATCAGTAAAAAAAAGATAATTAAATCAATACAAAATACTACGGTTCTCAAAAACTATAAGTCAAGTAAAATGTGGACTGTGTAAGTAAGATTAATAATACCTACTTGAAAACTTGGACTCTTTGGTGAACTGGTGAATAAAAAATTATCATCGAACAAAAAAATAAGTCTCAATAAATATAAAAAACTTTTTCAAAAATATTCCAGCTCAGCATAATGCTTTTTTTTCTTTTAAGAACTATGTGCCAGAAAGCTGTGGGTACTATTAACATTAATAACAATAATTTTAAGTTTGACCCTTCGGTGGCCGGACGATAAAAACTTGTCACTGAAAAAAAATAGATTCCCATACAATATATATCGATCGTTTTAAGTTTTATGCAGTATTTGTTTATCAAACTAATTACTTTCAAAGATTTTATAATAGAGCGAGTACTTCAGGTACTTATTTCTGAAAACTCCTAACGTGTAGTAAAGAAAAACAATACAAAAAAGAAGTTTGCGCGTCCCCGTGATACTTATCTATATTTATTTAAAGCAGAAAATACTCGACATATCAATAAAATGTAGCTCGAACCTAGCTAGATTACATTCTCTCTATCAGTAGATATTCATTGAAGTAGTACAATGGATTTCAACGGGACCTTTGAAAACTAAATGCATATGTTCTCGGGAAAAGGTACCACTGCGTCTACAAAGTCGAGATCTTTCTTCTGGATGTTCTCAGTAGTCTAATCTGTGAGTCTGAAGTGTTTCTTAGTTGAGATCGGAATCTAAAATCGGTGCTACTGAATTGTTGAGTGAATGACATTGTCGCGGACGCGGTGAGATGAACACCGCCATCCGGCGACCAGTGGCCGGGTGGTCGGATCGTGTGCGGCGGCCGGGTCGCGGGCGCCGCAACATCAAATGTTGTAATTTCGTGACACTCCATTAGTCGCGGCTGACGCCACAAATGTAATTACGCCATCATTTTCAAAACAACACAATTTTTTGGCAATTATATTGTAAAGCTGGAGATTGACTTGTAACGTTTTAGTGTAATGTATGGAACTTTTGCCTCAAACCGAACACTGACTTGAAACGTTACTTTGTTATATAATTGCAAGTTAATCTCCAGCTTTAAACACAAAATGTTTGTATTTATTTTTATATGGAACACAATTTTTGTGTCGTATTGATGATTATTTAATGTCAGTTTGCTTATAGATTTAATAATATGTTTGGTCAATTATAAATAGGAAATTCCTATACCTACAACAATTTTTGTCATTTTAATTTTTGTTTCTTTTAAATCTACCACATACCTGCCCACCTCGCCGATCGTTCACGTACCTACCTAATCTATTCCTCATTAGTTTCCTCACTCATGTCCTCTGAACCTAAAAGACCTAGAAAGCTGAAATCTTGCACACATAATATTATAATGTACCTACTTACCGACACAAGGAATAAAGTTGAATTAAAAAAAACCGGCCAAGCGCGAGTCAGACTCGCGCACTGAGTATTTTCGGCGGGTATTTTTCCAACATTTTGCACGATAAATCAAAAACTATTATACATAAAAATAAATAAAAATCTGTTTTAGAATGTACAGGTAAAGCCCTTTCATATGAAATTCCAGTTGGGAAATAGTTAACGAACTTTGAAAATTAAAACACGTTTTAATTTTTTTTTTAATGATGTAACCACAAATTCGTGGTTTTCAGTTTTTTTCGTGTACTTGTGTTATAAGACCTACCCACCTGCCAAATTTCATGATTCTAGGTCAACAGGAAGTACCCTATAGGTTTCTTGATAGACACAACGGACGGACGGACGGACAGACAGACAGACAGACAACGAAGTGATCCTATAAGGGTTCCGTTTTTCCTTTTGAGGTACGGAACCCTAAAAATCTACAGGATAAGGAATAGAGAGGATTTAGATTTTCGGCGGCGAAGCCGGGGGCGGTTAGTGGTGAACAGGTAGTAGGTATATAGGCTTACAACTGTGACCATTAGCTCTCCCGTCCTTCAGCCTCCGAGGCCGCGCAGATACGGGCGGTTAGTGGTGAACAGTGTCGATCGTTTCTAACAAGCAACTAGCTCATTCCTTGACTTCGTCTGCGTGGATTCAGGTTTTTGAAACCCCTTGGGAACTCCTTGATTTTTGGGATAAAAAGTAACCTGTCAGTCTCCGGGATACAAACTGTCTCTGAACCAAATTTCATAAAAATTGGTTAAATGGATGGGGCTCTTGAGGATCCCTGGTAAACTCTTTACTTGCCGGGATAAAAGCATCCCTCCCGGGAAGCTAACTTTATACCTTTCATCAAAATCGGTTAAATAGATGGCCCGTGAAAAACTAGCAGACAGACGGATACATTTTCGCATGAATAATATTATTTACTAGCTGATGCCACAGCTTCACCTGCGTGGATTTAGGTTTTTAAAAATCCCATGGGAACGTTTGATTTCCCAGGACAAAAGTAACCTCTCCGTAATAACCCGTCCTCAGGGTTGAGGAGTTGGGTCCTCGAGGTCAACGACAAAGTGTTTACTTGGTATTTAGATACCTTCAACATCAATTTATAACCGACAGTTTCTAAATCCCATCAGATTTAGTGGTCAGGTTCTGTGCAGCATCAGGATTGAGAAGTTGGAATTCAAATTTTTTATGGAACAATAACGTAAAGTTCCTTTGTCGATTAAAAAAAACTTACGCAAATCGGTTCAGAAATGTCGGAGATATCAGTGTACATAGGTAGAAAAACACAACTTCATTTTTGAAAATCGGTTAAAGAAGTAGCCTATGTTACGCCCTGGCCAATCCTCTACTTGTCTGTGAAAATCCCGTCAAAATCAGTTCAGCCGTTCCGAAGATTAGTCCGTTCAAACACAGATAGACAGACAGACAATTTTAAAAATGTGTAATTCAATTATGGTACCGTTAAAATAAGCATATGAACTTAATATGAGGTAGTTATTTCGAAATTACAGACAGACACTCCAATTTTATTATATACAAGAATATTATTAGATAAGTACAAGAGTTAACGTAGTTCGCGACAAGTCGACATGGCAATCAGGGTGGGGACGCCCCGCACTCAGCCCCCGCGCTAATCCGCTGTGGAATAGCGCGGGTGTGCAATTAATTATGATCCACTATCCCGAGCGAATCTTATTGTTTCAGGGATAATAACAATATTATTATCACTACCCATATTAAAAATTCAAAAGTGTGTTTGTTTGTTGGTTTGTCTTCCAATCACGCCAAAGCGGATCGGAGTGATTTTTTGCACGGATATTGATAAAGATGTGCGAGATACTTCTATATATATCCAGGAAGGCCAAAGAGTTCCCAAGGGATTTTAAATTGAAATCCACGCGAAGTGTGGGTCGGGCAGTCGCCGTCCACGCAGCTGCCAGCTCAAGGGGCCGTCTGTCCTGTGCGGCGCAGGCTCGTCGTCCCTGTCGCGCCCGGCCGCACGGCAGCGGGCGGGAAGGAGATAGGGCGTAGGCAATAAAACTCAATTTTGTGCAAGGTACTTTTTACCACGATTTATTACATAAAACAGCGATCGAGGAAATGTCTCAGCGGTTTAGTGAGTGAGCGCCCTCGGCCGCCGGCGCGGCGCCCCGGCCGAACTGCACGCCGTCCAGGGCGGCCGGCACGGCGTCCCGGTCGCCCGGCACGGCATCCGACCGGTCGGCACGGTACGGCGTCCGACCGGTCGGCACGGCACGTCGGCCGCCCGGCACGGCGTCCGACCGGTTCACACAGCACGCTGGCCGCCCGGCACGGCGTCCGACCGGTCGGCACGGCACGCCGGCCACCCGGCACGCCGCCCCGGCCGGCCCACAAATAAATAAACATAAATACAACAATTAACGTTTATTTCAATCCATAGAACCATATAAATTAAACTCTTTTTAAATACTACTCGTACATCATATGGTTTTATGTTGTCGCAATACATAACATACCCCTCGAGGCGGAGCGCGTCCGACGCACGGACGCACGGACGCTCGGACGCACTCCGGATACAATAAATAAGGAGGCGACTGCTCCGTCACTTACGGCCTACTACACATTTATATACCCATTGATTACAATGTCTGCAGAAACAATCGTTATGTAAACTGTATAAGTACCATATACATGATATTTTGCATAATTTAATGTATACCATTTAACAAACAAGATGGAATATCAAATGCCGATTAACATTAGGTTCATCACGTAATATAAGTAATATCATTTGATATGAAACAGTGCATTTTAAAAGTCCAACGTCACACCTTTACAGTATCCTTCACATGTAAACCTTTATAGAAAAAACATTTTATTGTTCTCGCTTTGTATTCATAAAATACTTTAAAATGCAACAACTTCTTAGTCTTAGTCATTAACATTAATTTACTTCAATTCAATAAACATTCAATTGACTCATTTATCAACGACAAAACCCTACAAAAATATATTATAATAACATTAGCACGAGTCAAAGAGAATACGGAGGAGACGTCCAGCGATGCAGACAATGCGCGGGGCGGCCCGGCCCGGCCCGGCCCGGTCCGGCTCGGTCCGGCCCGGCCCGGCTCCGGGCGCGGGCCTGCCGGTCGACGCGGTGACGCGACTTTCTCTACGACTAAAAAAAATATAAACCTTTAAAAACGTTAACAACTACGGCCATAACAAAAATAGACTAATAACGACTACTCTACGGAAACTACGAACTACTTAAACTATTCACTAAGTCAATTTGAAACGAAACTAGTGTTCGCCCACTACGGCGAGGACGGAGGGCGCGCGGGGCGGGCGGGCCGGGGGTTGCGGGGAGCGGGCGGCGCCCCGCGGCCCTCGCGCCGGCGGCGGGCGCGCGGCGTGCGCGAGCTTGAGCAATGCGACCTGTGCCGGTAACGTATAAATATTCAACAACTAACTAACGAGCCGCGCTCGCCGGCCGGCCCGGGCGCGCGCGGGCCGGCCGGGCCGACCCGCGCGGGTCGGCCCGGCCGGCCCGCGCGGGCCGGACCGCGCTCGCTCGGGACGGGGACGCGACAAACGTTCTTTAAAAATAACGACTTCGTAAAATTTGGTCCGTACGTCGTTGACTAACCCTGTAGAGTGTCGAACCGAGTCCGAAGGAGGAATTAGAGACGACGATAGATCAGAGTTCGAGCGGGACTTTGGTAAAGATTCACTATTAAACTAAACATAACTTACGGTAACTGCGCATCGATCACTCCTATCGTAACGAGCGGCGGTGATCGCGGGGGAGGGGGGCGGGGGGCGGGGGTTCGCGATACGTTAGCGATAAGATTAGTCAGTAGAGTACATTCGAACCGAACATTTGACAAGCGTTACAAATAGATGGCGGAGCGGAGCGGAGCCCGACGCGACGGACGCTGCGCGGCGCGCGATCTGCGAACGAGCAAACGAGAGCACGTCAGCTACGTCACCACACAGGGACGGCCATCCGACACAGCCGGAGAGAGATCTGCTTGCGGGCCCTACGACCTTACAAATTATAAATGAAATTGGAAATGCGGGTATCTCCTGAGAATTTCTTGACAGAAAATTACAATGACTTTTTGTCCGAACCGGGACTCGAACCCGAGACCCCGCGAGCCGCAGCCAAACTAGCCAGCCACCAGGCTGAGGCCTGAGGCAGGCAAAGATTTTATAGAGCTTCATTCATTTAGTAACTAGCGACCCACCCCGGCTTCACAGGGTAAATTATTACAATTTTCGTAGGGACCTCTAATTTTTTGAAAATAAAACGTAGCCTATGTCGCTCAAGAACAACATAGCTTTCTACTATTGAAAGAGTTTTCATAATCGGTTCAATAGTTTCAGAGATTTCGCCCTCGGAGAGCGACCCCTGTCATCGCTGCGTATACGCCGGGGCGGAGTCGGGCGCGAGAGCGGAGCGGCGAGGCGTACATTGGAGCGGAGGCGGCGCCTACACGTCCGCGAACTTGGACAGCTTCTCCCGCAGGATGTGGTTCTCCTTCTTCAGCAGCTCCACCTCTTGCCGCAGCCCCATGTTCTGCAACAGACACCGCACGCGTCAGGGACCTTCACCACCACCGACCACGACCGATCAAATAGAGCTTCCTATCTGCGGCACTGTACGTGTTACAGCAGACGGAAGTAATGCGAAAGCCACTACCGTCTTAACGAGGAGTGCCTGAACAAGTTTCACATCAAACTATTTACATCTGATGAAAATTATTACGATTTCAGTGCTGTAAGCTACGCGAGGTCATCCCGTCGCATCGTCATTCAAATAACTTCGTCAAAATATTTGGTACAATAAATCATTTTCATTGTTCATAAAATATTCTTTAAAATCAAAACAACTTATTAAATTATGGTCAATTCTCAGTTATATTTTATTAATGACCATTACCAATGTACAAAATATCAAACCGCGCGCTGGGAAAGCTAGGTATTTGCAAAATATTTTTAACGAACTGCCCTGAATTGATTCTGCTTCTGAATTGGGTCATATTGCTCTAAAATGTATTGAGACAGACTTCCACAACCGCAGCCCATAGTCTACAGCTGCTGCTACACTTTTTTCCTGGCAAAGCCAGATTTTGAAATTTCGATTGAGCGCTTGGCGGCCATGTTGTTCCTCCGCAAGCGCGTCCAGTACTTGTCGGAACGTGACTCACCTCTTTCTCGAGGTAGCCGGCGCGGAGGGCGATCTGGTTCTCCTTCATGCGGCGCGCGTCGCGCGAGCGCTTGGCGGCCATGTTGTTCTTCCGCCGGCGCGCCCAGTACTTGTCGTCCTTCAGGTCATCCGGCACGAACTGCGACAGACGGAACGTTAGCGCGCGACCAGCGACCGCCTCACCCCCGCTCCCGCACCCACACACCGGGTGGCCATTGCGAACAAACGTGTCGACGCTCGCTTTCGCTGTCATTACCACTGTCATATTAAGTATGACAGCTTCATTAAATAGGATTTTTGTTCGGAATAGCCATTCAATATAATACACTCTTTTTAAATTGCAACACTAAGGCCAGGAGGGCGATTGCCGGTGTCGACGCCTGGTGCGAGCTGATCGTCTGACACTTTCTCGCCGTTGGCTAACTACGCAGGACCGAATACAGCCAATCGCGAAAATTGATATTATAGCAAATCACAAAATTCGCAATCGACCTGCTGGCACACCAGAGATAGGCGGAGAGGGAAGGAGACGATCCGTAAATAACCAAAAGGATATCGTAGTTTCCCCTTGTTCAAAGAGAAGAGATCTCTCATTTATTTGTAGCGACAACAGCGGCGACGAGAGATGTGAGCGGTGTGTAGCCGTACCGCTCTTCTCCGCCCTCCGCCGTTCTCCACCGCTCTCCGCCGCTCTCCCGCTCACGCTTGATGACAATCACGTTAAATGAAAAGCATTTGTGACTTGCCTACACTAAGTGTTATTATTAGTTCTCGTCTAGAAGGGGATTTCGAAGCGGGGACCGTGGAAGACTCACTTGACGAAAGGCTGCAAAGTTGTTATTTTGACACGAGAGTTTGTATTGAATCCAGAGCGTAGCAAAAAATCCAAGGCACGAGCGCAAATAAATTTGCATCCGTGCGAAATACACAAGTTTTTATCTCACTATAGCGAGAATCACGCTAGATACAAGAGGCGCCAGTACCGTGGGTGTTTCAACAAGGTCCTATATCAATAAGGGGTAAGTAATAGACCGTGAAGGAAATTCTAATTCAAGAAGATTCTTTACATGAATAATTTTTCGGATGCGTTCAGAATTCGAATTCAATTCAATTCAACTCCGTTTCAGCTTTGTAGTAAAGTCAATAAAGCAGTAAAATAGTTAATCTTAGGAAGTCCTCAGAAACGGCTCCGATTTTTATGTTTTTTTTTTTTAATTTTTGTTTTTACATATTATTTAAGTTTCAAGCGGGGAAATAATTTTTTATATAGTTTAATCCATATGTATGATATTTATACATGAAGTCCAGTATAACGTTACCTTCTTTTTGAGAAGTTGTAGAGGAGGTCAAATGCTATCAAATATATATATTTTTTTGAGTTATTGAGTTTTGAATTATTAATCGTTTTCATTATAGCATAAAAATAAGAAAACACAAAAATAAGACCAAGAATTAAACATTCTCGATATTTATATACAGATGCACTAACCTAGAATAATAAAACATGCTAGAAAACCATTGTATAGATCCTCTCCGCCTCTCAATCCGGCTGGTCCCCGTCAGTAGTGGTAGTGGTCTAACCTCTGACGGGGACCAGCTAGAAGACTAATATGTCTGCAAAATTTCATGGACTTTGGTTGCTTAATATTCAAATGAAATTGGAACTACGATTGTATGAAGCAAGTGACGGAGAGAGCCCTGTTAAAGGAGGAATGTTATGCAAGAGCACAAACTAAAGACTGAACGAATACAACGCGTGACGACAACGGCACGTGACCGACACGCGACGCGCGAACGCGGGTACGGGTGCGTAGCTGGCTTCAGGTACAAACTTTGACCCTTGATTACTACGGTAATATACTATTATAGAAGCAGGCGTTATTTTGCGGAAGTCCATGATATACAAGGAACCAAAAGCTTAATTTGCTATAATCCGACAAACCATTTGTTTGTGTGGTTTGGCGGATTATAGCAAACTAGCTGACGCCCGCGACTTCGTCCGCGTATATTAAGTTTTTTCGAAATCCCGTGGGAACTTTTTGATTTTCCGGGATAAAAAGTAGCCTATGTACTAATCCAGGATGTTATCTACCTCCATTCCGAATTTCAGCCAAATCCGTTGGTTTTTGCGTGAACGAGTAACAAACATACATACACACACATACATACACAAAACTTTCACCTTTATAATATGAGTGTGGTGTGATGAGTGTGAAGTGTAATTAAGCTTTTGGTTCCTTGTACAACGATAATACTCTCGTGAGTACCTCTGATCGGCCGACTCTCTCGCCATTGGCTCAAATGCATTGTTATAGCTAACCACCATA
This sequence comes from Maniola jurtina, assembly GCF_905333055.1. Lineage (NCBI taxonomy): Eukaryota > Metazoa > Arthropoda > Insecta > Lepidoptera > Nymphalidae > Maniola > Maniola jurtina. Next base: position 226,158 of record NC_060058.1, on the reverse strand, counting down.
GATTGAACCGTTCAAATAATAAGCTGACACCCACTGCGCAAGTTCAAGGTCAGAGTTGTTTTTAAATGAAGCCAACTGACTACATAGTTATATATGTTACGGGCAATTTGATTAACTGGGCATTATTAATAAGGACCGGCCATTATTAATAATGCCCAAGAGCGCTGGGCAAAAGGATTAATTTATCACTTTGACCGGCCATTATTAATAATTCCTGACGACCCGTGGTCCATGTAATAAGTCGGTGTTTGAGATAGCTTGAATTTATCACTTGGACCGGACAGTATGAATAATTCCCTACTTGTAGCCGGGCAATGTGATAAATTGGACCGCAGCCGTTGTCAGGGGTGCGTACGTGCGGGGGGAGGGCCTTAGGTTAAGTTAGGTTAGGTTAGCTCCTCTTCCATTGGCAGAGGAGGCTCGAGTCACCCACTGCTGGACATAAGATTATCGAAGCTATCCATCCCATCCTCGACGATTGGATGAAGAGGAAGCATGGAGCACTCATGTTCCACCTTGTACAGGTTCTTACGGGGCACGGGTGCTTTGGAAGATATCTGTGCAGGATGGCGCGAAGAGAGCCCACAGAGGAATGCCACCAGTGCAGTAGTGTCTCACACACAGCACAACATACGCTGGCTGAGTGCCCAGCGTGGGCGGAGCCTTGCCAGTCACTGGTGGATATACCGCAGGACCTTTCCTTGCCCGCCGTGACTAAATCCATGGTGAACAGTGCAAGCAAGCGATGGTCTCCTTCAGCGAGGAAGTAATGACGCAGAAGGAGGCAGCGGAGCGGAGCGGCAGAGGAAGCCGAAAGCTCTCATCCCATGCGCCGCAAGAGAATCGGGCGCAGGCGAGCTGCACACGACCGTCGCTTGCCCCCTTGAGTAGGGTCTCCGGGTGATAGACATGGGGAGTCTGTTACCCGCGGGAGAGTAGGTCCTCGAGTTGGAAGGCAAGCCCTTGTTTCCGGCGAGCCTTAAACGGTTTTGGGGCCCCTTTTAGTCCCCGAGCTGGGCCTGCCCTGGCGGGCGCCGTTAGCTGGGTCGTAGTTGAAAACGTTCGTGTCCCTGTGCTCAGCAACAACGATTGAGACGGTAAGCCGTGGGCTTTTAGTCGGTAAGAGTCCGACATAACCACCTCGCCTCCCCGAGCACGGTGGTATCCATGAGGATTTTCCCACGTATAAAAAAAAAGCTTAGGTTAGGTTAGGTTCTTTCATTTAATAAACAAAAACACTACAGTTCACCTATTTTATTACTTTGCCCAAGATAGGGTGGGCCTTATTCATAATGGCCGGGAAAAGTGATTAATCTTGCTGTTTTAATCACATTGCCCAATTGAGTCGGGCATTATTCATACAGACCGGTCATTATTAATAGTGCCCGGACTTATCAAATTGCCCGTAACATATACATTTGTATATCTCAGCTGCAGTCGCATTTCGCAGCTGAGATGATTGTCATACGGGGGACACGCGAGCCGTCACGACTACTCCGGGTTTGTGGCGGTTACCATGGCAACGATGGCTCAAGCAGTCGTGTGACCGACGCTCAACTCTCGAGTCGCTCGTGTAAGGTCGCTCTTACGGCCATGCGGCTTTCTGTGATGGCCACTATAGAAAACCCTTTTGGGCTATACAAGTCAGGATTCGTTAACTTTTGAATATTGACTTGAGAAACTCACTTTCATTTGTTTTTTTTTTGACGGGTAAGTTTAATGGCAACCTTACGTTGACCGCCCGATCTGAAACTGGGCCTTAACCCTTGTGGCGACCGGGCACCGAATGTCGCTCAACACACGGAACACAACATCCCTAGACGAGGCGGAACGACTGCGACCGGGAGCTACTGTCGTCTGAGCGAACGTCTTATGTATGAGCGGAAGCGGAGCGGCGCGGTGTGAAGTCTGCCGCAGCCGCACTCTCTGAGACACCGCCAGGCTGAGATCTATAGAGCGCACTGAGACTTTACACAGACTTAAGATTGAGTTAAAACGAGACAGATTTATGTGAGAGATATAGCTCTGTATAATAAGTAACATTTTTACTTTTTCTTATATAATAATATAATAGGGTATCTGGAGAGATCTGGACTGGTTTCCACACTTCCATCTGTTCCGTCTGTTGTGCATAGTATTTATGGTATATTTGCTGAATAAATATTTTATTGTTAGCTTTACTTGAAACCACTCAGCCACTTCTGCAAAGTGAAGAGCTGATTCAGTTGATACAAGCAGAAGTTCCATGCCCAACAAAAGATTTGCCTGTAGAATATGTTTCCATGAATGTAACAGAACCTGTTATGGTTACATCCGAAGACTCTACATCCGTCCACTAGTAAAAATGGTATACAGTTTTGTTTTGTGAATGAATGTTTGTATTGTTAGTATTTTTTTTACTTAACTTAATGGTGACTTATCTTAATAGAGAGATAGAGCAACTATATGTACACGATGTATTATAGTGCACTATGTTCACAAATACAGGTGCACTCTATTCGCTCAAGCTCAGAGTTGGATGAGACAGCCAGTTGCCTGAACATAAACCTATTACTTAGGTATTATTCATGCTCATCTAAAAGTTTTTGTATTCTAAAATATAATTTCAGGTACGTACAAGGCTTCTTCTGCTGGACACAAGCGGCACATGTTTGTGAATCCTTGCAAGAAACCTACGTCCAACTATCATCAATTGCTTGAGATGTCAACGACAATAACGGACAATGCATATTATAATCAAATACAAAGGAAAGTTTATAAACTAGACCATAAACTCAAAAAGTTAAGTGAAAAGTATAAAACCCAAACTAAGAAAATTAAATGTGCAAGGAAATTATCTCTTTCAACACAGTTCATTAAATTAATTGAAACTTTCCCGGAGCCGGATATAGCTATTAATATTATTGTACACAGTTGGTGTAAGTGCATCAATCAGCTGTTAAAAGGCAAAATAATTAAATTTGACGAAAATGATTCTGTCAAAGCACAGGCTAGGATATTTTATACTAGAAGATGCAAAAAATAAAATTATGAAAAAACTTACAAATTTTTCTTTTAATCAATAATTTGTATCCTGTTCCCAGGACAGCAGTTGGCGCCAGTTTCCCTCAGATTTGAACCAGACTATAGATGAAGACATTTGAAGACCAAGTATCCATCAAAGTGGAAATGGAGATGTGTTTAGCTGACACCAGCAGATTATTGATTGATGTGTTAATTTTATAATAATATTTTCTTTTCATAATGGATTGGTCAGCTAAACACGTCTGCATATGTCTACTTTGATTGATACTGGTCCGAAGTCTGGTTCAAATTTAGGGAACTGGCGCCAAACCGCGATCCAGAAAAAATAAAAATTATACAGCGCCATCTATTGCATTATTATTGTTATTGTACTACTAGCGACATCTTTGAGGCAGCAGAGTAAGCTTTATTCCCTTTTCCTAGTTATATGGTAGGAGTGGCTTATCTATACCCGTTATTAGTATATTATCTATGATGACGAGTGTCGCGACAAAAAGAGCTCTGACCGACGGCGCAGGGGACGTTTGCAAACACTTTACTTTCGTAGTATGAAAGTAAAATGTTTGCCATGTTTCCCACAGCGAAAGGGTGACTGACGAACATTTGGCATGATCAGCCCCCGCCTCCCGACCCGTGCAGTTTCAAGGCCAGAGCTCTTGTTTACGACAACTGTACCGTGCATGTGGAGATGACGTGTCTTCGTAAGCTGTTAGACTACTGTGAGATAGAATGCAAAGGCAGACTGCCCACGTACGTGACGCGACACTCTCGCGTGCTAATATGCCCACATTGTCGATTCGCGTAGTTCCCGCGAGTGAAGAGCAGGCTGCACGTCGCGTCCAATGGAATCGCGTCGCGTCCAATGGAATCGCGTCGCGTATGCGGCAGCCACCGTGAGTGGAAACGATACAACATTTCACGTGTGGTCTGCAGTTTGCGTGAAATAGTTGCGTAACATTTCCGACTAGGAACTAGGAGTTAGTACGAGTAATAAAATGTATTCTTTAATATTAAACTGTTTTAGTAAAACATTGAATAAGCGTTATATAAGCATTTGTCATGCTGTGTGTAAGAACGTTTAGTGCAATACGTAACGCGACTGTCGTCGACGGTGTCGGTTGTCACCGGCGAGGATAGTGTTGTTCTGTGAGCGACCACGTCTTGAACTATCTTTGCACTTCTCCTTATGTTTTCTTTTTATCAAAAGTGTTTTCATCTTCTAGTTTTATGTTTAGTCATAATTACCTACAGTAAAAATGTAAACTTTAGCGCGATGAAGTTAAATTTAGGCACTGGTAAATTACAGTCCTATGATTTATAATCTCATATTTAATGACGTAGTATCGTTAATATCAATATGAGTGTGATATGTAGTAAGTATAATTATACGAGAAGGCATTGTGTGTGTCAATCGTGTTAGGCGCGGGGTCACATGTACGACTAATGTTCCGCGACCTGTCGCGTCGCGTTGTGCACACACTCGGCACGACGCGACAGGTAGTTTTGAAATAAAAATAGGCGCTAAACTTAAGCCATGCCCCCTAATTCTCTCACCAGTCTTTATTCAAAAACTCTTTTAAAAATTTGTATCAACTGTTGTAACATGGGTATGTATGACTGATTAGTCAGTGTGCCATTACTGTTGGGAATATCAGAATCTATTTAATAAAGTTCTTCAACTAACTGACAGACAGCTAAAACCGGTCGGCCTAAGGTTTCTTCTAGCGTAGCGTAGTTGAGCGCTAAGAAAGAATTTTTGAAAATCCGTCCCCTACGTCACGGCAGCAAATTGAAATTCTAAAAGTCCACATAGCATCCTCCTTGTCGCACCACGTAAAGCAGAAATATCTACCGGAAAAAACATATTGCGACCATTTTTAAGATTCGCTTCGTTCTGCTGCCTTTGCGAATCGTATTTATCGGGGTAAAATTGCAGATGATAAGAAATATCATTGTAAAAATGGCCACTAACTTATGAAATTGTGTTTGAATAAAGATTTTTGAGCGCGAGTTAGAGTTATCGGGGGCACGGTAAGGAATTCTTGTCGTTCGTGAACAAACGACGCGACTGCGACGTGTCGCGCGCCGGTCGGTCGCATGTGACCCGGCCAGTGTGCTCGTGTCGCCGCACCCCGCAGGCAGTTGGCAGCATGCCGTAGGAATGATCAGCGCACTAACTTCATTTACCTGTTTCCGGGACTTCTTGATCATCGGCTGCGGCTTCAGCTCCTCGTCGGAGAAGGCTCTCGTCCGGGGGTCGAAGTCGCGCCCCGACGACGCCATGGAGAACGCTGGAATGTGCAGTTGGACAGTCAGTGGGACACGCATCTCAGTACCAAACTCTGAATGACGAGACGCCATCGAAACGGAAAACATATCCTCAGATGAACTAGAGTAACCGACTTGCAATGGGAGGACACATAACTCGATTACTGATAAGAATCGGGATCTCAAGGTGAAGGAATGTATTCCGATTATCACTAACATCTGCCATGCACCCACTATACGGTTTCTGGAAGTTCTTGTTTTTGAATCGATCGGTGATTTGTATATCGGCTTACATTGTAATTAAACCTTGGATAGTCTGCAGGATTGTAACAAGACTTCCCTTTGGAATATGAATGTGATGGGTGACGCTTGGGCGGAGGGGTCGCCGGGTGAGTTACACAGTGGAAGTGGATATAAATGAGAAGGTACATACTGGAATCGGCGGGCGAGAGCGGCGGGTTGATGGTGTCGGGGCTCATGCAGTCGGAGGGCGAGGGCGAGCGCTCGCGCTTGGTGACGGGCGTCTGCAGCCCCAGCGCCAGGCCACCGCCCGCGCCGAAGGCTGCACCGCCCAGGTGCGCGCCGCCCAGGCCCTCGCCCGGCATGCCATTCTCCGACAGGAACTCGTCTAGGTCCACGTACTGAAACAGAGTCAGCCGTCACGCGCGCGCTCGCCGGTGGAGCGCGGCCCTTATCGTCGGCCGAACGTCCTCGAGGCACTTCGCAACGCGACACACATTCGCGAGCAATTCGCAAGCTGCACGACACAATCCGACGATCGATAACTACAAATTAAACTACGCAGAAGCACCTTAAATAGTAAATGTCACAACATAGATAAGGATAACACGGGGACGTGGCGGATCGGGAGAGCGAGAAGCGACTCTATTACCCAATGCGAGTGACGGAGCCTCGAGTGTGACGGGGCCTTCCACTACAGCATTGTGTGCGGCGCCTCCTTAGCGGGTCGCCGCACACATTTGTAGACCCTACACCAGTGATGATGTATGGAGTACTCTAATTTAATTTACTTTAATTCTTTATTCCATCAACTTTCTACGTACGCGTCTTGGCACCGTATTTCAGGAAGGCAAACCAAGCAATCCTCGTTTCGCACAAGAGCTGCGCAGTTCGCCTGAACAGGTCGCCACACTCGAGGCGCGGTCGAGAAGCCGGCGGGACACACGACACTCAACACGCAGTAGGTAACCAAGTAGCGATTACTGACTTCTTGTACCTTGAGATCTGGGTCGTAGGGCAGCGTCTTGTCCCAGAGGTTGGGGCCGAGGAAGGCGGCCTGCGCCTCCCACAGCTCGCTGTCATCCTTCTTATCTTCGAGCGCGTCCTTCGCGTTCACCGACTTGCCTGCAACAAGGAGGGCGACAGCCCGGTCACTCGAGCCCAGCCCGACAGCTCGCTCGCTGCGCTCGTCACTGTGCCGCCGACGCGTGCGCTTCGGCTCATAGCGCCGTTCGTCATCAGTATGGCCGTAGCGGTCTGTCGCTCGCCGCTATGATACGAAGTGCGCAAGAAACGCTGGGACAGTGCGTCGCATTGAGCGTTCCCAATATCTCGTAAGAACAATGTCGCTTGGACGTCGTTTAAACATAACACTTTGAAATCGCGACCGAAACGCGACGCCTTTGCAGTTTGCCGCTAGAACTACGCTAAGATGCTAATGGCCGAAATTCAAAAATAATCGATAGTTAATTTTTAGTGGTCATGGAATTTTCTTCATTCTTTAAAACGAAGTATCTAGGATTATAGTTAAACTATAGTTCTAAAGTTAAAAAGGAGGATAGCTACCAACTAATGCTATTTCAAACAAGGGGCTGCGATCCACGCTCTGGGGCCTACCTGGTCCAAAGGATGTCCATCGCCATTCAGCGGGGCAATGCTGCCAGCTTGATGGGCACTTTTGGTCCAGGGGCAACCAGGGGTGGTCTTTTTGACGACTATAACTAATAGTAATTTTAATTTAAATTATTTATTATTAATTTTTTATATGTGACCATAAATAAATAAAATATATAAATAAATACGTTAAAAAAATTATAAAATTTAAAATCAAATTGTCTCATAATAATAATAATTAATGAATGTTTCAAACAATTTGCATCTCAGCTAGAACTAGGGGCAGTATCATTCCCGTGAATACAACGTGGACTATTGAGTCCAGCACAGTGACACAAGCGTGGCACGCTGCGGGGGACAGTTTCCAGTGCGCTCACGGACACGGAGCGTAGCTGTAAAGTATAATGGTATAAAGACACCGGAGCGACAGCATGCGACAATGCGACATGCTAAGCTAAGAGACAACATCGAGGATTGGAATACAAAGATTACACAGGTTGCCGACGATTCTAGCTACATTGTGAATGCCACCGTGTGGCGTGCCTCATGTCGCACTGTGGTGCTCTGGCTTGATAGGCTGAGATCTATAAAGCGTACTTTGACTTTGCTCAGACTTTACTTTGGATTTGGTATTTATAGAGCCAAATTCGACGTCTTTGCTGAGTGCGTGCTTAGCATAGCCTCAGTCAACTAAATCGACGACTTACCAAAAACTTAGGATATTAACCTAACAAAACTTACAGGCCAAAATTGACTACCCCATTAGAACTGCAAAAAACTGTTCCGAATTCACTTGTTGTTATAAACTATAAACGATCATTTACAATAACAAAATAAAACATCTTTGACCTTGATATCAAACGTCACTTGACATCGCACGGCCGGCCGACGAAACGTTCCGTTTCTTGCTCTTTAGTTAGAATAAAAAGAATAGAAATGTACTTTAAATACGCTTATTTCTAAAACATCTAATCGAAATTATGTTTCCATGAATAATAACATAAATAAGAAATATAATTTGGACCGTTTTAGATTTTTAAATATTAATAGTGTTATATTTTATAAAGAAAAATCAGAAAATAATACTTAGAATGAATCACCCATTAATTTTTTGACGGTCTCGTGCTTAGCTTACGCTCAGCATAATCTTGGCGCGATACGACTATAAATTCCGAATCAAAGTTTAAGCTTAGCATACACTCAGCAAAGTTTTTCGTAAGTAAAGTCTGAGCTAAGTCAAAGTACGATCTATAGGCCAATGCACACTTCGAGCTTTGCAATGTATCGTTTCAGTGAACACGGCCGCGGCGAGGAGCTGTGAGTGAGCTAGCTTCCTGGGCACTCGCATGTCTCGCTCTCAATTTTATAAAATGTAAAAAAGGATCTAAGTTGAGTTAACAAACTCATGAGTTAACAATTCATCATTTTTCTATAAACCCTACCAATAAAAGTTTACAGACTGTTCGGTGCGTTTAAATGACTAATACATTTCTGTCACATATTAGACGTATATAGAATATAGATAAGCCATGTTTTTTTTTTCAAACTAGCGTTTATCGAAATAGTGAACGTGTTAGCGGCACGTCGCGCGCCCTGACGCGAACGAAGTGTAAACCATAATGAATATAATGAAATGATAAGTCTGTTCCTAATAAACAACATTCGCATAGCATTATGGACATTCATTTTAATCGTTCATAAAGTTCAGAAGTACTGGTATAGGTATACATAAAACAATCACAAATAAATTGGACATCGCACAGGCATTTTTTTTTAACATATTATATTTAAATGTATAAAGAAAGTGTTGTCTACAATTTTAAATTAGGTAGGTAGGACCTAAATGAATTTAAGGCCCACAACTTCTAATAAACTTTATCTAACATATTTATAAATTTGACACTTTGACAGATTCCCAATACAAAACTGAGATACGGTATTTATGCGTTAGAAAAAAGTTTACCTGGAGGTTGTGAAAAAGGCCCTTAAATAATAAACATTAATGATAACATGAAGGCGGCGTAATTGGTTCTATCAGCAATTAAATATTATATCAACTAAAGTTACCGAATCATAATAAACATTTCAAGTTCCTCTATCGGACTCCACCATAGCCGCCATACTAACGTAGTTTGGTTCCCAATTGAATACTAACTATAACTTATCGAATGTTAAACTGAGAACCAAACTGCGATCGTCTTCGTTCGGAGCGAATTACGAATGCGATATAAATCATTTTTATAGTTAATTTGGTTAAAGAAGTAGGTGAGCTATTTGATTTAATTCAATAGTATATTAAAACAACAGTTAACTTTGGGTGCGACCGCCAACATACAGTAGGACACTATCGCTACTCGCGGAAGACCGAGCGACGGTAAAACGTTACATGTTATATGCGCAGGTATACATGTGATTGTGGCTGCCAATTGTAATGCGATGTAAGGAAGATAATATCAGACTGCACTGAGCGACTTTTGTTTTGAAACATTTTGTCTTAACTCCTGCCTGCATATAACAAAAATATTGTATGAAATTCCTACATATTTAAACTTATTTCCATTGGTATGTATGGTTTTGGCTCGAATGAACAGGATTTTTGAAATTTTACCCCTCAGCGTCAAATTGTGAACTTATTAACGTACCCCAAGAGGAATACATAGGTAATTTTTTAATGAGACTGAGTCATTTTTCCATTATTTCTGGAAGACTGTTGGGAACGCCAGCGAAGCCGGGGCGACTCAGCTAGTCGTGCACGACGGTCTCTAATCTGACAGAGAGCGAACCCCCGCTCGGAGGAGGCACGTGCTCGCGCCGCGCGGGAGGGGCGGGAGTCACGCGGCCCTCCACACGTGCGAGGCTCGCGTGGACGCAGCAACTGTTTTCCGAACCGCTGCCACAGGCGTGACCCATCTGAGAGCTCACTTAGAGTCAGTTTTCTCCGTCCGCTGTCACTAACAACGAATATTTGACAGAAAGAAAACTTTCTTATTTGATCAACACTACAGAATAAGCGCGATTCTATAATCGATGATCAACACAATGAAACTTAAGAAAAATAATTTAAAAAACCGACTTCCAAAACCACTACAAAGTAAAAAATAATTATTTGTTTCTACACGGGATTTCTAGTTTTTAGGGTTCTGTAGCCAAGTAGCAAAAAACTGAACCCTTATGGATTCCTCATGTCTGTCTGTCTGTCTGTCCGTCGTGTCTGTCAAGAAACCTATAGGGTACTTCCCGTTGACCTAGAATAATGAAATTTGGCAGGTAGGTAGGTCTAATAGCACAAGTACAAGAATAAATCTGAAAACTGTGAATTTGTGGTTACATCATTTAAAAAAATAATTAAAACGTGTTTCAATTTTCTAAGTAAAATAACTATACCAAGTGGGGTATCATATGAAAGGGTTTTACCTGTAGATTCTAAAACAGATTTTTATTTATTTTTATGTATAATAGTTTTGATTTATCGTGCAAAATGTTGGAAAAATACCCGAGTACGGAACCCTCAGTGCGCGAGTCTGACTCGCACTTGGCCGGTTTTTTTTTTATTTTGCTCGCCTGACTTCATACATATATGTTTCTACACAAATGTATTATGTGTAACAACAAAAAATATTTTTTTGCTTTGTAGTGGTTTTAGAAGTCGTTTTTATAAGCTTTTTAGTGTAAGTAGTCATTGCTTGGTAGTTGGTAAAATATCAATTCACCAGCAAAACTTTCCAAATCCACACAGTAGGAGTTCAGTAGCTTGCAGAATCAGGATCGAAGAGTTGGGACTTGGAATTCAATAACAAAGTCTATGTTGTATAGTGTATCCCGCTGACCGAGTGCGGATTGCCAGAATTCACACACCTCTGACAATATTATGGACAACTCTCAGAGATGCAGGTTTCCTCAAGATTTTCCCTTCACCGTTAAAGCAAGTGATAGGTATTTATTGCTGAACGCATATTACTCTAAAAAGTTAGAGGTGCTTCGTGTCCGAGATCGAACCCCCGGCTTCCCGCACGGAGGCGGGCGTCTTGCGCACTAGGCTATGCGGCTCAGATACAGGCGGCAGGCTGCGTACGAAGCCGTCTCAGTAAGCTGATTATATCGTGTGACGTCACAACTAGGGTTGCCTACTTTTTAAACAAATAAATAATAAGACGATCTTATTGGATTTTAGTCCCTGTAATAAAAGTTAAAGCTAGCCTTATCTAATTACTATACACAAGTGTAAATTAAAAATTTATAACACCCCCGACAAGTGAAGGTTACAGTAACTAGAAAAGACCTGATAACTTTTAAACGGCTGAACCGATTTTCTTGGATTATACACTCTCGATCAAGCCACCTTTCAAACAAAAAAAAACTAAATTAAAATCGGTTCATTAGTTTAGGAGCTACAATGCCACAGACAGATACACAGATACACAGACACACAGATACACACGTCAAACTTATAACACCCCTCTTTTTGGGTCGGGGGTTAAAAACATGCCGGCGTGGAATGGTGCCAAGAATACTGGCTGCATTTCCGCGTTGGACAGCCAGGCTGATCCGTTGCGCAAAAAATGAGCCAGTCCTTCTGTTACCCGATGAGGCTATTAAACGCGGTGAAATGTCTCGTAAAAAATTTCTTTGCACTAAGACTCCATGGCCCCAGGGTCTCCACGGCAAACGGAACAAAAATGTAACTCTCAATAAGAGAGGCATACTTGCGCCGCTTGCCGTTTTCAGCCATTTCTGCTGCGGCTCCCGGTCTTGATACTGTCTCCCTGATATGACACGGGGCCAATGTGTCAACGCACGTTGCGTCCCACATTAGCGCCCGTCCCCGTTCCCAGGGAACCAGCGTCAATCCATCAGGTCTCTTGCCATCATCCCGACTAATCCCTGCCGGCTCAATGAGCGCAGGAACGTCTATGGTGGCAAGAGCCCTTTTAATCGTGTCATAAGATATATATGATTTTTAGAGGGCGTAAAATATAAATAGATTTATTTTGTAAAGGGAGTGGAGTATTTTTTTTTGTATGTACTTCTTATTGCATAAGAATTTCGCGTTGTTCTCCGACTGCACCAGAAGAAAATTATGTATGTTTTTCCTTCTCAGAAAAGATGTATCGACTATGAACAGCTCCTCAAAGATATCAGTACTACTTAGTCGATCGTGGAGTGAAGTTTGTAAAGAAACAGATTTTCAATTATTTCATGATATTATTAGTACACGTCATTAGCAATAACACTTCTCAAGTGAATTCAAAAATGAAACAGACTTTATGGAATGCATAAAAAATTCCTAATGAGTCTATTGCTAAAGCTAATCATTTAAAATACAGGAAATTAGTCAAAAGTATTCTAAGTTCATAATACATACATACTCTAACCTATATTTCAGAATACGCAATAGTTGCCCTATATGCAATATATTGGCTGTTGTGCAAATAATAATCAGGAACGCCTTTTGTTTTGTTCTAAGTTCTTTATCTAGAAAAAAGTTGTAATATCTTCTATCACCGTATACACGTCACAAATTAACTTTCAGCTGTTTATTTGGTCCCCATTCAGTATATACCTACTCAAAATCGGTATAAGTATAGAAGGAAACGAGATGGAGTGTATCGTTTTTGTAAATGACAGTAATTATTCATACGACAATGTCGCTGCGTGCGTTCAACGTTGAGATTAGTGAAGTGGAGAGCCGTCAGTCGTAATCATTGAGATGGCCTCAAGGCGGCGCGCGGCGCCGCGTCGTCAGCGCGCACGCTCGGCGCGCGGGAAAGCGTAGCACACGTAACGAGTGTAGGCTACTTCCCGCTTCCTACGTTTCCCCCCCCCCCCCCCCGTTCCTCCACAGCCACCAGAGCTCTTCAGCCGTCACCAGCTGCCGTTTGTGTTACGAGACCGCTTCTTGCGCGTTACTCGAACGCGGAAGCGCTGTGATGCAGCAGCGTCTATGGGCGCGGTCTTTGTGAAAGTCGTGGTGTACTTCAATATTTTTTGTTAATCTAGTAAAGTCATAAGTTAATAGTTACAAAGTACCTATACACTGACTTATTGACTGGCGTGATAGCTATCAATGTGTTACATATCGTAAATCGCCGTGTGTAGCGATTTGAGACTATGCATCTACACGCAGGTTCCAGTAGAGGTTGTAATTATTCCACTTCGATCAGTTGATATCACTCAGGTGATCAAAGGGGGCCGACGTGGACTCCCACTACCACTAAATCAGTTCAGTTTGAGCCAAACGATACCTAAAATAAGGTCTATAATAAGGTCTTGAATTCGAATACACGCCGCCGTTCTAGCGCAGCCCTTTTGGAGATGCTACAATGCAGCATAGTCCCCCCACATCCACTAGGAAACTATAGTTCGATCCTAAAATCGTAACACAGTAACATGCGACGAAATCATAATATTTCACTGAAACCTCTATTCTAGTACGAAGTAGACGATTGACAAAAACCCTGCAATTATACCTAATGCATCTGACATATGAATATAATGACATACTAGCTGATGCCCGTGAGCCGTCCGAGTGGATTTCGTGGGAACTCGTTGGTTTCCTGGAATAAAAAATAGCAATCTGTATCCTGAAACCGGACATCGGTCCGTCTTCGAGACGAAGCTATTTCTGAGCTAAACTTTACAAAACTTGAAATGAAATGAATTTTTTTCTTTGATGTGGACAGCAGCCAGCAGCGCCAGCGTCACAAGACGCTACGGCCGGTTCGGAAAGCAGATTCTACTGAACAGAGGCGACAACAAACTCAGTTATATCTAGTTGTTACAATACTAATACGCGTAATGCAATACATGTAAGCAATGTAACTATTACCTCTACACTACCTTGTGGGTTCCGTCATTCGTCAATAACCGCAACTGTTCCATACAGTGTTAAAAGTAAGGGACGATGTGAGGCGCCAACGCAAAGGTTCGCCCTGGGTAGTGGGTAGTGGGTAGTGGGCATGTACCGGCGGCGCGGCGGTTACGTTCGTCGCGAAGTCGGGCAAAAAGTCGCCGTCATCCGAACATCCTATTTAGTAATAGGATAATAGAAGGAAGTTGCGCGTGAGGCTGCGTCGCTTCCGGGCGCCGTACATAGACAACTCTCACTTTCGCGGAGAAAGTGCGTGACGTCACGAGCACTATGCAGCACCCCCCGCCCCGCCCCGCCCCGCCCTTCCCCGCGCGCTCCATCGCTTCTTGTTGCCTTTCTTCGAGGCTGTCAGCTGTTGTTGGGAGTTATTTATTTTTAAATAACGGAGCAGGTTCGCGATTGGACGCGTACTGACGGCGGTCGCTCCGACACCCACTCCATACATACGTAGTTTGGTTCTCATTTCAATATTAACCGATCAAACTCGATGTCATTTTGTAGATACGTTCTAGAAGCGAATACCTACCTATGTTTGTGTAATAGCAAAAATAACTAGTTATAGATTTGTATGTGAATTGAAACCGTGTAACTTTAACACTGAATTACTGTTAAGGAAATCTGAAAAGCCACAGGCATAGGTATAAGCTCCTCGAGCATATAGATCTACAAAACTTCACTGAGTTTAATTGGTTAGTATTCAAATGAGAGCCAAAGTACGTTTGTAACAGAGGTTAACTGGAGGAGATAGGTACCTCCAGGGTTTGCCTATGCAGTATATATAGGTATATTATATGTTGATGTACAATGAAGACTGTAAATATAAAACAATCGTAATGAACTTCGAGTAAAAACGGAACAAACGTCGCGTTGTCCAAAATCTATTGAATCGATCCCTCAGGGTTGCTTACCCGAAGAGTGGCTAAGGAGCCTATAACTTGTGTAATTCATCTTCCTTCTGTCTGTCAGTGAGCTGTATGTCATGAACCGTAAAAGGTAGAGAGTTGATATTTAATACGTAAGGTAGGTAGGTACATAGTGTTATATAGGTATCTCGTACGATGGTATTACGGAATTCTTCGCGTGCGACTCGGCTCCTTGGTCGGTTATCACACGTCACTTTATAGTTTGAGGGATTTCGGAATCATTTGGGCTGCCGGCAGTAGGAGGGGGGCGGGGGGGGGGGGGGGGGAGCGAAGGGCGATTCGGCAGTGGTGGACTTTCGCGTCGTCGTGTCCGACGAGTGAGAGTCGCCGCACTTTCTCCTGCTCCGTTACTCGGCCGACCCGCGGCGAGCCCGCTGGTTCACGGCGCGCCATTCTCACCCAATCAGAATGCGGCTCGGTGCGGCGTCGTTGCCCCAGGTCGCCGACTGGACGGTGAGCGACTCGCATCGGTATTAACGGAAACTAACCTACCAATAAGTCACTGATTTATTCAAAATAGGTACCACTGTTGAATATGTAAGATAATGGTCGATGTAATGAATGATAACTATTGATTACGTCGACTACGAGCTTGCGCGAACATTTTGTAAAACCACGTCATTTCCTGGTAGGTACCTATGTGAACTCCGAGAGTCTCGTAAGAACAAGGACTAGGGATGCTGGATGCGGCAATCATATTATTTGTGAAATAAGAACATCGGGCATGTTGGACAACAGTACTCGTAGAATACGGATCTGCGAGCGAGCAGCGAGGCACCGCTCGGAACTCCGCCGGCTGGTGGCGGGTGGAAAGCTGCATCGATTCGCTTGCGTAATCTTACTTCCTACTCGGAAAATATAGGTGAGGAGTGCCGAGTGGTAGAAAAGGAGGGGGTTAGTGGCGGGGCAAGCGGGAAGTGGCCGCTGCGGTTGCGTAAGAGAGAAAGCAGTGTTTTCCGGCGTTCATTTTCGTTAACGTGTGAATCGAAGCGAAAGTATGAAAGTGGAAGATGGTACTCTCGAGGGGTTATTAGCGTGGAATTTTTTTGGGCTTGGAATTGTTATTTTTATTATGCTGATTGCTGATGTTTTGATGCGAATATTGTTCATAGCTAGATGATGCCCGCGACTTCGTCCGTATGGATTAAGCTTTTAAGAATCCCAAGGAAACTCTTGGATTTTCCGAGATATACAGAAGCCTATATCTGAGCCATGTGCGAGCTATCTCGGTGCCAATCGATGACAACTCCTTAACTTTCCGGGACACAAAGTACTTAGGTAAGTATTTCTGTACTTTTCGCCAAAATCGGTTAAGCGGATGGCTTGTGAAAAGCTCGCAAACAGAAATACTCTCGTATTTATAGAATTAGTACGGACTTTAATTGATTTAAAGAAAGAAGGAGCCAGTTGGTTATTTAAGAGGTTCTCAATTCACCCCGTTAGCTAAGTATGTTATCGGTATCGGTTACATACGAAATCTTACCAACACTAACTTATCTAATAAATAAAAACACTGTTAAACTACGAAACTCTACGAAAATGAGTGAATACCTACATGTATAGAAATCCACTTTAACAAACAAAGGAGAATCAACAGTAAAGAACTTCTCCACTGTCGATTCCTCTTTGATTGGCCGATTGGAATCCTGGGGTCACTACGTAATCCAAGTAATAATTCTTTATTTTATGTAGGCTTGTGGCATACATATTATCTCCACCAACAATACGCTAACATTGTTAAAGTTACCCTAACATTGCCATCCCTTATTAAGGTCGGGGTTATTATACAATGAATTAATAAATTCCTGAGTGACAAAGTGGAAGCAGCCGGCTGAGCCTTCAGTTGCCCGCGAGAAGGTTGTACTTTTGATTTTTATGATTTGTTTGAAAAGATTGCCGAGTTTCTTGCCGGCTCTTCTCAGTAGATTCTACATTCTTCTTCATTCTTCCGAACCGGTCGTAGAGTCACAGATGTACCACAAGAGACAATAATTATTGTCGTCCTATTTGAGTATATAGATTTTGGATTATTGGATATTTGTGTAGTTCGCGCTGAAATAGCATGAATGTGGCGCTACATAGGGCACTGTGTGAGGTGTGGCTGGCGTGCAGCGGCATTTGTTGGTAAACAGCGCGAGAGGAGGGCAGTGGCGTGAGTGACGTCACGTCACGTGCGTGACGCGCCGCCGCAGCACCAGCAGCCCGCTCTGAAGCCGGCCAAGTGCGAGTCACACTCGCGCACTGAGGGTTCCGTACTCGGGTATTTTTTCCAACATTTTGCACGATAAATCAAAAACTATTACGCATAAAAATAAATAAAAATCTCTTTTAGAATGAACGGGTAAATCCCTTTCATATGATGCCCCACTTGGTTATCTTACTTTGAAAATTGAAACATATTTTAATTTTTTTTAAATGATAAAAAGTGTACAGTACTACCCCATTTGAATAAATATAATTTGACTTCGGCTTACCCCCTACACCTAAATTGCAATATAGGACCTCGAAAACTTTTGCTTTCAAATGACTAATGTCTCGTAGTATCCTCGTGTGGCATCAGACCTTATACGCAAACAACGAACAACGTTTAAAAAAATACGTCCCGACGTTGCAGGGGAGAGCAAAACCACATGTTTTAGATTACCTACGTAATATTTTGAAACGAGTTCATAAAAAAAAATATACGGGCTGAACCACCTCTTTTTTGGAAGGCGATTAAAAAGAACGAGGTTCTCAAACTTATCATTAGGTATTATGTGTGCATGCAAACGCCCCAACAATGGGCTGATTTGCTAAATTGTCTAACAATCAATGATAGCCAGCGAGCTCATTTTTTAATCCATTGAAGGTTTTCTACGAAACAATATTTTAATATGACCAATTGAAGCAGCAATGTAACCTGCCAACCTCTGTGGCTATCATTCAGGTCAAGCAAATTGAAATTCAAATTCAAAATTCAAATTATTTTTATTCAATTAAACTTTTACAAGTGCTTTTGAATCGTCAAAATAATCTACCACTGGTTCGGAATGCTGTTCCTACCGAGAAGAACCAGCAAGAAACTCGGCGGTTGCTCTTTTCAAATGTACAATTTACAATAATATGCCACCAGCAGACCACAACGTGCCGACGTATTTTACTAGAAACAAGCAGTTTTTATAAAAGCATTTTTTTCGTATTTCAATAAATTATAGTTTACTAGCTGTACCCGGCATGCGTTGCAATGCCGTATACAAACATGTTTTTTTTTATTCATATATATATAGTTTTTTTATGCAGGAACCATCTCGGGTGCCCTCAGAACACCCTACCAAAGTTTCATAACAATCTGATCAGCGGTTTAGCCGCCTATAGAACACAAACATACAAACATTGATTTTTATATATAAAATTTAACACAGATTTCATATAATTAATATAAATATTTGTGTAATATAATATTACAATGTAACGCGATGTCTTAGAGTATTTAATCTGTGAGAGTATTCTGGTTCAAACCAAAAACGAAAATTAAATGAATAAAATATAGGTACAAGTGTAAATTAAAAATTTATAACACCCCCGACAAGTGAAGGTTACAGTAAGTAGAAAAGAGCTGATAATTTTCAAACGGCTGAACCGATTTTTTTGGATTATAGCTAAGAACACTCTCGATTAAGCCACCTTTCAAACAAAAAAAACTAAATTAAAATCGGTTCATTAGTTTAGGAGCTACGATGCCACAGACAGATACACAGATACACACGTCAAACTTATAACACCCCTCTTTTTGGGTCGGGGGTTAAAAATAAATTATACCTACAGGTTGCTCCTGGATAGTATATTTTGACAAAGTCAGACAAATCGGCGCGGCGATACTTATAACCTTACAGTGTAAAAAAATTTTCAAAAGAAAAATAAAACCGACTTCAAAAACCAAAAACACTAAAAAGTAGAAAATAATTTTTGTTTAGCTACACATGTAATGTACCTAGGTATGAAGTCGAGCGAGCATATTAAAACAAAAACAAAATTAGAAATCCAAGAGTGAAGTAGGTAAAGAGAACCTAGGTAAGAAGTCTCGCCCGACTTCATACCTAGGTACATTACATGTGTAGCTAAACAAAAATTATTTTCTACTTTTTAGTGTTTTTGGTTTTTGAAGTCGGTTTTATTTTTCTTTTGAAAATTTTTTATTTCACAATTTTTAGTGGCCCCACTGTACTATAATATGCTATGCCCAGTTAAAACCCTACTGTTTACTAAGCTATTACAGTGATCGCGAGCAATTTGCTCTTATCCATTGAGGAGTTCTGTTCTCCATCTCCGAAGATATTCATCAGATCTTCACCAAATTTATATGGGACCACCTGCACAGTATACCCTTTCAAACAAAAAAAAAAATTTCCAAATCGGTCCAGGGGTCTTTGAGTAATCGGGGAACATACATTAAAAAAAAAAAAAAAAAAAAAAAGATCCCGACGAATTGAGAACCTCCTCCTTTTTTGGAAGTCGGTTAAAAATAAGAATGTCGCTTGCTTGTAAACACGCTACGGAACCCCACTGACACACAATCACATGTTACATAACTTATTATGTATATCATACACATTGTTATACGCACATACACACATCATTCAGCGCAATACGTACAATATAAGGGCAGTGGCGGGTGGTGCATATTATAATTGTACGATTGCGGTGGTTACGCGACGTTGACCGAGTTGGTAACTGGATGGGTGAGCGACTTTAGTTCGACCGAATCTCCTTACCATCATACGAAGGAGTCAGTCGTTTGTTTCTTTAAATCCATACTAATATTATAAATGCTAAAGTGTGTCCGTCTGTCTATCTATCTGTCTGCTACCTTTTCACGGCCCAACAGTTTTATCGATTCTGACGAAATTTGGTACAGGGTTAGCTTATATCCCGGGGACGGACATAGGCTACATTTTATCCCGGAAAATCAAAAAGTTCCCACGGGAATCCTAAAAACCCATACGCTTAACCGATTTGTATGAAAGGTACCAAGGTAGCTTGGTCCCTGTAATTGACAAAGGCATTTTATCTCGGAAAATCAAACAGTTTCCAAGGGATCTTTAAAAACCTAAATCAACGTGGAGGAAGTCGCGGGCATCCTCTAGTTTGAATATACTTACGTCTGTAGCAGTTGTTTGCAGACAAACATGTAGTGCGGCGAAACCCCGTAGTGAGGGCCTTCTGGCCCTGCGTAGTTTCTTATACCACTAGCACTTAAACGAGTAGCACAGTTTGACGATGTTGATACAAACAGACAGACGGGCTGACGGAAACTAGCTACTACCATGGTACTACGATGCTGGTAGATGCTCTTTACGATTCAAAAGTACTTGTAAAAATCTAATTGAATAAGAATATTTTGAATTTGAATTTGAAGCCCTAAAAATGATGAGCTCGTTTACTCGGGTTGCGTTTATGTCGTCAGCTGTGGAACGACTCTGAGGCAGTGCCTAGATGTGGCGATGCAGAGCACGTGCGCCGCGAGCACGTGCGCGGCGCGAGCACGTGCGCGGCGTGCTAATCCGCCACTTTTCCCGTCGCGCTCGGCCCATCGAGCTCTGGCGGGTTTCACTTTCATCATAGCACGTCATAATGCAATAACGCTTTAATTCTATTTATTTTTTATTAGTGTTTATTTGCGCTACAACGAAATTACTGTCCTGTCTCTGGTACCTACACCGATTTGGTTGAATTCTGGTTTATCGCGCAAAATCGAAGAGTTCCCCCGTAATTAAAAACAATCCATAGGGACGAGATCGCGGGCATTATTTATTCAGCACAGGGATAGTTTACATGCTGGGGACGGAGACTAAGTACTTATTATCTCGGAAACCAAAGGATTAATGAAAACCGAAATCCACGCAGACGCAGTCGCGGCCATCAGCTAGTAAGTAATATAATAATGACTCTATCCACATTCATTAAAATAAAATCCTACTCTACATTATTTAAATGTTCTACTTTATCTGTCGAAAACAAATTCCACGGACACTAGCGACGCGGCCCGGCGCTGCCCGCTGTCGTGTTATATCATATTACTATGTAAGTTTAAGTATTATTATTAGTCACTTCTAGTCAAAAGTGAATAGGCATCTTCTGCGCAAGCGCACTCTATCTCAGGCTGCATCACCACTTGCCAGCAGGTACAATTGCAGCCAGGCACTAGTCTATAAATTAAAATAAAACGACTACACTAGTCTTAGTAGACACAACAGACCGAAGATCCTTTTTTCGTAGAGGTCTACGTGATACAACATTCGACATCACATGTTTCTAGACCCATTGGTTGGAGCTGTGTGTTGACATCATGTCGGTCAGTCAGTCAGTTTTTCTTATATCCAAAGATTCGTGAAAATGAAATATAGATAACGGTGGTTCTAAAGATATCTAATAAAAATTGCACGAAAATGTGCTTAGAATTTAAGAAGTTACAAACGCGTACAAAGACAGACAAACGATTTATTTTGTAGGAATCAATGCTCACTTGCACCTTGGAAACAGCCTCGATTAAGTGTTTTAATTAGTTTACATGACAAAGACTTTGTACCCAGTGCGGCCCGCGCCGCGTCCGGCCCGCTCAGTAGCTACGCTATATTGTTGAATATATCAAACATCACAACAATATAGCTAGAAGGGTGCAAATCGGACCCTAATCCTAAGCCTCCGCTGTCTGTCCGGTGTCTGTCTGTCAGTCAGCGAATTGTATCTCATGAACCGTAACAGGTAGAGACTTAAAATTTTTACAGAGTGTGTATTTCTATTGTCGCTGTAACAACAAATGATAAACAAGTGTAAATTAAAAATTTTCAACACCCCCGACAAATCACTTTCAAATAAATAATTATGTATATCTAGGCAACGTCCATCTTGACAACTTGACATTTGTCAATTGACACTTGAATATTATGAACCTAAGGGTTATCTAACCTTCTTTTCTACAAGAAAACTAGAAAATAGCTGATAACTTTTAAACGGCTGAACCAATTTTTTTGGATTATAGCTAAGAACACTCTCGATCAAGCCACCTTTCAAACAAAAAAACTAAATTAAAATCGGTTCATTCGTTTAGGCGCTACGATGCCACAGACAGATACACAGATACACAGATACACAGATACACACGTCAAACTTATAACACCCCTCTTTTTGGGTCGGGGGTTAAAAAATAAAAATAAAAGTGTTATTCCTTGTAAGACGGTACGGAACGGAACCCTTAGTGTGCGAGTGAGACTCGCACTTAACCAGTTGCATGTACACTATAAACTTGAGCTGCAGTCGGAACGTTCATTGATTGATTATAATTGATAAGACTTTATAGATTTATTTAGATGATTTGATATCCAGGTTTCAATAACTATTTGCCCGTTTGCAGGGTAGTGAGGGTGAGGTCCCTCCTTCATCGTCACCCTCTGATGTCCGGCCTCGCTCGCGTGTCGCACACGCGCGTGACGTCACACGGCGCACAGTGGGACACGCGCCGGAGCGCATCGCAAGTCACAGAGATCGGTGCGGTGCGAGCGCATACTCCGACGTCACCGGAAAGTAAAAGTCGGAAGGAGGAAGGGGGCGCGGCGCGCGGGCGGGGCGGGGGGGGGGGGGGGGGGGGGGGAACACGGAAACGACTGCGCAAGATTACTTTTACTCTCGGTGAGAGAGCGATGCTATGCCTGGCTCGCATACGATACATGTGTGTGGGTCTGTAGCATACCACTGGTGCTCGTTAGGGTCTCTTTACTCCTATTTCTTTTTAGTGTCTTTTTAGTTTTAAGGTTTCATGCCAAAATTTTTAAATCATACAAAACAAGCCTAATAGGTGTAAGCCCGTCATTTGTTAATCGAAAGGCATCTAGGCATTAATCTATATACTAATAAATAAATTTGGAATATCTATCTGAAATTTCGTACTTATGGTATCGTTCAAATAACCATATGAACTTAATATGAGGTAGTTATTTTGAAATTACAAACTGACACTTCAATTTTATTTATTAAGATTAGTATAGATATAGATGCCATTAATACAAGTAGGAACGATCCTCCGCGTTACTAGAGCGAGATAATTATTATTAATTAGCAATTTTTACTTTAATTAGATATGAAGAGACTACGTCATAACCTCTTTTATTTATTATTATATTATATTATGTAGTTGTGAGTATTGTGATATTTGTAATAATAATAATAATGAATTATTAGGGTGCAAGAACTGTATTCAACTACGTACTATATAGATACTATATAGTATATACTATATAGTGGCGCCATCTGTTATATCGGATCGAAACGAATTTAATTATGGTAAAATGGGGTTTCTGTCGCTTGGTATATTTTAATAATAACTATATTTATATTTATGAACTATTTTTTCCTCTTTCGTTGGACATCCCACTCGACACAATAGGAATAACAAAAAATTTGAGACTCTTAATTTTTTTGATATAACTTCCGTCAGGCCGATTTTTTCGTATAAAGTATAGCCTATGTCACCCGGGCCATTACAAAGAATCGATTGACACCTCATTCATCAAAATCGGCCCAGTAGTTTAGGCGCTACGGTGGAACACACAGAATCTGGATACAAACATAAACACATATATACATATATATACATACATACATAGACTGCTAAAATCATAACCCTTCCTTTCGGCTTTGGCGTAGTCGGGTAAAAATTAGAAATCCAAGAGTGAAGCTCACCCGACTTCATACCTAGGTACATTACACATGTAGCTAAACAACTTTTTGTTGTAGCTAAACTTTTACTTTTTAGTGTTTGTGGCTTTTGAAGTCGGTTTTATTTTTCTTTTGAAAATTTTTTATCTCATAATTTTTAGTGGCCCCACTGTACTATAATATACTATGCCCAGTTAAAACCCTACTGTTTACTATGCTATTACACTGATCGCGAGAAATTTGCTCTTATCCATTGAGAAGTTCTGTTCTCCAACTCCGAAGATATTCATCAGATCTTCACCAAATTTATATGGGCACAGTATCCCTTTCAAACAAAAAAAAAAAAACTTTCCAAATCGGTACAGGGGTATGTGAACTTCGGCGGGGAGGGGCAACGCACGCACAACAGACGAGAAACCAGCCCAGAGAGAAGAAGAAGAAGAGAAGAAGGGGTATGTGAGTAATCGGGGAACATACATTAAAAAAAAAAAATCCGACGAATTGAGAACCTCCTCCTTTTTTTGAAGTCGGTTAAAAATGAGTTCCCACGGTTCAGAGAGTGAAATGGAAAATGACTGTACTCCACCAGATTTAAGATCAGAAGCCAAATTGGCGATGGAAAACCTGCTTCCAGCGAAGTCAAAAGAAATATACATGAAAGTAGGTATATGAAAATTTTATGAGTTGGAAAAACGAGAAAAAAGTGAACATTTTCTCCGAAACAGTATTTTTGGCGTATTTTAATGAGATTGCTAAAACTATAAAGCCATCTACATTATGGGCAATTTATTCCATGCTGAAATGTACAGTTTATGTTAAAAACGGCATTAACTTGAAAAATTATGGGAACTTAACTACTTTTCTTAAACGGCAATCTATCGGATTCAAAAGCAAGAAATCGAAAATTTATACTGGCGAAAACATAAAGCAATTTTTAGTTAAAGCCCCTGATGATATATATTTAGCGACAAAGGCAAATTAAATTTAATGTATAATATAAAAAATTGTTTTATTTCCCTGCATTCTTTTGAGAAAAGCACTAATATGCCTCGGTGGCAAATGGCAACTGCCTGTCTCGTATTTAGTGAAGTCCTCGCCTACGGCTCTGCCTTCAAACTCACACTCGACCTGCTTGCCTATTTCCCGGCCTTTGCAATAATGTACTGTTGTTTGAGTCATTAGTACGAGAGGCCCTATTTCCGGATGTAGTAGTGGTATAATCGTATCGACGAGTCTGGCGTGACCTTCCGCGCCGAACCCTCATGCTAGTGCCGCCCATAATTACCGACTAACTGCTCGAAGGCGACGTGTGACGTGGACGAGTTTTTTTCAAATTCAAATACAAGTTAGCCTTCGAATGCAATCTCACCTGGTGGTAAGTGATGATGCAGTCTAAGATGGAAGCGGACTAACCTTGGAAGGGCTATGGCAGTTTTTCATCAAACTCATTCCACACCATACCAATTGGAGTACGGCAAGTATCATCAACAACTTTATTATTAAGGTTCCGCGTATCCAGAGTAAGAAACGATCGCTTCGTTGTCTGTTTGTCGTGTCTGTCGAGACCCTTCGAGGGAATCAAAACCTATAGGGTGCTTCCCGTTAACCTAGAAGCATAAAATTTTGCAGATAACTATGTTTTAGCACAAGTAAAGGGAAAATTCAAAAACCGCCAAATTGTGATTCCA
Organism: Maniola jurtina; assembly: GCF_905333055.1. Lineage (NCBI taxonomy): Eukaryota > Metazoa > Arthropoda > Insecta > Lepidoptera > Nymphalidae > Maniola > Maniola jurtina. The sequence continues at coordinate 200,842 of NC_060058.1, read as the reverse complement.
GAAAATCAGTGCTCCCACGGCCATAACCTAAATCCACGCTTAGTCGCCGGCATCATACACCGATATGATTATTTAAAAATCTAAATTTTATAAATCTACATATATTTTTATAATCACGTGGGAACTCTTTGATTCTCCGGCATAAAATGAAGCCTTAGTCACTCTCCAGGTCTTTAACTGTATCCATGCAAAAAACATCGCCGATCCGTTGCTTCAGCGGCGACGTGATCGAGGGACAAACCAACAAACAAACACACCTTTGCATTTGTAATGTTAGTAAGTAATGTAAGTTGGTTGTAAAGAGTCGTCGACAGAGAGAGGTCAGGCCGAAACGGAAAATTTGAACGTACTTACTATAGTTAAGCAGATAAGCTTCTTTATTAAAAAAGATTAATTATTATTTACTTCCGGAAACTTGCAGCTGATAAGTGATAACATATATTGTATACTACACGCACTCTATTACGAAGGTTGACCCACTGATCTGTAGAACGCACTTTGACTTTGCTCAGACTTTAGACAGAGCTCATCGCCCCGCGCTGGCTCACTACGGAGCACGCTCTCAGAATAACAAGGGTTCGGCCGTAGTCCGCCACGCTGGCCCAAATTACTTATAGTTCGTTTACAAATATGGAACAGTTTTACAGAAACCGCCCAAGTGCGAGTCGCACTCGGTTCGTGAGATAAAGCCAGACGCACACCTGCGGAGGGTGGAGATGAGGTGCTGTATCTTTTTTGGTAACAACTTGTAATTTTACTTTCGACTTTCGCATACAGTTGAATTTGATATACCGAATGAAAACAAAACACTGAAAAGATTCAAGCTCTCGTTGCGACCCGCTGAGCCGTTAATGGTAATAGAAACTAACGCTTGCTTTGGCTCCCTCTGCAGGTGTACGTGGCGCCTTATACCCTCACGGTTCAAGCGTCATTCACGTCTCTAGACTGATTCTTACATCATACTAATATTGTGAGTGTGAAAGTGTCTCAGTTTGTTTTCCAATCACGCCGCAATGGAGCGAAGGATCGGCGTGATTTTTTGCATGGATGTAGTTAAGGACCTGGAGACTGGAGAGGGACATAGGTTACATTTATCCCCGCAAAGCGTTTGTTTCCCTAGTTCAGCAGTTCCTACGGAATCTTAGAATCCCAAATCCACGCGAAATCGCGGGCGTCAACTAGTCCGTTATACCAACTATGCCTACGTGTGACCATCTAAAATTGCAATCGGTCGGGATCGTATCGCATTGTAGGAGGTGAGCGAGTAGGTACAAGGAGTTCCGATATCGGCAGATTTGCTAATAACATCCGCAGAGAACATTGTGGAGTTGAAAAGTAAAAGTGGTTTGTGCAGGCGTACGCGGAAGAAAGCACGTGCCCGGGGCGCGGGGCGGGCGGGGTGCGGGGCGCGGGGCGGGCGGGGCGCGCGGGGCGCGGGGGGCGGGCGGGCCGAGAGAAAGTCGCGAAAAGGTCGCTACTTTTTCCCAAATATTCAGAGTGAAAGTACGCCACGCTCGAATTGATAGTAACGAGTCGACTCCGGCTCGGGACCGCTGCTCTCGCGCAGCCTTCCGCCTTCCGGTATACATCTCAAACTCTTATCGTTGTAGGCACTTGTCTCTCCCCATCGTAGGCCACCCTGCCTGAAGCTGACTTCCAATAGCCACGTAATGGGAGGGGTTTTCTCGGTATGATGATGCGATGGGCTCCAGATTGTACTGAGTCGCAGAGATTACAATAATTCATAAATCATGACGATGATGTCCAGACATCAGCGATAACTCCCGAGACGCGCCCGCGAGGCACGGACCAGCGAAAATGTCCAATAGGGATGATGACTCCTATTCAAATCAGTGACTTTTTATCAAACGTCAAAACGCTCGCTTAGTAAGGGACAGAAGTGAGTCATTTGAGATAATTTGACATACTTTTTTAGTTAAATCGATAATTTAAAATGGTGAGTAAACTTAAAACTAACAGCGGGCGTGGATTTTATGAATTTTGAATGACCCTCTATTCAAAAATTCCTAAGAAATAATTTATTTTTCATCCCAATTCGGCTCTCGCCAGTCGGGCCGGCGCAGTTACGCTGCCACTGCATGCCACACTTGCCGCACACGTGCTAACGACTCGTCATAGATACCAATTACTCAATTATTCACAATCGCAGGCCTCGACGGCTCGACGTTCGGGAGCGAGCTGAAGCCCGCAAAGCGGTTTGAACGCCGACAATTACGCTATTGTCGTACGGGGTTGCCCTTACGCAATGTTTTGAAAAACAACGAGATTTTAAAGAATATTAGCTTCGATAAATGTTTAATTATTGGATGTAACAATATAGAATATGTTTATGATGATGATTATACAAAAAAAAGAAGGTTTTTGATTATGTATTGGTCATTGAGGATCTGGCCAACAAAATGGAATAATTGCACGAAATAACATTTCACAGCAGGAACAAAGAACTGAATGGAAAGATGAAAACTTTGCTGTAATTATACCGTTTTGATAGAAATCACGAACTTTGGACTCAATTACAGTGCACTTTTAAGCCGTTCTAGGAAATGAGTTCAGGTTCCTATATATATAGAGTATAAAGTCCTAAAAACATCCAGATTAAAAAAAGTATCTAATTCGCCAGCTTCTCAATGATCTCAAATAATAAATTGTATGCGACCGGCAGCCTTGCGTGGCCTTGCGCTGAACACGTCCATCTGCCTTCGGGAAGCCGGGGATTCCATCACGTCTCAACTCTTCAGACTTATGAGCGTTTTTAAGCAACAGAGCGTTTTTAAGCAGCAAAGAGCAATTTGTATACATACACGTATATGTTTATATTATGTAACTCTAACTCGCGATAATGATATGTACGATTAATCGCGAATGCGAGGCACTGCTCACTTGATAACAGAGATGTCGTACACTAATCTATACCATGTGACCTACTGACCCACAACCCAGGGCTGCTACTGACTGACTGACTTGACGAGTTGTATTTCACGAGTTTGTTTCCGCGATCAGCTGTTTGCAGGGTTTTCCACCGCGCTACAAGGGGCTTGTGTGGGGTGTATCTGCACATCGATCTTACCTCATCTTCTCGATATGTTACGGACATTATAAAAGGTAAAACTGACTGACATATATATCGAAGCACAGCAAGCGCTCGCTCTAGAGGATTTATCATGTGGGTTTATTTTATTTTGAGATTTTTTTTAAATCTAAGTGGTAGAGTGGTGACCTAGGAGGAGGCACACGAGGACAGCTGTTTTACTAATTAATAATATTATATATTAAGCTATAGGTATCTATGAATCTACGTGTTTCAGGATATTTGCAAGACACCCTCTCACTGATTTTTAAAATTTTACACGAGCGAAGCCTCAACGGGTGAGCTAGTTTGTAACGAAGTTCATTTACATAACTCGGCAGTTTCAACTAGCTTCGTCCGCGACTTCGTCCGCGTACACTACACATATTTCGGACTCCATTTTACCCCTTTAAGGATTGAATTTTCAAAAATCTATCTTAGCGGATGTCTCGGTACGTCATAATAGTAATCTGCACTCTGCATGCCAAACGCCAGCCCTATGATTAATCCGTCCAGTAGCTTGGTCTGCTTTTCCTTTTTAGAGTTCCGTACCCAAGACGTAAATACGGAGCACGGTTAATGTCACTCTGTTGCTGCTGTCTGTCCGTCTGTTCGCGTGCCACAGCTCTCTAGCTAGCAGATGTAATGAACTATGAATCTAAAATTTTGGTAAGTATTTGGGTTTTTTTTTACCCAAAACCGAATATTTAATTAATAAAAACTCAATTCAAAGATTTTTAAAAAAGCTAAATGCACGCGGACGAAGTCGCGGGCATCATCTAGTTTGGAATAAACGGCTTTGAGTCAGAGTTTGGGGAGCAGAAGATGGTGGCAGTCGTGAGGTGAGGCGCGGCGTACGGCTTCCCCGGTAATCGGCTTTATCGACCTCCTCTTATTGCTAAGCGCCTTTGCGATGTTCCTTGCACATTCTTCGTGTCTTGCACGATTGAAAATTGTTTATATTCAGATACAAGTTAGCCCAGACTGCTGCTAGAGTGGGAGTCTCGGCGTCGGAAGACCCCCGTTAGGAGGCAGACATCACTAGTCCCTAGTAGAGCTCCTACTATGATGATCAGTCCAAGATGGGAGCCGCGGGTTAACATGGAAGACATATCTTGGTTAATAGGTAACGTCATCGTCGTCATATCGCTTGGCGGCACGGCTTTGCCCGTGGAGCGGTAGGCCAGACCGGAAATATATTTCCAAATTGATTACACCAGGAATGGATTCCATGAATTCTGACTTAAAAAACACACTACTGCACCGGAGAGGTTGTCAATTGTTTTTAATTATATTTCATAATAACACCGCGAGATTAAACTCAACTAGCTAGGAATTTGGAATTTGTGTATTATGTACTATGTATGTACCTTCTGTTTTGTATCTAAATAACAAATACCGAGAACACATAATATAGTAAGTAATTTGTAAGCTATGACCGAAACAAACGATTATATATATTTTTTTATAGTCATGTTCTGTAATGTACTTCCTAAAAAATAAAAATTCTAATTAAATATTTAGCTTAGAAAACGTTAACAGATCATATTATGATGTACAGGACCCTGATAAGTGAGGAATTTACCGAAAATGACCGAAATCTCAATTTTAATGTAATAGAATATTAAAGTTATGTAGCATAAAAATAAATATTATTTGCCTGCAGGTAGTGGAAATATTACAGATTTATTTACCTATTATGTAATATGTAATAGAATAATTACAAACTATTATCTGTTATAATAAGTATACGAAAGTTAATATTTAGTTTGAGTATCACAGTTTTATTGGATAGAAATAAAAATTTACCCAAGAGTTCCCTCCATACAGTGCAGTCGGATAAACGGAAACGAACACAACCGCTTCAGTAGTGGCACCAGCAAAACAATTTTGACAGAATTTAGTTTGATTTCACAGATTTGCCGTTCGGACCGATTCACGGACGCCGGACGAGACGGACACGGCAGGAACAAAGAGATTCCGGTCGCGCACTTTCTCTGCGAGCACCGGGAACGAGAGAAAGTGCGCTTCCTGCGCGCAAACTGACCGTTGACGAAGACGTGCTGCCTCCAGATGTGGTACTGGCTCCAGCGGTCGTCGTCCTGCAGGTGCGGGTGCTGCAGCTGCGGCAGCGAGGGCAGCGGCGGCGGCGCCGGCGGCAGCAGCGGCGGCGGCGGCGGGCCGAGCGGGACGGGCTGCGCGTGCTGGTACTCCATCACTGACACATCGCGGCGGCGCGCGTGCTTCCGCGGCGGCGAGCGGCGCGCGAGTCGCGCGGGCCGCGCTGCGGACGCGCGCCGCCCCACCGCCGCCGCCCGCTCCGGCCGCCCATACCAACGAAACCTTTCTTCTTCAGCATTTCGTCAGCATTATTCCCAATTCGATAATATGTTATCGTCGTAACGTTATCATCTACGCAAAGTGCGGAAATCCTTTATAACAAGATTCCCGAACAGCTCTTACATTCGCCATTGCATAAACACTGTCAACAACATTATTATACGATTGACGAATATCTCAATGACAAGATTGTGTGGAAGCGGTCGGCTTCGCATTCGGCGGCACACAACGTAGTGTACCTAATACATAGTTATACTGCACCTGTATTACATATTTACACAGTATTGTATCATTTTCTTATGTAAAAAAAATAAAAAGAGCAACTAGCTCTACCCTATCCTTGCAAATTAGTTAACTTTCATATCGTGACACACGTAATGATGCCGATAGTACACTAGGCACCGGCTGCAGGCGCCATAGCATTCCAGACTTGTCCTGTTACTGAGTAAACAACAATTTCGGAAATATTCCTGAATGCACGAAGGAGTACAATGTCGCGCGTTGAATTCTTCTGTATGGGGGAATGTGAAATGGATCCGAGCGATGTACCATTTAGGGGAATCGTTTACAAAACTTGGTTTACAAATCGGTTTACGTCGTCTTACGACTTAACTTCGAACAGGATCGCATTTTATGCAATGTTTTAAACAAAAGAGCCCTAAAGTCAATTCTCAAGTTAAGTTAACGTTCGGCTATACTTCATCTGCCAAAATTACATGTAAAGAAGTGTCAAATCATAAACTTATACCGAAAGTTAACCTCCGCACTAAATGACAGACTTACGGCAGTTGACGTTAACTTCAAAAGTGTCTCCACGTACGAAACGTGACAAAGATAAAGTGACTCTACATGATAGATTTCCGTGAAACGTTCACTACAGCCTCGCGTCTAGCGCGACTGAACTTACTTTTAATTTTATTTAAAAATTTACCTCTTAACTGTACCTATACTTATTATAATAGTTACTAGCCAAGGCAAAGAAAATCCTGCCAAATACGTTGTACATTCCTTCAACATTTTATATTTACCTAGGCTACACAAGAACACGGAACTGGAAGCTAGTGAGCAGGTGTGCTGTTATCAGTATCGCTTCAACAATGGTGTTTTGGTAAAGTCCGATGCTCAACGTTTTTTTTAAACAATACTAGCTAGAGTACTAGTAGGTTTATCGCGATAAACGCGATAGCAGCCTCCTAGTGCTCCTAGTCGACGAGTTTGAGAATCAATCCTGTAACTTTTCAGAGTTAGGTATGTGCATTTCATAGATATGTATGCATTTTAATCGAATAAATATCACTCGCTTTATCTTTGAAGAAAAATGTAGCAAGGGAACGTGCATTCCTGAGAGTCCATAATATTCTCAATGGAGTGTTAAGTCTTCTAATCCGCACTTCCCCAGCGCGATAGACAATGGTCTAACCCTTCTCACACTGAGAGGAGATCCGTGCTCAGTAGTGAGCCGGTGATGACTAGACTCGAGAGATCATGACTAGTATTGGCGGTAGCACGTGGCGGTGCGTGAGATGCATTCCATTCAGTATTTACAGGCGGAACATACCTACTCACTGGTTACACAAGAGCTGTTTACAACACACAGCACAGAGATGAAGTTAGCTATTCACGAAATAATCAATACTTTTAAATTACCATTTGAAATAAATTATTTATTATCAAGTCTGCCTCGACGGTACCACTTTTGGATTTTTGTAGTTTCAACATAGTTTTTTTACCTACACTGAGTTACCTGAGAACTAGAAAAAATTTGCAGTCCACACACCTCGAAAAAATCGGCGGGCATAAAAATAAACGAGCCGAATTGAGAATCACCTCCTTTTTGGAAGTTGTTTAAAAATAGAGATGTTTGAAGGGTCTAAGTCGTAACTGTCAAAATTAATGCTAGTGATTTGATTTTAGAAGCGCCTTTGTTTATTCTGAGGTATTGCTAGTTGTTGTGGATAGATAACGAAGAGACAGGTGGCGAGTTTTCGATCTACAATTCTAAAAAGTAGAAAGTAATCAGCATGTTATATGGAGGAGTTTGTGAAGGGGTAAGAAATCGATAACTGAACTATGACTTTTAATTTTTAATAACCAAACGATTAAGGGTTGGTTTCATAGTTACGATAGGTAGTTATGATATAGGTACCCACCGATGACGTTCGAGTGACTCAAGGTTTTCTGACCGAAGAAAATACAATGAAGAAAAAAAGAGTGGCTTTACGCTAAACATTTGTTTCTAAACATGCGTGCTGAAGGCGCGGCGCAGGTGGCGGCCGATGTTATACAAACACTGCATTCACGGCCACTGGCACCTGTGAAGCTGCCATTACTATTGCAAGCCACTTGGATTGTACTCATCCATGAGACAATGCGGGAGAAACACCAACCAGGCGCGGTCACACGCGCCGGCCGATGCTCTCGTACATTGGAAACCAATTTATTTGGCATTTTTCATGACAACTCAAAAACTATGTGGCTTGATTTTTGTCATGGAATGTTCGATCGAGCCCTTTCACGATAGCCCACTTGGCAGACCGACTTTTAAATTTCAAACGACTTCTTTTACAATGAAAAAAAATTTTTTTGTCAACTGCAATGAAGTTCGGGAAGTAGGTATTGTTTTTAACCGACTTCGAAAAAAGGAGGAGGTTCTCAATTCGTCGGAATCTTTTTTAATTATTCCAAAGTCCATAGAATTAATGAGTTAATATTAGTTACTGAAAATCGTGACGGACAGACGGACGGAGTCGCGCCAGAATTATTTTTCAGGATTCCGTGCCCGAATGGTGCCAAAGGAACGCTAAAAATTTCAAAACGGCCGCCATGTTAAAAAGGTGACGAAACCCTTCGTGTATGAATATGACTCGCACTTGACCGGTTTTTTCACCCGATGCGGGGCTCCAAAAATCAAAATCGAACAGAAGCAATCAGATCAATCGACGTCCGCATTAGATGCGCACACGCATGCGGGGCGGCAGGGGGGGGGGGGCGGGGAGATAACCCTCCACTATCGTGGTGCGAACTTGAACCCACGCCCAAACGTGTACGCGACACACACACACCGACGCGCTGTAATTATATCATTAAACAGCAGAGTAAGCATTATAATTAAATGTATTTATTTGTTTATAGTTGATATTGATATGTATGTAACATGATATACGAGGAGAATTCCTCTACATGCTGACTCCAATATCAACATCCTCTACCAATGCTGACTGTCGCAGCAACCTGATCCTACAGTGTGCCTACAACTCAAATTGTTGGTGCTACGAACTTGATATCTTGCATGTAGCTAGCCTAACGTAGGTACTCCCCTCCCACTGATGTGTCCATCGGAACGAAGCAGGCAAAGTTCAACAGTTATTCCTTTTATAATATGTGTAGTTATACGAGAAGTAATATTATCCACCCGACCGAATTTCGGCCACAGAGGTGCATTCTCTACACCTCCCTCCCATAAACCCGATCGAACGGCAAGTCGACACGACTGGAGACAGATCAGGCGCACCGACAGACGCTAACTTGCTCACTTCGGCCTATTCCTTGACAGAAGCAAGACCCAAGTATTTTTGGTCCGACCCGGAAGTAAGACCCGGGACGGCATCTACCGCAGTGGAGCGTGCTAACCGCGCGACCGACGAGGCAGTGCGCCACCAGCGCAGGTCTACCGGGGGTACCTACGCACCACCCAGTGTTAGCGAAACATTTGACCTCAAAATAAAAACGTGTTCAAATAAAAACAAAGCGTCAGAAACAAAAACCTCCTCGCGTACAATATATTTAATTACCGAAAAAACATCATGGCTGTCATCAAAGATCGGCGATAGCCATTGTCTTTGAGCCAAAGTTGCGCCGAAAGTTGAGCGGCGGTTTTCACTTTCGTGGCGGGGGGTGGGGGTGGGGGGGTGGGGGGGGGGGTGGGGGGGCGGGGGGGGTCGCCTCTTAGCACAAAAAATAAACTACTTTTCCTTTCTCAAAAATATACACTTTCACTGGCGCGGGTCGGCGCCGGCGCATGCAGCCTTGTGCCACCGGCTAGCACTCGTTGTCGCCGCGACTCCCTTCGCTCGCTCTTCGCCACCAGCGGAGGTCGGCCGTCGCGTCGTCTCGTCATTCTTCGCTGCATTTTATTGTATTTTACTGTATTACGTGTATTCTCGGATGTTCCTAAGCCACATGTTTCTTCATCTACCGACACGATGGTGCCTAGGTCAAAAATAAATGATTTCTTAGGAATCTTCCAAAATTCGTAAAATCCACGTCCGCTGTTAGTGTTAACTTTGCTAACTATTTTAAATTATCGATTTAACTAAACACGGAACCCCAAAAATTACGTCAAATTACGTATGTCAAATGTGTATGACGTCACATCTGTGCATTTCATACAAACGATCGTTTTGTTCTAGCGATTAAACTTGCGTTAATTATTTATTAACGTTGAAGTAAAGCGTCGTATGGTAGCCTGCTGCTGCCTGACAGTTCCGCACAGAAGTGTGAAGTCTGCCGATTGCACTCGGCAAGAGTGGTGGAATAGATCCACGCGGACACAGTCGCGGGCATCAGTATTGTACTTTATAGTTAGGCAAGGAACCAGCATAGGCCGCGCCACCCACTCCGCTCGGGTAAAACATCAGATACCCAAAAATATGTCATTGTAAAGCGAGTTGTACTTAGCTACATTCCCTTTGAGTTAGCCATATTGTAAAATGGTTTTCGTTGGTCGAATTCAACAATTCACAATCAATGGTACCCATTATGAACCACTTCGACTTTAAGTTGGCAGGCGCTTACAATATTGGTCCGTGGCAGCGAACAGATCAGAGGTCATTCCTGAATGCGTTTGAGGTAGTCACACTTTCCCCGCCACCCAGTTGTTCGATATCAGATCGCAACGGATATCTCTCCAGCGGTTTCGCAACGCAACGCATTCCATTCCGTTCGAGAAAGCAAATTTTTATGGTAACACCCAAAATCGAATGTAAAATAATGTAGACATTTAAGTACAGTCTCTTTCTTACGTCGAGATACGAATTGAAACGAGCTAGCCCGCGACTGCGCTCCGCCGACTGCTCAGAAGGCAAAGAAGGGCAGTTTCAAACCCTTCACTGGTTTCATAAATCATCATAAGTAATAAACCGTAGCTAGCCACGACCGAAGCCTCCCGCCGGACCAGAGACCAGAGCCTATTTAGAAATTATTATTTATACCTATAGTAAAATTGTTACTGTATTTTTATGTATATTTAACATATTTTGTACATTATAAAATTTTAATAGGATGATTATTATAGTAAATTTTATTTGCCTGTTCATATTATGTCCAATTTGAAACATTCAAACTTTCACATTTATAATGAATTAGTAAGAAGTATGATATAAGCAATAAGTATGCTCCCCGTGCAAAGCCGTTCGGGTCACGTAGTTAATTATAAGTTTCCGAATCGCCACTAGCGGGAATCAAAGCCGGGAACGACTATGCTCACCACTGCACCCGAGTTACCTATGTCGATGTATCGACGTCAAGCAACATCTCAATGAAAGTATATGAATTTGTCAGTGATCCTTTCAAATTGTTGCAGTTTTATTTTAATTTAGTTTGTAGCTACCGATGGGGCTAGCATATAGGCCACCTATACGAGCCCCTTTAAAATATTAAATACTTAAATAAAAAAAGAATATTTCCTCCGCATGGAAAATTTAGCGATAAGTAGGAGTATTGTGTGCTCGCAGTAATGCTCTGTAATGAGCACATTTCTAATTGAAAGGGCTATATAAGCTTCTTTGAAAGGAAACATACCTACACGCGTGGCAGCAGAGCAGAGAGTACATAAACTCTAATACCTTCACTATTGTAAAGCATTTTTTATCAATCACAATACTTAGACAACGTACCATAATAATTAAGTCAGGTGGAAGGCAACGAAACGATCATGTTCCTTTTTTCTCTGAGCGGAAATACGGAGCTATGGAATCCTAGAAAACGTGGAATAAAACACACAAGACAAATTCGATTCCGTTCGGAAACCTGCGTGTGGCTGTGAGCTCTATGAAAGGCCTATGTGCAGTGCACGCACAGACTACACGCATACATTACACGCATATTAGCACGCATAGACTACACGCATACATTACACGCATATTATATAGACTTGTGCGCTTAATGGGTCCTATTGGCTCCTCCATCTCGACCATTGACCGTCTGATTAATGCACGTATGGAGAGATGGAACTATTTCGACGGTGAACATGGACGATTGAAAATTAAAAAGCTCCAGTTTCAATATTCGTCTCAATGCGAGTACCTATTGTTATTTTTTCGCGTATTAATTGCAAAATTCACGCGTGATTGCAGATGACCGGAAATATTTTTGTGCAGTCCACAGCTACGTAAGCACGCTGCACGAGCATGCTCCATATCGAGCATGTTCGACGAGCTTGCTTTATCTGAGGCTTAAATGGAGCAATTGTTATGATCGCCCGCTGGTCCAGTGGAGCCTCTTGTGCCACAGTCGCCAGATTCCAGGGTTCAGGTTCCAGGTCATACAAGGAACCTAATTAAGCTTAATAAAATTCGCTATAATTTGCTAAAACAGATAAATCTGTATGGTACAAAGTGCATCATATTATGTAGTCAATGTACCGCCCACTACCACCCAAGCAGGAAAAGCAAGCGACACACACCACTACACTTACGTTTAACTTCGACACCGGAGCATCCTCAGATGTAGACTTGTCATTTTGCAATGGCAATTGCTTGCTTTTCCTGCTTGTTTAGTAGTGCGAGGGCGGGTGGTGCACGTTATACCATACGATTTGTCTGTTTTGGCAGATTACAGAAAGTCACTCCTACAAATTCAGAACAAATATTTAAAAATAATTAACTGTAAAGTTTTGACAACAAGTATTTGCGGGGAAAATTCCGACAGGCGTTCTTCACCTTTCACAAGGAAAAGTGTATTTCATTTTTATTTCTATTACCTAATTGATATTTTGATTAAAGTTTGAATGAGTTCGCCTTGAGGTCATCGATCTATATGATGTTTGTGGTCTTTACCTATTCTGAAGTTCTAAAGCCCATAAAGACTAGACGGACATCGGTCAGCGTGAGGAGCTGGTGAACAAAACGCTGTACATATATGCAAAGAATGGAATAGAAGCTGTTCCAATTTAACTGTAATTATACCGTTTTGTTCGACTTCACGAATTTTGGACTCAATTTTGGCCCAGTTTTAGACGTTTTGCTTGGAAATGACTTCAGGTTTGTTAGTGATCGAAACCATGAACTTTTAACTCGATCCCAGTACAGTTTAGCTTAGAAATTATTGATCAGTGGTTAGAAGGAAATATTATTTCGAACAAAAGTGTATGTTTACATCGTTTTGTTCGCCAGCTATACCTACTCTCGGGTAGGTAGTTAATAGGGCAGTAATCGGTCCCGTATCGAACTCAAATTAATATTGCTTTAAATTCTTAGTAAATCGGCTCGAGTGAAGACGTCAATTACGCGATGGCTTCCGATCTAAAACTTGGCAAAATTAATTTGTTAATATTATGTAGGTACCTACTTCTGCCGCTCACTGAGCTTGTATGGGCGCACTGTTCCCAGTCATGTATTATAGCTATATCTAGATGTACAGGAGGTAAGTCTACCTATCAATTGAATATGTCTTATAAGGTCCTGGATTGGATTGAACGCTTTTCTCGTGTCAACACGATCGCGTTAGCCGCGGGGTGTCAGTTTGCATGGATAACCGGCCGATCGTGCAAAGTAGGTGTCTAATCATGTTGCAAATTGCAAATTGGAATGTGTGGGCTCTTATGTATTGAATGATTTAAACATAAAATAACAAGTATTTAGGAATGAAATGTCTGAAAATAAATGTTTCATTTGTTTATTTTTGCACTGCAAACGAGAATAAAATGAAAATAAATTTTACAGTATTACAAGAATAATTATTGTTGTAATTTTGGTGCAGATATTTTATTCACTACCATAAGGTAGGTACATTCAGGAAGGTTTTAGTTTATAATTATAGGTATAATTCTTTTTTAATACACATAAATATACACTTACTATATCATGCCATCTATATTTTTTTGATATAGGTGCATATAACCAATGGTAGATTATTTTCTTGTAAATATGCTCTATTCTATAGCGTAGGTATACATAGCAATTTCTCCGAGATTTCAGAACCATTATGTATATAGGACTATGTATTATCAAGACACTAGGGCATACACAAGCGGGCTAAGGATTTTTTAAGAGTCGCTTAAAAATAGGTACAGATTGTCTTGTTATGGTAAATAACGCAAATTCAAAAGCGGGCCACTCACAATGAAGTCGGCTGAAGCCGACGAATGAATATTTTCATTTGAATGTTTATATTCATGATTCCTTACTTATCGATGAAAAGTAAGCCCGCGACCACACTACTGCGGTCATTCTACGCCCTCCAGTGTAAACACAGCTTAACTGCAGACCGAACGGGCAACGAATACTTGGCGAATATGCATGAGATATAGTATAGTGCACTACAGATAAACTCTCCATTCCCTCACTCAAAGTACGATGGGAAAGCAATCCGAAATGACCGGTGAAGAATCAAAATAATCTATTTTGCTAGAACCTAGAACATGCAACATAATTTATCATTGTTTACATAGGCATTAGGAATTAATGTAATATCCACATAACCTGCCACGCGCGCGAAATTATTGAGTTTGAACTGAAATTGTAATTCGGAGAGTAGGTATGTCACTGGCGATCAGTGCTCAGTTAGGGCCTTTGCACACCGCGTTTTTTAAACGCGTCGTTGACGCGCGTTTTAGAAACGTGCGTCGACGGCGCGCTTTTATCCTACAGAGCAGTTTGTTATCGTTTGTATCGATACACACGCGCGTTAGCATTGCGTTTGTATCGCTTCAATCGCGCGACACCGGCGCGTCTGTATCGCTACACGCGCGCGTTTGCATCGCGTCTGTATCGCTACACACGCGCGACTGTATCGATTCAAACGCGTGTTAGAATTTATACAGGTGTGCAAAGGTCTACAGGCTGCGTCTGACTCGCGCGCGTATCGCGACTGTATCGCTACAAACGCGCGTCAACGGCGCGATTAAAAAAACGTGGTGTGCAAAGGCTCTTAGTAAACTTTACTAGCACTTTAAGATTTAAATCAAGTTCAACGTATTTTATGCCACCTGAATTGGGCAACAGATACAATGGATACTCACGGCATTTGGGCCTGAGAGATCTGCTATTTTTACCCGATTGCGGTAAAACCAAAAGGAAGGGTTATGGTTTTAGCAGTATATGTATGTATGTTTGTATCCAGATTCTGTGTGTTCCACCGTAGTGCCTAAACTACTAGGCCGATTTTGATGAATGAGGTGTCAATTGATTCGTGGTAAAGGCCCGGGTGACATAGGCTTTATTTTATTCCAAAAAAATGACTTAACGGATGTTACATCAAAAAAGGAGAGGTCACCAAAAATTTTTTTTTGCTATTGTATCGAGTGGGATGTCAAACGAAAGAGGAGAAAATTCTGAGCCCACGTATATAAATGTACAATAACATTGAAATATACCAAGCGACAGAAAACAATTTTACTCAAATATTTCAGCGTTTACAAAGACGATCGCAGTCGGGTTTTAGTTATCAACTTTATCTAGTTTATAAAATAATTACTCTCTCCTTGCATTCTAAAAGCACTGCACATATCGATCTTTGCACAATATTGGTTCATAATTATTATTATTAGTAACAACTCGTCAAATTATACTAGCTTATTGTAATACAAAAGTTGTGAAACGTTTCAATAAAGCTTTTACTTATTTAGTTACTAGCGATTCCCACGACTTCATCCGCGTGAATTACGTTTTTAAAAGATTTTCAAAATCCTTTCCAAATATCTCCTTTAAATCCCTTTTCCTAGAGCTTGTGGTAGGAATCTCTTGAAGAGGTAAGCTGTCCTCATGTCCTTTAACTGTTAGTTTTAGTTTTTAAGGTTTGGTATAAAATAAAAAATAAAAAAATAAAATTTAGTCACAAAAACCAGGACTTATCTAGTTTTAGCCCTCAGCCTTCTACTAATTCGTTAGACGAAATTGAGTGTACGTAGTGATAAAATGAAATGTATTTTTAACTGACTTCGAAAACAGGAGCAGGTTCTCAATTCGTCGGAATCTTTTTTTTTTAATGTATGTTACCCGATTACTCTAAGACGAACGATTTGGAAATTTTTTTTATTTGAAAGGGTATACTGTGCAGTTGGTCCCATATAAATTTGGTGAAGATTTGATGAATAACTTCGGAGATGGAGAACAGAACTCCTCAATGGATAACAGTAAATTGCTTGCGATCAGTGTAATAGCTTAGAAAACAGTAGGATTTAACAGGGCATAGCATATTAAAGTACAGTGGGGCCACTAAAAATTGTGAAATAACAAGTGTAAATTAAAAATTTATAACACCCGACAACAACGATCCAAAGTATTTGAGTTTTCCAAAACATCATTTTCAAATAAATAATTATGTATTTAGGCAACGTCCATCTTGACAGCTTGACATTTGTCTATTGACATAATATTAAGAACCTAACGGTTATCTAACCTTTTTTTCTACAAGAAAACTAGAAAAGAGCTGATAACTCTTAAACGGCTGAACCAATTTTTTTGGATTATAGCTAAGAACACTCTCGATCAAGCCACCTTTCAAACAAAAAAAACTAAATTAAAATCGGTTCATTCGTTTAGGCGCTACGATGCCACAGACAGATACACAGATACATAGATACACAGATACACAGATACACAGATACACAGATACACAGATACACAGATACACAGATACACAGATACACAGACACACAGATACACAGATACACACGTCAAACTTATAACACCCCTCTTTTTGGGTCGGGGGTTAAAAAAAATCAAAAGAAAAATAGAACCACAAACACTAAAAAGTAAAAAATATTTTTTGTTTCTACGCGTGTACCTATGTATGAAGTCGGGCGAGCTTCACACTTGGATTTCTAGTTTCTTTTATTATGCTCGCTCGACTTCATACACGTGTAGAAACAAAAATTATTTTATTACTTTTTAGTGTTTGTGGTTTGTGAAGTCGGTTTTATTTTCACAATGATGAATGAACTAGTGGTAGCGTGTTGCAGAAGCAGCTGGCTCGGCTCCGGCACTCACTAGTTGCTGTACTTGTATTGTTAGACTATTGCAACTTTTTATAATTTGAAAAGAGCAACTGCTGAGGTTCTTGCCGGACTGTAAAATCTGTATTCTGAGGCCGGCACGGCGCGCGCGGTAGAGCGCGACACGCAGCACAGAGACGAATTATTTCCCATGAAATGCCTATGTCAAAAATAAAATATTTCTTAGGAATTATTAAATAAAGGGTCTTCCAAAATTCATAAAACCCACATCCGCTATTAGTTTTGAGTTTGCTAACCATTTTTAGGGTTCCGTACCTCAAAAGGAAAAACGGAACCCTTATAGGATCACTTTGTTGTCTGTCTGTCTGTCCGTCGTGTCTGTCAAGAAACCTATAGGATACTTCCCATTGACCTAGAATCATGAAATTTGGCAGGTAGGTCTTATGGCACAAGTATAGGAATAAATCTGAAAACTGCGAATTTGTTGTTACATCATTTAAAAAAAAAGTAAGATAACTATACCAAATGGGGTATCATATGAAAGGCCTTTTCATTTTAAAACAGATTTTTATTCGTTTTTATGCATAATAGTTTTTGATTTATCGTGCAAAATGTTGGAAAAAATACCCGAGTACGGAACCCTCAGTGCGCGAGTCTGACTCGCATTTGGCCGGTTTTTTAATTATAGATTTAACCAAAAAAGTACGTCAAGTTATGTGAAATATTAATGACGTGACATGTGTGAATTTCATACAAGCTTCCTCACTAAGCAAGCGTTTTGACGTGTGATAAAAAGTCAGTAATTTGAGCAGTAGTCATCATCCCTATCGTCTCAATGTTCTGTGAGCTAACGGAGGACGGCATTACGCTAGAGCTGTCCATTTAGTTGAGTTTAGCTTTGCGTTCAACAGAATAAGCACCAAGCGTTTGACGCACTGTTTACATACACGATGCCTACTTTGCCAATTTGAAATGAGACAATATGAACACGTTGAGTTTCATTGTAAGTTTTACTATCTCTTGATATAATACAATGCCTCATAGGGGTTTGCTGATTCTGTGAGAGGGTTCGGGCGTATAGTTTATGAAGGGGCAGAGTGAGTTGGCGAACTGTTGTCGCTCCGTCGCTTCTGAGCTTTGCTGATGCAGACAGGGTAGGGGTGAATCGTAGTTATTATGAATACAGTGTTGTGGAGTTAGTAGTTTTTTAACCCCCGACCCAAAAAGAGGGGTGTTATAAGTTTGACGTGTGTATCTGTGTATCTGTCTGTGGCATAGTAGCGCCTAAACGAATGAACCGATTTTAATTTAGTTTTTTTTGTTTGAAAGGTGGCTTGATCGAGGGTGTTCTTAGCTATAATCCAAAAAAATTGGTGCAGCCGTTTAAGAGTTATCAGCTCTTTTCTAGTTTTCTTGTAGAAAAGAAGGTTACATAACCGTTAGGTTCATAATATTATGTCAATTGACAAATGTCAAGCTGTCAAGATGGACGTTGCCTTGATACATAATTATTTTTTTGCAAATGATGTTTTGGAAAACTCTGATACTTTGGATCGTAGGCGCGGAATAGTCCAAGAAAATCGGTTCGGCCGTTTGAAAGTTATCAGGTCTTTTCGGTCTTTTCTAGTTACTGTAACTTCACTTGTCGGGGGTGTTATAAATTTTTAATTTACACTTGTATTAAATCGACTTAAAATCGTGATACTATAAATCTATATTCTAAGATTAATTCACCATAAACAAAAAACACTATCCATATTGTAAATGCGATGCTTTGTTGGTTTGTCCTTCGATCACGTCGCAGTGGAGCGACGGATCGACGTGGTTTTATACATGGCCGTATAGTTGAGACATTAATTACTTTTATACCAGAAAATTAAAGAATCCCCACGAGATTTTTAAAAGCCTAGCACACATTAAATCGTAGTCTGGAATGAATACATAGGCAACTGAAAATCTGTGAAAACTTGTTCTGTGTGTGATGTGTGGGACCGGTCGCTAGTTGTGGGCGGTGGGCACGTAGGTACCTGTGGCGTGGTGGTGGTGGTGGCGGCGGGCGGGCGCGGGCGCGCGGAAGGCGGAGTCGATGCCCATGTCGATGTAGCCGTGGCGGTCGAGGCGCTGCGCCGGCCACCGCGCGCCGGCGGCCTGGCTTGCGGGCTCAATGGTGGCGGCGGACGCGACCGCTCCCCGAGCCGAGTGCGGCGGGAGTGCCGCGCCCGCACGTGCGGCGCCGCGCCGGCACGCGAGCCGCAACGTGCGCGCCCGCCACGTGCCCGCCGACCTTCCACCTCGCCGCGTGCGGCCGCCGCCAGCCCGCCCAGCCCGCCCGGCCCGCCCGGCCCGCCCGGCTCCTGCGCAGCCCATGCTGCACTCCGCCAACCATACACTTCATCGATTGTAATGTAGGTAATACACATACCTATTGTGTCCGATCTGGTGTTGGGAGACTACGGCCTTGTCCACCTACCGCAAAAGCCGTGCCACCAAGCGATTTAGCGTTCTGGCACTGAATTATGCTCTGGTACGATCTTCGTAGAAACTGACAGTGGGGATCTGGGTGCAATAAAGCCTACAAAACCTCAACCAAGCTGCTAACCCGCTACCGTCTTACACTGTATCATCGTTTACCACTAGGCTAGACCGCCGTGAGAAGCTCGCGTACTCAGTGGTAGTAAAGTATGAGATTCGATCCTAAGAATAATTTTGGAAAATCTTGTCGATACTATGCCGGCAGAGTTCCGCTACCACCGCGTAGAGATATGAAGTTAATCAACATGTCATCGCCTTCCAGCTCACCCGCTTCCACCGCGTAAAACATAATCGGGTAAGATGGGAACTTTTCACAAATTATCTACGTCATGATGTTTTGCAAGTTTAGCCCGACATACCCTGTCAACTACCAATCATTACAAAAGTATTTACGAAATAAACAAAAGCCTTCTTTGCGTCATTCGCCAAAAACGGTTGTATTTCGTTAGTGTTTACGTAGGCATTCATTATATTGATGTACCTATTCGTACTGTAGGCCTATGCCTCGATGGTCCAGCGGTTGGCATGTCAGTGAAGAGGTCGAGTTCGATTCCCGGGACGTGCGAAAATACGTATTCAATTATTCTATTCAAAATATATTAAAAAATTTGGGTGTTTAGAAGTTTTCAAATGAAAGAACTTTAGAAGTTTTATTTCTTACATCCAATCTTCTTGTACGCTCACTATACTATACATACTCTACCACGCTAGCCGAGTGCGGAGGCAGACTTCACACATTCTCATTCGAGATCAGCATGTTATGTTAAGTTATAACCTCCACTAAGTAATCGCTGTTGCATGCACTTCACACAGCCGCAAAGAGCAGCTCCGGCGAGCGATATAACTACCGACGTATACAAAACCCAAGGATTTAATTCCACTTAACCACCGCCGCGAGGAATACCCACAAGTTCTGCTTAATACCTACTTTAAAAATACTATTATAGTGAGATTTCACTTGCATGTATAGCCTTGTAGGTAACGTTATGACGTACATGCGTGCTGTCCAGCGCGGTGGACCGACGACACGGAGGGCGGCGGATGTGGCTGCATGAGGAAAGCTGCGGACGGGGTGCGGTGCCCCACGTCGGACAAGACCTACGTCCAACAGTGCTCATCCACATGTAAGGATGACAATATAATAATAATTAATTGATGTTGGTGCGTTTATTGGCATTTCTACAATGAAATGTATTTTGAAGGGACGCCCTTATAGAGAAAGAGCCGGCGAGGACTAGACCTTCGTTATGTTATAAAAGCTGAAAGTTGATTCTCTGTGTGCTGTCCCCCAACCGAGGAAACAACGATCGGCAACTATGAAGTTTTGATCATGGTGGCTTTGGAGATAACAGGTTACAAAGGGGTAAAAATCTTACGTCAGAGAACAACTTTTTATATTCCCTTAGGAATAGTATTAAAATCACGTTATGCATTGCCAGGCACAGAGTCGTGGCAACCCCCACACACCCTTAAAGTTTAAAAGTTTAGGGGTGTCTGGCAAGAGGTTGCCACGGTACTAAGTGATGACGTAATTTCTAATACTATTCCGAAGTCTGACGTCAAAGTAAGAAGATTTTTTACACCTGTTTCCTCCCAAAGCCAACATCATCCAAACTTCGTAGTCGCCGGCGTTCTTCCCTGTGTCGGGGACAATGCACAAAGAAACTTTCAGCTTTTATAAAATAACGAAGGTCTGGCCCTCGCGGGCCCGCAGTCCAGTAGGGAACACGCTACGGCGTGCTACGCACTACGAAGCTACGTCCGTCCCTCGAGAGCTACGCGGACTAACTTTATTTAACCGATTTTTAAGGAGTAATTTAAAAAGTTTTGAAGAAAAGCCCTTGCATCTTTTTCAGTCAGAACCGCCGTTCAGTACGTCCAGCCTAGCGGACATAGGAAATATACATATGTACATACAGGTCAAACACATAACCCACCTTTTGAGCTTCGCTACAGCGGGATAAAAAGGGGGAGGTTTTCTATTCGAGGATTTGCATGTGTTATGTGTTAACGTATTGTTTCGTCGATATTCACGCATATTGAATACATTTTAAGGTTAAATTTGTGCTTTGCAGTTTTTATATCTTTTATATATATTATTTGTTTATTCCAATTTGTGTTAAGGTTTATTAAAGTACTTACGAAAGTAATGTTAGTATGATACAATACATAACAAACAAGTGTAAATTAAAAATTTATAACACCCCCGACAAGTGAAGGTTACAGTAACTAGAAAATAGCTGATAACTTTCAAACGGCTGAACCGATTTTCTTGGATTATAGCTAAGAACACTCTCGATCAAGCCATCTTTCAAACAAAAAAATAAACTAAATTAAAATCGGTACATTCGTTTAGGCGCTACGATGCCACAGACAGATACACAGATACACACGTCAAACTTATAACACTCCTCTTTTTGGGTCGGGGGTTAAAAACAAAATAAATCTACAGTAGATATTTTTTTTTTATTCCTTTATATAACGAAAATAACTGTAACTGTCATTATATGTAATAATATGTTTTTTTAGGCACCAAACTTTTCAACGGTCCACCTAACAGCGCGTAGCTTAGGTTAATTCGTGGCATGACTCGCGTTGAAGCTCCTAAGCTACAATACACCAAATATTCAAAATGACCTATTTAATTAATTATTCATTATCGCAGTATATTTGTAAACCTTGTTTGTCCTCGCTACGGGGCTTCGGGTGCGTTAGCGAGTGAAGCTAATAGCCAAGAAGCTGGCGAACGAAACGGGTTCATTATTACATCAAATCATTTTTAACAAGAAAAGTAAATAACTAAATGAAAGCATTTTAAGTACAGAATGTACCTACTAATACTCACATATTTAGTCGGTGTAAGCCCGACTAGTTTCGAACCCATCCAGGGTCCTTTTTCATGTGGACTCGGCTTAAGGTGCATTAAACGGCCCTAGCCGCGACATTCAACATTAATTTGGTTTTTCGCAATTTGTAAACTAATACGACAAAGTAGGCTCATGGCATTCTAATAGCGCCAATGGCAGTATCATCTCCACAGGTTTATATAAAAATCGTTACTTGAAAGTGTTCAGGTAAGGAAATAATGAGTTTGACGTGAATTACTCACAAATTAGTCGATACTCTGACTAATTTCTTAAACTGGACACTTTCAAGTAAAGATTTTTATACAAACCTGTGGAGATGATACTGCCATTGGCGTTATTAGAATGCCATAAGCCAACTTTGTCGTATTAGTTTACAAATTGCGAAAAACCAAATTAAATTTGAATGTCGCGGGCAGACCCGTGTCATGCACCTTAAATGAAAGCAGTTGAAACTTTACTATCACACTAATATTATAAAACCGAAAGTTTGTGTGTATGTGTGTGTGTGTGTGTATGTTTGTTACTGCTTGACGCAAAAACTACAAGACGGATTTGGCTGATATTTGGAATGAAGATAGATAATCCTGGATTAGCACAAAGGTTACTTTTTATCCCGGAAAATCAAAGAGTTCCCACGGGATTTCGAGAAACCTAAATCCGCGCGAGCGAAGTCGCGGGCATCAGCTAGTAGGTAATATAGTACCGCTGTGGTCACGGACTTAGGTTGAGTGCACCCTGTGAGCGCATCAGAAGCGCAATGACGCCGCTCTACCCGCCAGCTCCTCGAAGCCCTCTCGCTACGGATTCCGCCCAAGCAGCAGGTCGGCGTTTGGGCGGACTGCGTGGGTCGCGGCTCACGTGCGCAACCATCATTATATTATTATTTTTCATTAAGGTTTTTAAACCCCGACCCAAAAAGAGGGGTGTTATAAGTTTGACGTGTGAATCTGTGTATCTGTCTGTGGCATCGTAGCTCCTAAACTAATGAACCGATTTAATTTAGTTTTTTTTGCTTGAAAGGTGGCTTGATCGAGAGTGTTCTTAGCTATAATCAGCCGTTCAGGTTTAGCCGTTTGAAAGTTATCAGCTCTTTTCTAGTTACTGTAACCTTCACTTGTCGGGGGTGTTATAAATTTTTAATTTACACTTGCACTTATTAATATGACTGGTTATCACTGATTAGACACGTGACCTCCTCGTGTCAAGGGAATCAAAACCTATAGGGTACTTCCAGTTGACCTAGAATTATTCAAATAGAAGCAGTAGGCATATCATAGCACAAGTTTTTTTTATTTGCAGTTGAGGATAATTTAAGTAACAAAATA
The DNA here is from genome assembly GCF_905333055.1 of Maniola jurtina. NCBI lineage: Eukaryota > Metazoa > Arthropoda > Insecta > Lepidoptera > Nymphalidae > Maniola > Maniola jurtina. Next base: position 177,517 of record NC_060058.1, on the reverse strand, counting down.
ATTACACGTAACCTTCTAATCTAAGGTACGGAACTCTTGGTGAGCGAGTGTGACTCGCAATTGCCTGGTTTCTTCGACTATTGTAATTCGTACTTTTTACTGTACGATACCTAGCATATCGCATAGCATACCTACCTAGGTATCATTCTTATGTAGGAATACACACACAAATGTAAACATTATGTAGGTACAACGATTTCTCCGAGATTTCAGAACCGATTTGAATTTTTTTTAAACAATAGAAAATTTTTGCGAGTTGGTCTCATGAAAAAATATGGATCTAACTCCTTAGCCTTGATGCTGCAGGGTCAAGGAGTTAGCCCTGTGGCTGCGCGCCCGAGTCACGAAGGTTCAGGAACTGTTTGTGGTGAACTGATAGTGTAGGTACCGAGCAAGTCCCAACTGCTCTACCCTGATGATGCAGGATACAGAAAACAATTCACCATGCAACTGGATCGAAAAATCGATATTCCAAATGCCATGTCGACCTGTCGCGAACTATAGGTCCTTAAATCTAACAGTAGCTAGTGTACCGGGTGTTAAAAAAATTAATAAAAATTAAAAAAATGAAAGATTGATTAGCACACGGTAAAGTTTAATAATACAATTAAGTTTAGAAATGGTACAGAAACTACCGCGGCTAAGCTAGTCGGTGGCACACAAATTTGTAGGGTCGTGGTATAGGTCGATTTCGGCAAATTCCTTAGGGTGCGTGAGACCGTACTCCCCTGTGACGATGGCCTCTTAGGTGGTGTGAGGCGCGGAGTATTGGTCAGCGAGTCTTGGCCGTGGGATCCCAACGGTGCTGACGTGGATGGGCGTGCTGAAGGTTTTAACCACAAACGTAGCCTTAAAGTCCAAACTCTGCTTTAAAGTCCAAACTCCGCTCCTGAAATTGATAACCAAGATGGGTTATCATCTGGTGTATCAATCTCCGTTCTGGAATCGAACCCGGGCCTCGTCGAACACAAGATAAGTACTTCGACGTGGTAGAATTGCCGGTGTTAGAAAACCAGAACGGAGTTTACAATTAAGTAGGCTAAATAAATGACAGAAGGCCCAAAAATAATAAAAGAACGAAATTGTTAACAAAAAAATATAAAAATGAGGGTCGGCTGAGAATTTTAAATGATGATGCAATCTACGTGAAAATTACTAATGAATAAACTACGAATTAGTTAATGCAAAGGGTAAAATTAACTACTAAGGTTATGATTATTACAATAAGCTAACAAAATAATCGAAATTTGAAAAATTACTAAGTATGAAACATGGCGGAAAAATGACAACGCAATAACTACGATTTACATTGTTTTAAGTACCATCCAAAACTTACCCTTTAACGGGAGCATAGTAGCACTATATATATTTGAATAATTACATTGTAAAAAGCAATAAACGCATTTTAAAAGGTGTCGCGCCCATCTTCAATCGGATGGACGCAACAAAAAAAATCAACACGCCCGGCGTTTAATGTCCGCCGGGCCTGTCTGAGCTCCTGTCAAACAGGCTAACTTCAGTCGTCAAAAGTCGGCTGACGTTAGAAAACAGGACGCCATTAAAATATGCGTTCGGTAATTGCAACACTTAATTTTATAGACTATTGCATACAATTAAAAAATATACTTAATTATATCTAAAAATATGATTTTTAATAATAAAAAGATAAAATAATAATATAAATACAATATAACATGTAACGCTTCGTTACATTACCCCCCTTCGTTCGTAAGGATTTTATTTTAAAAATAAAATCCGTACTTATAAATTAAATTTACTTTCCTATAATTCCCAGTCTTACATTTCATACAACCTTTCATAAATCCTCACCTTTCGCACCTTTCATAATCCAGTAAACATTCTTCACCTGACATAAATGGAGTCATATACCTATAATTATTGCGGTTTATGACTCTTTCCTTACATAAAAATAATCGAGTCATATGCCTAATACGGCTTATGACTCTGATAAAAAAGAAAGTAAAAATAACCTAAAGGCTGAGAGTGAATGTAACTAGCAAAAAAAAACCAATAAAATGTAATAAAATTAAATAGTTGTTTGTATATAATGTGCACATAAAAATAGTGCATCACACAAGATAAAATAATATAATAAAATACTTAAATAATATTTCTGTAATATATTATTACAAATAAACAAAAGTAATAAGTTCATTTAATATAATATAAATCCGAAAAAAAAATTAGAGAAAAGTTGTGGATGGCACAAAAAATATTTAGAAAGAAAAATACTCCGTTCTGTTACAATCAATTTAACAGAACGCTTTGGTTTGAAAAAAAAAATTAACTGCAAAAGGAAAAAAAAAATATCAAACAAAAAATACAATGCAACTGGTGTAAACGCAGCTTTATAATTCTGACGCATGTAGGTACCAATACGTACTTATTTACAAGACAAACAAAATGAAATAGGAAATACCTAACTATTAACTCGCAGGTGTGGACTAGGACGTACACAACTTCTATTAATAAGGTTAGGTAGATATGTAAGCAAAATTATACAATACGAACTTTACTACTAGTGCAATACTAGACTTGAACAAAATGAAATGCAAAAATACCTGACAAATAATGCGAAGGTGGGTACTAATACGTACACAACTTCTAAAATAACATTAGGTAGGTATGTATGCAAAATTATATGATAAGTTATAAACCTTCTTGAAAAAAATGCAATATGAAAACTAATAGAACTATTTATTTAGTATAAAATTGCTGCATTCACTTCAGTTGCTGCAAACCAAATAAAATAAAAGCGTTTTACAAAAACAAAACACGCACCGTACAAAACCATCACTATACCACTAAGAAAAAGCAGAAATCAACCACGTGAAGGGCGCCAGTGTACCGGGTGTTAAAAAAATTAATAAAAATTAAAAAAATGAAAGATTGATTAGCACACGGTAAAGTTTAATAATACAATTAAGTTTAGAAATGGTACAGAAACTACCGCGGCTAAGCTAGTCGGTGGCACACAAATTTGTAGGGTCGTGGTATAGGTCGATTTCGGCAAATTCCTTAGGGTGCGTGAGACCGTACTCCCCTGTGACGATGGCCTCTTAGGTGGTGTGAGGCGCGGAGTATTGGTCAGCGAGTCTTGGCCGTGGGATCCCAACGGTGCTGACGTGGATGGGCGTGCTGAAGGTTTTAACCACAAACGTAGCCTTAAAGTCCAAACTCTGCTTTAAAGTCCAAACTCCGCTCCTGAAATTGATAACCAAGATGGGTTATCATCTGGTGTATCAATCTCCGTTCTGGAATCGAACCCGGGCCTCGTCGAACACAAGATAAGTACTTCGACGTGGTAGAATTGCCGGTGTTAGAAAACCAGAACGGAGTTTACAATTAAGTAGGCTAAATAAATGACAGAAGGCCCAAAAATAATAAAAGAACGAAATTGTTAACAAAAAAATATAAAAATGAGGGTCGGCTGAGAATTTTAAATGATGATGCAATCTACGTGAAAATTACTAATGAATAAACTACGAATTAGTTAATGCAAAGGGTAAAATTAACTACTAAGGTTATGATTATTACAATAAGCTAACAAAATAATCGAAATTTGAAAAATTACTAAGTATGAAACATGGCGGAAAAATGACAACGCAATAACTACGATTTACATTGTTTTAAGTACCATCCAAAACTTACCCTTTAACGGGAGCATAGTAGCACTATATATATTTGAATAATTACATTGTAAAAAGCAATAAACGCATTTTAAAAGGTGTCGCGCCCATCTTCAATCGGATGGACGCAACAAAAAAAATCAACACGCCCGGCGTTTAATGTCCGCCGGGCCTGTCTGAGCTCCTGTCAAACAGGCTAACTTCAGTCGTCAAAAGTCGGCTGACGTTAGAAAACAGGACGCCATTAAAATATGCGTTCGGTAATTGCAACACTTAATTTTATAGACTATTGCATACAATTAAAAAATATACTTAATTATATCTAAAAATATGATTTTTAATAATAAAAAGATAAAATAATAATATAAATACAATATAACATGTAACGCTTCGTTACACTAGATATGAAATTGTAGGCGGGAGCAACTGCGCTGTTGTGAGTCGCACAATGCGCGGCAAGCGGTCGGCGCGCAACTTGATAAATCTATTATAGACCTCCTAAGTGGGCAATAATCCACTTTAGACCTGCAGTATATTATCTCGGAGGGAGCGTGGCCGAGTCGCGAGGTCGAATGCCAGCGACAGCGCCGAGGCAGCCACGGCCACTCAGCGGACACCGGCTGCCTTGCTGTCCGTACTGTGTGCCTCGTTACTAAATAACCACAAACACTAAAAAGTAAAAAATATCAAACTTAGATATAATTACATACATTACAAGTGTAGAAACAGAAATTAATTTTTTACTTTTTAGTGTTTGTTGTTATTGAATTCAGTTTTTTTTTTTGGAAATTTTTATTCACAATTTTTAGTGGCTCCACTGTACTAAAATATGCTATGCCTAGTTTAAACCTACTGTTTATTACTAAGCTATTACACTGATCGCGATCAATTTAGTCTTATCCACTGAGGAGTTCTGTTCTCTATCTCCGAAGGTAGTCATTAGATCTTCACCTTTATATGGGACCACCTGCCAAATATACCCTTTCAAACAAAAAAAAACAATTCCAAATCGGTCCAAGCGTCTTTGAGTAATCGGGGAACATACATACAAAATCACACTAATATTATAAAGGCGAAAGTTTGTATGTGTGTGTGTGTGTGTGTATGTTTGTTACTCCTTCACGCAAAAACTACTGGACGGATTTGGCTGAAATTTGGAATGAAGATAGATAATATCCTGGATTAGCACATAGGCTACTTTTTATCCCGGAAAATGAAAGAGTTCCCACGGGATTTTGAAAAACCTAAATCCACGCGGGCGAAGTCGCGGGCATCGGCTAGTTTAAAATAAAATGATTCTGACGAATTGAGAACGTCCTCCTTTTTTGAAGTCGGTTAGTAAAAAGTTTTATATTTTTATCCCCAAAATATTATAAAAGTACCTAACTATTAAAATTATCTCGTCAGGCAAAGTATCGAAATACATAATTTTTTAAAATGTTAGTCAATTAATAAGTATAACAACATAATATTATGTAATATATAAGAGTCATAGTTTTGTTTCGTATTGTACATTCGCAGCGTCATATAATTGGATGTTAAAGATGTTCGCACACTATACAGACTCCGGACGTGTTTTTGAGCTAAGCTCGACGAGGTAGGTGAATGTACTGTAGGAAACTATCTACAAATACCTAATGCATTTCAACTGAGTAGAACCATGCATACTTATAACAATTTTTCGTGCAATTTTAGCTTGTTCTAAAATTTATCTTCTGGTTTTTTATACCAACAAAATATTAGGTGGTACCATAAATCTATCCAATATAGGTAGGTACAGGTTTGACCTTACGCGGCTCTTCTTAGCTGAAATGCTCGACAGACTTTTATGTAGTTTTAATGGGTATACCTACCTAGTACCTACTAGAGGTTTAACAAACTATTTTACTGACCGTATTTTTTGTTGAAACTAGCCCCGTGACTCAGGAAATCTGAAAAAAAAAACCAAATAGTTTGTTAGAAAAATGTATTCGTCGTCGTCATAAATATGTGAAACAAGTAAAGTTATGAAAGAAGAGAGAAAGAAAAACATTTATCCCTTAAATTGTGAAACACATTACATAAAATAAAAGTTGATTATTCTCTTCGCTTCCTCCGCTTGAGCATCAAAGCTAATATGCCTCAAGCGGCTAACTTATATGGGAATAAAACTACACAATCAATATTAAAATTTGATTATTACTTCTATAGTCATTTCTTTCATCTGTTTTCGGCACACACACTCTCTATGGTAAGATTATTTCCGCTTCTCCAGGAACCATCGAGGTGTCGTGCTTAGCAGAGACAAGGAATGAAAGAGAAGACTCTAAATTTAATGTGTTCTCTATGGTCTGTACCTACTTAGTCCCAGGCATTTAGTCATTTATTTCATGCATTCCAATATTTTAACATAATTTATAACAATAACAATTACAGTAAATGTTTAATAATTTGCATAGGTCTCAGGCAACTGCCGATTTCTCTTTTTAAGGTGGAAGCAACGGGTCTGTCCGCGAAATTCAAATTTAATTTGGTTTTTCGCAATTTGTAAACTAATACGACAACGTAGGCTTACGGTATTTTGTTTGCGACAATGGCAGTATCATCCTCACAGGTTTATACATATAAAAATCTTTACTTGAAAGGGTCCAGTTTAAGAAATTAATTCTAGTATCGGCTAATTTGTGAGAATAGTCGGTACTAGAATTAATTTCTTAAACTGTCCAGTTTAAGAATTTTCTTAAACTAACTTAAGATACTAGAATTAATTTTCTTAAACGGTCCAGTAGGTATATTAATTATTCCTTGTTGAATAGAACTTAGTAAATCTGTTAAGATCTCTTCAGAGTACAGATTGAAGAGTAATGGAGAGCCTTGTAAGACACCTCCAGTTATCGGCCGCCTGTCCGAAAGTTTACCCCCTATTTTTACGCCCGCTTCCTGTTCCAATAGAGGATTCCTATTAATCGGAGATCTTTGTCTTCCAAACCCTTCTTTCTTTTCTAATAATACTAAAATATATAAAAAATATTTTTAAATAATATGAGGTTGTAGTTTGTACTGCCATCTGCAATAATCACACGTAACTACCTCGCGCGCTGTAGCTTCGACACGTTCGAGTCGGAACCACGAAGTTCCAGTTCCAGCCGCAATTTCACTACCGGCGCTAGTCAACACGTGGGCCTATCGGGGAAAAATATACCTAACATACGGACTCACCCTTTCGACTCATCGCCGACTAAAATAGCTTCACAGTAATATAGCACCGTCAAATACTACAAATTTCCAATTAGATTCTCACGAGACGATCTGGTAGAAACTTGTAAAAATATTTTTTAAGTAATGAATTAAGACACTATAGAAGTAGAGTCCGGTCACATGTGCGCGCGGTGGCTGCGCGACGGCCGCAGGGCGGCGGTCGCGATTGGCGCTTGGCGGCCGCGTCGGTAAAGCAGCGCGCGCCGCCATTGGTCGGCGGGCGCGCGTCGGTGCAGCAGTGCGCGCGCCGCACGTGACGGCCACGCGCGCCCGCGACCGCACAGATGGCGCTAGAGTACATTTTGTTTACAACTCCCACGAATGATTACAACTGTGACATAATTGACGTAATCGCACTGCCTCGATTACTTGAATAAAAACTTTGTATTTGTAACCGGTCGGTGCAGTTCGGAGTGCGCGGAGCATTGTCTGTAGTACTGAGTAGATAATGTTATTAAAGATACGTGATGGCCTCGAGCAATCATTTAGCCTTGAACTAGATCACAGTTAGCGACCAGCGCGGTAGCTATAGTACAGGCGTTAAATAGGTTAGCTACAGAGAGATTAATAACAGTATCTAAGTACCTAGGTAGTGGCAGGTTCCTACTTAAAGCCGTGCATTTGTAGTTTGTACATAAACTGTACAGCCGCGACGTACAAAAGGCAATGAATAGCTGTACAAATACGATGATGTTTTAATGCGATGTTGCACGGGTTGCACCTACCTAGCTAGCTGCTAGTAGCTACTATCTAGAGTCTAGACCAACCTACCCAGCTTGGAGTAGGTTTTTCTAGCGTAGGTTTTTTAGGGGTCCGTACCCAGAGGGTAAAATCGGAGCCCTATTAATGTCACTTTGTTATCTGCCTGTCCATCTGTCCGCATGTCACAATTCTTTAGCTCGTAGAAGATTTTTTGAAAGAATATTAATCATGACTAATATTCTCCTCAACTAAGCGTAAAGCTTGTGCTAGGAGTAGATACGACAGCAGTGCAACGGCTGGCGTTTGAACCGCCGACTTTTGGAATTCAGTCAGTCATACATGAAAAAGAAAAAGGTGATTTTTTTTGTAAGTATAAAATGTACCTACCGGCCATACTGACCAAATCACTCACAATAATTTAATTACTTGAACATATTTTTTTTCTAACTTTAGCATGACGTGGGGTATCATTATTTAGAGCTCATAGAGTGGACTGTAGAGTATGAACATAATATTAATTATCTAAACTTAAATAAGGAAATGGGGGGCCGTCAAATACTGAAAACAGTAATTTATAAATATTAATTATAACCCTACAAGAGCGAGGCCTGACTCGCACTTGGCCGGTTTTTTTAACCGTGCGAGTTAGTGTTCCCAACGATACCATATAGCGTATAAGTAGTATGACCGTTATAATAAGGTTTAATAAAACTGCCATACATCGATGGCCACACCCCTCCCAAGTTAGCCCGCTACCATCTTAGACGTATCATCACTTACCACCAGCTGAAATAGCAGTCAAGAGCAGAACTAGTAAACCTAATCCATCGATGTACCTAATCCAATAACAAGTGTAAATTAAAAATTTTCAACACCCCCGACCAGTGAAGGTTACAGTAACTAGAAAAGAGCTGATAACTTTCAAACGGCTGAACCGATTTTCTTGGACTATTCCGCGCCTACGATCCAAAGTATCTGAGTTTTCCAAAACATCATTTTCAAATAAATATAATTATGTATATCTAGGCAACGTCCATCTTGACAGCTTGACATTTGTCCATTGACACTTGAATATTATGAACCTAAGGGTTATCTAACCTTCTTTAACCTTCTTTTTAACCCCCGACCCAAAAAGAGAGGGGTGTTATAAGTTTGACGTGTGTATCTGTGTATCTGTGTATCTGTGTATCTGTGTATCTGTGTGTCTGTGTATCTGTGTATCTGTGTATCTGTGTATCTGTGTATCTGTCTGTGGCATCGTAGCGCCTAAACGAATGAACCGATTTTAATTTACTTTTTTTTGTTTGAAAGGTGGCTTGATCGAGAGTGTTCTTAGCTATAATCCAAAAAAATTGGTGCAGCCGTTTAAGAGTTATCAGCTCTTTTCTAGTTTTCTTGTAGAAAAGAAGGTTACATAACCGTTAGGTTCATAATATTATGTCAATTGACAAAATATGTCAAGCTGTCAAGATGGACGTTGCCTAAATACATAATTATTTATGATGTTTTGGAAAACTCAGATACTTTGTCGGGGGTGTTATAAATTTTTAATTTAGGGTGTATTCACATGTACCACAACCACACCACGTCGCAGCGACAAAATGTGGTCAAGCTGTGGTTACGTGTGAATAGTGTCGCAGCGGCATTTTGCAGTTGCGTTGTGGTACCGACAAAATGTGATGTGGCTGCGCGTTGTCGCTGTCGTTGCAATGTGGTAACCGCGTGGTCATGTACAGTTATACTCCGGCTTTCGTAGAGAAAACACGGCTTGACTGAACGTAGTCATGGAGGAAAGATTGTTGTTGCTATCCTTGTTATGGCTTTTATTAATAAGAAGAAGACGACGACATCAGCGTATTCGTCGAAATAGAATTTATTGGGTACATCCTTTATTGGAAAACAAAAGTCATGTCGTGGCGATGTGGCCGCGGTGCCGCCGCCGGTGGTAGCGTTGCCGTCGCGATGTGGTTGCGATGTGGTCGTATTACACAGGTGGTCGATAACAACGGCAAAATGTGGTACGTGTGAATTGTAATATTAATTTTCAATACAAAATATACGCCCGACCACATGGCGTCGTTGTGGTGTGGTTGTGGCTGTGGTGTGGTTGTGGTACGTGTGAATTGATCCTTACACTTGTCTACAAGAAAACTAGAAAAGAGCTGATAACTTTTAAATGGCTGAACCAATTTTTTTGGATTATACATAGCTAAGAACACTCTCGATCAAGCCACCTTTCAAACAAAAAAAACTAAATTAAAATCGGTTCATTAGTTTAGGCGCTACGGTGCCACAGACAGATACACAGATACACAGATACACACGTCAAACTTATAACACCCCTCTTTTTGGGTCGGGGGTTAAAAAAAGATTTTATCTCTCCTAAGATTGAAGACTTTGTGGTTCTATAAAGTACCTATATCCTATGGTTCTAGCGTAGTTTTGAGTGATTTAGGTACAATTAAATAGGGCAATCAGTATGGGCGGAAAGCTTGCAGGAAAGCTTCTAATGTGTGTATATGGGATTTTGGCCTAGCCCTGGACTGTGCGTGAGAACGAACACTAGGTAGGTAGGTAACTACCGAAAGGAACCCCTATGAAAAGTGACTCTACTAGGGCCTCAGAAAACTATTTTGTGTCCTGTCGCGAGTCGGAAGCGGAACAGGAGGTAGGAGCGCGTGCTGAGCGGAGGGCAGGGGGGAGTGAAGGTCGAGGACGCGCCGAAATCGATGGACTCGCGACCCCTACAGCCACAGAACACCTATCACCGTATTTTGAAAATTGAGCCCCCGAAGGGGTTAAAATATAGGAAATGGAAGTTTATATGAAAGCCCGTTATTTTGTTCCATAAAATTGGTTTCGGTTAAAAATGAAGAAATAGGTAGGTAGGTATGTGTTTGAAGGTTCTCAGAATTCCAGTCGAGCGAAGCCGGGTCGTATTGCATGTAATATACCTCGATATCGCTCATACGCCTAACGCAATGTACCTATGGCTCATTATATAGACAAATCATCCATTTTTGCAGTCGGTTAATAAAGTGAAATGATTATATACGTAAGTAAGTACAAGGTTCATGTAACGATGACAACGATGTGTTTCCGGTGTGATGCTGTGTTAATTAGCTCCTCCCACTGCTGCCTATTGCCGAGTGCTTGCTCTGCTCATGCTCCCTCTGTGCTGTGCTGTGTTGTGCTTGACACAGCCAACCTGCAACTGCTCTTAACGTGTGAGAAAGAGAAAGTTCGAGATCGCTGCCTGGGAATATCTTGGAGCTCCAGCAGGTGACGTCGCGGGCTAACACTAGTCAAACGTAACTACTGACTGGAAGATAGAGTTCAAGCAAACATCGAGTCCGCTGCGATAACCTCGCTAGATCCCGATAAAATCTATATATAATAGTATCATACAAACTCATATAATACCTACTAATCAATAAATTATTACACACTTGTGCGTGGTAAACAGGATTATTATTAATCTCCACTGAATGATCGCGTTTTAGGCCTTAGTACCGTATCATCGCCTACAGCTGTGGATAACAATCTATGATGAGTTATGATAAATCGGACTATATGCACTAAAAAACCGGTCAAGTGCAAGTCAGACTCGCGCACCGAGGATTCCGTACTCGGGTATTTTCCCAACATTTTGCACGATAAATCAAAAACTATTATACATAAAAATAAATAAAAATCTGTTTTAGGATGTACAGGTAAACCCCTTTTATATGATACTCCACTTGGTATAGTTATCTTATTTTGAAAATTGAAACACGTTTTTTTTTTGAATGATGTAACCACAAATTCGCGATTTTCAGATTTACTCCTGTCTTTGTGCTATAAGACCTACCTACCTACCAAATTTCATGATTCAGATAGGTCAATGGGAAGTATAGGTTTCTTGACATACTCGTACACGAAAGACAGACAGACAGACAGCCAACGAAGTGATCCTATAAGGGTTCCGTTTTTCCTTTTGAGGTTCGGAACCCTAAAAAATAGCAAAACATGCACGAAAAATGAGCGAAATGTGCACAGTCAAAATAAGTATAGGTACCGACTCCTGGCTCTGGCGGCTCTCATCCAGATATTATGGAATAGGTCTCCTTTTTTATTACGATTTTTTTTAGGTAGGTAAATATGACACAGTGCAGCTGATCCGTACGGAGAATTACTACTTGATTAATGACTGGTCCATGTCCTAGCAAAGACGCCGCTGCGGCCGCCGCTATATCTACGCTGCACTCCGAACGGCTCGCAAATGTCGACACGCGAAGCTACTCTATCTGTAACTGACCTACATACATCATGCTGAGCTTCCTTCTGCACGTCAGCGCGTCGCATTGTCTCCGCTATTGTAAACCAGCGAATATGTTCTGACTCAGGTACACTTTTTGATAATAGTGAAATCATTAGAAGTGAGGTAATAATAATAATTACTACTAACGAAACATGAGCTTAAAACTGAAGCTTTTCCGGTCTGGAAAAAGCCCACCACAACCTCAGCCGGGTTCGTTTCTTATTATTACCATCTCAAAATAGTAAAATAACAAGCAACTCGGCGTCACGGTATCTCGACGATATAATGAGAAAAAATTCGCAACAAAAATAACTACATAATTTCCGGTTATTTTTCTTTTTTTTATATGGCAAGACGGTTTTTGTAAGCATGACTACGGAACCCTAACTTATAAATTCATGAATCATAATAATGTAGTATTTAATTTTGGTTACTTACAATTTCTATTATGTCGAAGTAACTTTATCGGACGCTCAAAGAATTATTCATGTCATATTTATTCAATTTCATTAAAAGCTAATGTACAAATGTTGTCGTATGGAACAGTAAATAATTATGTTATATGTTTATGTGATTATCATAATACTAGCTGATGCCCGCAGCTTCGCCCGCGTGGATTTAGGATCTGAAATCCCGTGGGAACTTTTGATTTCCCAGGACAATTAATTAACAAAAATAAACGGATGATCCTTTAAAAATCCCGAGGGATCACCAGGATTCAGGGATGTAATTCCTTACAGCATCAGGGTTGAGGAGTTGGGTCCTCGAAGTCAACGACAAAGTCTTTACTTAGTACAGATACCTTCAATATCAATCAATTTATAACCGAATGTTTCTAAATCCCAGCAATTTTGATGGTGCGGTTCCCTGCAGCATCAGGATTGAGGAGTTGGGATTCAAAAACAGCTCGTCCCCGGTATGCAACGTGTTTCTGTACCACGTAAAAACATTTAAACGGATGATCCTTTAAAAATCCCGAGGGACCACCAGGATTTAGGAACGATCCTTACAGCATCAGGGTCGAGGAGTTGGATCTTTGAAGTCAACGATAAAGTCTTTACTTGGTACAGATACCTTCAATATCAATCAATTTATAACCGACAGTTTCTAAATCCTTAGGTTCCTCTATCGATTTAAAAAAAATACGCAAATCGGTTCAGAAATCTCGGCGATTTCGGTCTACATAGGTAGAAAAACACAACTCCCTTTTTGAAAATCGGTTAAAAAAGTAGCCTATGTTACTCCCTGGCCAATCCTCTACTTGTCTGTGAAAATCCCGTCAAAATCGGTTCAGCCGTTCCGAAGATTAGCCTTTTCAAACAGACAGACAGACAGACAAAAATTTTAAAAATACAAAATATCCTGAATGTGGAAAATTTGGTGGACTATCCCAACGGCCCTCAAAAACTATCATTGATAGATTCCGTTATGGTATCGTTCAAATAACCATATGAGCTTAATATGAGGTAGTTATTTCGAAATTACAGACAGACACTCCAATTTTATTTATTAGTATAGATTATATAGTATATAGATAGATTATGTGTAGTGCGGTAGGCGACGCCCTCAGCTCGCTGGACGACCTTGTGGCGGGGTGGGAAGTGTCAAGCGGGTGACTGAGGACGACGGAGGACCTCATTCGAAAGATCTCCATCCAGCAGGGGACTCATACAGGCAGATGGATGTGTAATGTCTAGAGATTTTATATATCTAAAGCTTCAGGGCCAAATCAGCAATAGGCTTTTGTACTCGGAAAAATAAGGCTATTTCCTACTATAGGTTCACTGAATCAGGGTTGTATCACTGTATAGGCAAATTGCGACATTTTCGTGACAGAACGGACAAAAGGTCACAAAAGGTATAAATAATTGTCGTGTATTTCAAATAGCACTTTTGGAAACAGGCCTACTCTCGTGCTACTCTCTACAGCAAGGTATTGTAAGTTCCCGCCTGCCGCCGCCTGTACCAGTGAACACCACATCAAATACGCTCACAAACTATCGGTATAGTATTTAAAATAACCAAAAATTCACGGTTTTCAGATTCCTTTACTTGTGCTATAAGACCCCTACCTGCCAAATTTCATGATTCTTGATCAACGGGAAGTACCCAACAGGTTTTCTTGGCAGACACAAAAGACTGACGGACGGACGGACAGACAGACAACAAAGATGATCCTATAAAGGTTCCATTCCATTTTTCCTTTTGAGGTACGGAACACTACAAAATATTAAAAATCAGACTTCCAAGTAGCCTCTCAATATATTTACAACAACATAATTTTTGTAAGACAAAATATTCTTAGTTACAAGAGAGTTGGCGATCTACACAACAGGCTGACTAGACACCGTAACAGGCTTGCGACTCCTACGCTCCGCCTCAGGAAGGTACAAAAGTCATTTGTGGGAATGGGTATAATCTTTTATAACAACATTCCTCAGCCAATTTTGGACTTGCCTTTACACAGGTTCAAAAATCTATTAAAAATATGCTCCTGAGAAAAGCATATTATACTATCGAAGATTATGTAAATGATGATAAAAGAGCGTGGATTTGACCTGCAATTCGCTCCAGCAATGCGCGGGACTTCAATTGCTTTTAAATACATGGCATAATATTGTATACATAGATTGTATATCAAATCTTTGAAAAGAGCAACCGCCGAGTTTCTTCTCGGTAGGAAAGACATTCCGAACCAGTGGTATATGCTTTTGACGATTCAAAAGAACTTGTAAAAGTCTAATTGAATAAAAATATTTTGAATTTTGATTTTTTTTTGAATTAGGTACTACCTAGGTACTTAGTACAATATGAAACATTTTGCGTCTTTTGGAAGCTTTTGGAATAGATTGAAAACCAATTTGATATTTCAACATGTGGTTTTTATAGAGAGAGCCAGCGAGGGCCAGGTTCATTATTTTATAGAAGCTGATAGTTTCTCTGCGTAGGTACCTATGTCCTCGTGATTAATTTAAGTAATACCCGTCCCATGTCCAATTATACATACTGATAGCTAATAGTCTCTGAGGTAAGTCGCGGACGGACGGACATGGCGAAAATAATGTAATGGTTCTTTATTTACTACAGAACCCTAAAAAGGTGAAACATTAAAAGCAAATATTGTAGTAAAGTGGAAAACAGCCGGCACAAATAATAATTTAACCGGTCAAGCCGCGAGAACACTGGTCCAAACGTTGGCCAGTTGGTTGGCAATGGCACGTGCCAAGCTAATCACATGACTCACATTTTACACAAGTCACGAGTAACTCCCACAGAATACTTGTGTACACGTACAGCATTGCCCCGGGGCCACGGGCTCGGCGGTAACCCGCGCCGCCTTCCTGAGTAAACCGTGGCTCGCTTCTTGCTTTATATATAGGTACTGTGTGTAAAATCAGGCTACTTGTTTTTCCGTCAAACTTAGACAAAAAGCGGCGACAGCCTACTGGTTAAGACGTTGACCATTTATTGGGGAAGTCGGGGCATCCCGGGCATGCACGGTGCACCTCTAACTTTTCGGATCTACGAGTATGTACAATTTAAGGCTAGCGTGACAGACTTAACAGGGCTCTCTCCGTCACTTACTCCATACAATCGTAGTTCCAATTTCATTTGAATATTAAGCAACCAGAGTCCATTAAATTTTGCAGACATATTCTAGAAACTAATATCTGTGCCTGTGGTGTTTTAGATTTTTCTAAAAATATGTAGCTTTAAAATTACAGGGGCTCAAAGATTTGTATGTGAATTTGAATACCGCGTAACTTTGAAACCGAATATTTTAACAGAAATTTGGGAAACCACAAGACACAGATATTAGTTTCTAGAATATGTCTGCAAAATTTCATGGACTTTGGTTGCATAATATTCAAATGAAATTGGAACTACGTTTGTATGGGGCGAGTGACGGAGAGACCACTCTTAAACCCTTCTCATTCTGAGAGGAGACCCGTGTTCAGGTAGCGGGCCAGCGTTGGGTTGATCATGATTGATGATGAAAATAGACAGACATACAGACAGAAATTCTACAAAAAAGACTGTTGCCGGTTTTGACATAGATAGTTCTGACCATGATCCTAAAGTATTATACGTAATTTATTTTATGAAATTCGTTACAAACATACAGGTGTAAAGCCAATAAGACAAAAATATAAAAAATACTACAGTGGAGAGCACCGCCATTCGTTCTTCTAGGACCTACAATCCTAACATCTAGGTGGCAAGGCATATACACATCTTAAAGTAAGTGCAGTTTTCTTGTATGTTTGATAATGATTAATATCATCCAGACTCGAATTCAAATATTTGATGCCGGGCAACCGCTATTCGCTTACAAAGTAAGCCCGTGGCCCTAGAGAATTCCACTGGAATTCATTGAAATAGAGACGACAACTATTTTTTTACCTATTTTTAATTTTATACGTATTCTAAGACAAGACAACGGCAGTTTATCCCCTGCATTACAGACCGATCACTTTGTCCCTTGGCGTAACGTCGGCACCATCGCGAATCAGACAATAATGGACCTTAGCTTCTACGGAATAAAACAAACAAAGGCATGGCGGCACACGGTTCGTTTATGACGCTATCCCAATAAAACTAATCTTCGAAGACTGTAGACTCACTCGAAACTGTGTCAGATATTCACGATCTCTATTTCTCCACCGACTATTTGCGTGCGATATTTTTTTTATCCGCGAAAATATTTAATTTTGCTACGGAATTGTTCGACGCACCTACTGTTACAAAGCTTAGTACTTACTAGCTTGTTGCCGGCTACTAGCTTATCCCACGCGGATTGAAGTTTTAAAAACATCCTTACGAGCCATCGCACGTCCAGAACAATGATCAATCTCATACCCTATGTAGTCAACGTCGGTACCAAGCGATTTACCTCGTTTTGAATTTAAACTGCTAGGATACGGAACGCCCTTCCGGCAATAGTTTTCCCCCCCACTGTTAATACCTTCAAGTCGACAGTGAATAGGCATTATCAAGCGCACTGCACAACTCGCCAGAAGGTCTGATTCCAGCCAAGCGCTAGTCCATAAATTAAAAAAATAAACCAAGGATCTAATATTTGTGGTACCGACCGTTTAGAATTCAAAAGCAAGCCTTAGAGCAGGAACCATTGCATCTGATAATGGCGCGGCGTGGGCGTGCCTGTGATGAATAGAAAGTTGAGTCATGACCCTCAGCGATGAGGAATACGATGCGGAGAGACAGAGGGGTACCTTCCTGTGACCTGGCTGCAGATATTGTAATGATGTCCGGCTCGCAAGGGGCTCTATTGAGGTCAGGGTCAGGGCTAGTAGTCGGACGCGAAGGAACCTGAGGCTTAATACTCTAAAACAGACAAATCACCTGCCCTCCCACACTAAAGTAGCAGGAAAAGCAAGCATACACGCCACACCACACATACTTTCTAGAGCACACATACACGTTTCACTCCGACACTGGAGCATCCTCGGGAGCATATCACGAGCTCTACACTCCGCTTCATACTTTTGACGTTGACACAGAAGAAATAATAGCGAGTGAGCAATATTATGTAGGCATTCATTAGTCCAAGGACAGAGTGTAAGTAGTAGAGTTTTCGTCAATAAAATTGTAGGTTTAGTTTCAAGAACGCATTCAATAGCAATTAATTAACATTATTTAATTCAACGCTCGCGGGAAATCATTGTCCGAGAGATGGTGGACTTACTTCGTATTCATGATTAGGTACGCTAAAGGGAAGCGTCGTGAGGAAACCTGCATGCCTGATACTTCTGCATATTGTCACATTTTGTACTCTGTAAAACTTCTGACTTTGTTGCTGGGTCTTCTCAATAGAATCTGCTTTATACACGGCGGCAGTCTTGATGTAGAATAAGTAGCAAAAGTTTTCCTACGAGTTTAAAAAAATTAAACCTGCCATAATTAAAAATATGGCAGTCAGTACCGACTCCACACAGAAACCTCAAAAAACTAAGAACAGTGGTTTTTGTGGATTTTTAAATTAATTTTATCGAAAATTAAAATTTCATATTTTGTATAAAGCACCTTTTTAATTCGTCACGCGCTCCCGGGCTAGTTTAATTGACGTCGTTTCTCGCGACAGGACGGGCGTGATCAGTCTCCCCTCGCGAACACGTGTCTCAGCCGGAGACGAGCTAATGAATAAGAAAGCCTCAATAGCTCAACGGTTACAGGAGTGGACTGAATTCGGAAACCGGTTCGATCCTCATCCGCTACAGGAGAATATTAACTATGCTAAAAACAACAATTGGTGATAATTATTTTCTTTTCTATTCCATTCCATCAGCCTGTATGCGTCCACAGCTGGACATAGGCCTTTTTAGCGCACCATCAAACATGGTCCTAAGCCTTCCTCATCCACCCGCACTACCGTCTTCACCAATGAACACGTCTGCCCCATCGACCGTCGGTTCTGCGACAGACATTACCTGCCTATTGCCACTTCAGCTTGCTAATCCTTTGAGCTATATCGGCCGCTTTTGTTCTTCTGCGAATTTCCTTGTTCCCTGAGCGACTTTTCGTTTGTGGATGAGGCCGACTGTCAGTGTCTACGTTGCCGCTCCATTTTGGAAATTTAGAAAATACAAATTGTCGAATTGCCACTGCCGGTAATGGAAGTCGGGACGGTGCTTAGCACTGCGCCAGGGCGTCATTCTCTGCGGGCCGCGCTCGGATCACGCGGTGTAAGCAAGCTCCACTCCGCGCGGTCACGGGACCGGTATAAATAGAGCGAGCGCGCGCAGCGTGCCGGTGTTGCCATCGCTGCCCCTGCCGCCTCCCAGTGCTAGCCGTTACCGTTGTAACGACACAATAACACAACTGACTGCAGGCAAGCCCAAGAAGCTTTCTCTAACAGACAACGACAAACTAACAAACTACTCCGCCTGGACAGAGGTAACAGTAAACGGTGGTGCCTTGTTAAGTTTAGTGGACTATGATAGCCCACTAAACAAACACCTTTTTGTTATATGTGTCACCGTGTCCTCTGTGTAGGGCCCGCGTGGAGGTCGATGAAACACTGACGCACGTGCTCCTGGAGTGCTGTGTTGGAGTGAAGACTTCGGCAGGGAAAAGCAACGCACGCACAACAGACGGAAACACTTAAATGCGGAAACCAGCCCAGAGAGAAGAAAGACTACAAAGAGAGCCGGCTAGGAAGTACAGCACGTGGACAACTTCCACATGCTACATGGAAACTATTAATACATGTACTTACTATGTCTAACATTTTACATCAAAATAGCAATCACTGAGTTTCTTACCGGCTTCTTCGTAGAATTTGCTTTCTGAAGCAGTGGTAGAGCGCTATAGATTGGTTTACTTGTAAATATTTTTCATTTCATATTTTACTGCGAATGGCGATAGGGTTTCGTACCAGAAGGGTACCGACGGGACTTTATCACTGGGCCTCCACTGTCCATCTGTTCGTCTGTCTGTCAGCGTGCTGTATCTCATGAACTGTAAAAGGTAGAGAATTGAAAATTTCACAGGGCGTGTATTTCTATTGCCATAACAAATAATAAAAAATCAAAATGGTCGACATGAATATTAAAAATACGGGATGGGATGGTACGGAACTTTTCGTGTGCTAGTCCAACTCACACTTTTTCAGTTTTTTTTTTAAATTAAACACTGAGCAAAGGCAATGCTGCTAACAATATTAGAAATAAAATGCTTAAGCATTTATTGAGTTCAAGACAAGAGGGAATAAGCATCTTCTAGGCAAGCGCGCTCTAACCTATACCTCATCGAAGCCCGAATCTATCTTGCAATAGAAAAAGCCTTAATATGTGGTAATGCCCCTTGGCTAGCAACACTGGTACTAGTCCACGCTTCAATGATGCGCGACTCATTCAGACTTGAGTCGGTTTAACCGGCAGCCGGCACTGCGGCAGTCGTGTTGGCGCGCGGCTCTCCTACATCTGTCGTTATAAATAACACGACCCTCGTACTTCCACAGTCTAATTATACGACTCTCTGCACTCTCTCTGCTGATGCCCGCGACTCTCGCTTTCAGGGTTCCAGACTCTAAGAGACCCTACTGGAAACCATTACTCAGTCTCCGCTGTCCGTCCGTCCGTCTATCTGTCTGACAGTGCCCAGTGGGCTGTATCGCACGAACCGTAATGGCCACAGAGTTGAAATTTTCACGGAATTTGACTATTCCTATTGCTGCTATAACAAAAATAATAACACAAGTGTAAATTAAAAATTTATAACACCCCCGACAAGTGAAGGTTACAGTAACTAGAAAAGAGCTGATAACTTTCAAACGGCTGAACCGATTTTCTTGGATTATAGCTAAGAACACTCTCGATCAAGCCACCTTTCAAACAAAAAAAAACTAAATTAAAATCGGTTCATTAGCTTAGGCGCTACGGTGCCACAGACAGATACACAGATACACAGACACACAGATACACAAATACACAGATACACACGTCAAACTTATAACACCCCTCTTTTTGGGTCGGGGGTTAAAAATGAAAATGGTCAACATCAAAATGCAAAATAAATGAAAGTGCAAGTCCGGAGCACTTTATAATTTTTCGGAAAAAAGGACCTAATCATTCTTAGTAGCGGTTACAGATGCAAAAAACCGGCCAAGTGCGAGTCGGTCTCGAGCACTGAGGGTTCCGTACTCGGGTATATTTTCCAACATTTTGCACGATAAAACAAAAACTATTATGCATAAAAATAAGTAAAAATCTGTTTTAGAATGTACAGGTAAAGCCCTTTCATATTATATCCTACTATACCAAGTAGGATATAATATGAAACGGGATAGTTTTTGCTATTGTATTGAGCGGGATGTCAAATGAAAAAGAATGAAATTCTGAGTTCATAAATTAATAAAATATACCAAACGACTAAAACATATTTTTTACTATATTTCGACGTTTATTAATAGGAGTACTTGGGTTTTAGTATTGAAGTGTATCTTGTTCGAGCCATGCACATTGAATTTGTCGAATATAATAGTAGGAACGCGTAACTACCGGGTAAAGTACTTACTGTCAGTAGAACTACTTTTTATTTATCTGAGCGCTTGGCCGATGTCCAACAGTGGCTTAACTGATTGATGTTACGATGGACAAACCATCAATATAATTGTTATCTTTTGTGGTTATCAAATGGTGGCGTTGTGAGCGAAATGTACCTACCTGCGTAGGAGTAATCCATGCATGTAGTCATATTAGTAAATCGTAATAAGTACCTACTAATCATTAATTAGGTGGGTAGGCGTGCATTTGAGCATTTGTGACTTATCTTGCGGCGAAATTGGGCCTGATTCCATTATTACATACGTTTACATTAAGACTACGTATTTAGATAGGTATTATTATTACGTACATAGGTACTATTAAAAAGATGATAGTAAAATATCCAAGGTCACGGCGTTTATATGTTGTTTCCTAATATACCAATGGTATTTAATGGTACTTAGTAACAATGGTACTTTTGTATGTTGTGAAGTCATATACCTACTTCATTTTATAATGTATGTCTCTAACCTTGCGATCATTTATTTATTTTTCAATTTGGAAAAAACCCCCGTTTTTAACGTTAGGTAAAGTTAATGCTGACAAGAATCAGAGCATCAAACGACCACTCAAAACTTTAACTTTGACTCATGAAACAAATTAAACTTCACCAAGCGGCTATATTGCCCACTGCAAGTAGATTGTAAGAAATATTTATTAAAGTAAACGGCAATACTCATGATTCATGTTTGTATAGGTACTATAAAGTATAAACTGACTTTGGCCGGGTCGATATTGGCTTGGAACAGTTATAGATAATACAGAAAGTTTTCAAAAAAACCAGCCAAGTGCGAGTCAGACTCGCGCACTGAGGGTTCCGTACTCGGATAATTTTCCGACATTTTGCACGATAAATCAAAAACTATCATGCATAAAAATAAATAAAAATTTGTTTTAGAATGTACAGGTAAAGCCCTTTCATATGATACCCCACTTGGTATAGTAAATCTTACCTTGAAAATTGAAACACATTTTAATTTTTTTTTACATGATATAACCACAAATTCGCGCTTTTCAGATTTATTCCTGTATTTGTACTATAAGAACTACCTACCTGCCAAATTTCATGATTCTAGGTCAACGGTAAGTACCCTAAAGGTTTCTTGACACACACGAGCGACGGACAGACAGACAACAAAGTGATCCTATAAGGGTTCCGTTTTTTATTTTGAGGTATGGAACCCTAGTCAACTCCTTTGTTCCAAAAAGTCCAGTACAAAATTGCGGTTTTTACTAGCAATGAATTAATTTCTTAGTTCGTGGATATTCAAAAATTGTACGCAGATGAAGGTCGCAGGCAACCGTTAGTTCGAATTATGTTTTCTTCGTCAACACCATAGATATGTATCTATGGTCAACACTAAACGCATTTGATGCGTTTGATACATTTATGTATTTCTTTTATTTTAACACGACTTCAAAAAAGGAGAAGGCTCTCAATTCATCTCATTTTTTATATTATATTACGTGTCCAACCAAACAACCAACGTCGGTCACCCGAGCATTGTCTAACTTCACCCAAGACAATGCTTGGTTGACCAACTTTGAAGGTTTGCTATTTGGAAAACTTTCAAACTAATTGACATAAAACCCAAATAAAACTTACTAAAAACCTTGGTCCTGCCTAGAATAGTATAAAATAGAAATATTTTTTACTCAAATAAACTTTTACAAGCAGGAACTTTGGAACCAACATCTACCACATTGGTTAGTGTACCTACCGTACCTACTGCACTACGATAAGGGTCGGATGTCGCCGGTTCGCGCGCAACGATTCGTGTCAAGTTTGCGACCAAATCCCATTACACGTAAGGCGGTCTCGTTATTACATTATCGTGCAGACGTGTAAGTCACACTGCTGCAAGAATGGGTATATAACATTAAATACAAGGAATGATCCGCCAACCAACGAAATCTGTACGGTGCGACATGCACCGCCCGCCCTCCCACTGATAAACATGCAGGAAAAGCCTGTATGTAAATGTAGACCTTACAATGCCTAATTGCCAAGAAGCTTTGCAATTAGGCATTGTGAGGTCTACATCTCCTGAGGATGCTCCGGTGTCGGGGCGAAACGTGCGTCGAGTGGCTTGGGATTTGTGTGGTGCTGCGGGGTGGTGGTACGTGTGGCTTGCTTGGTAGCTGGCTTTTCCTGCACGTTGCACCATACAGATTTCGTTGGTTGTCGGATTATAGCAAATTAAGCTTTTGGTTCCTTGTATATCATTGACTTCCGCAAAATAACACCTGCTTCTATAATACATATAACATTAAAGCCTACATCGTGCACAACAACGGCCAATTGCGAGTCAAACCCGCTCACCGGGATTTCATATCTTCAAAATATGACTTAGTTCACATTGTAGAGTTTAAAGGAGAGCTGTAGCATTAGCACAACAATAGTAGATAATTGAATTGTTGAAGTTGTGACGAAATGCTAAACTGTAGTGTAATGATGTAGAATGTGTGTGCTAGCCATATGATATGTTATGCAGTGTTATGAGTGAGAGGCATTGCTCCAATCCCCAGCAGGGACAATTTACAATTAATAATTTCCACATTGGCTGGCGGAGGCTATAACGGGCGTGGCTAGTTACCACCTTATCGACAAAGCTGTGCCGCCAAACGATTTAGCGTTTCGATACACGGTATGGGTTGAATAAAACTCCCATAACCCTTTAAAGTTAGTCCGCTGCATAGACTGCATCATCACTTTCCACCAGGTGAGACTGTGAAGTGTCGCCATGGGGTACGTGTTCGCGCGGCGCCGGCGTGGCTTGCCGCTATGTCGCTATGTGGAAGCGCTCCGAGTCACGAAGCTATTTATAACATACCTACATAATATATTGTAGGGCAGTGATGGACTGCCCGGCTAAAATCACGAGTATGACAATACGTTTTTCATCATCGTCGCTATCCAACGTTAACTTTCTATGCCAAATCCATACCTACATAAATGCGCAAAGTCGGTCTGTCTGTTATGTTTTCATAACTTGGTTCAGAGAGCTTATATCTTCGAGGGAGATACTTACTAATTTTGTCCTGGCAAATCAAGGAGTTTCTTGGAATTTTGAGATCCCACCCGTTTAAGCGAATTTGGCTAAACGGATTTGGCTTACGTTTACAAAGTGTTTCATCTCGGTAAATACAAACGTTCTCCCGCAGAAAACTTAGGCGAATCCACGCGGACGAAATTACGTCCATCGTCTGTTTTCCATCCCATCGGTGTTCCCATTCCATCACTCATTTTCAAATGTGAATGTTTAATACTTTTTAGTTCTTTTTTTTTTTGGCAGAGAAGTCGTGTTTTTAATTTTTGTAATTTGAGTTCCGATCCCCGAATCGAAGTCCTGGGCAGCTCGCTTCAGTCACAACAGTGAGTATTGTTTGCATTGAAGAGATTCCTATTGTTCGTGTGATCGCATTACGCTGGTAAGCAAAGATGGCGGCGCCGGCAGACCCGCATGGATGTCTGACCTACATGTCGGTGACGCTGTTGCCGAGTCGCCTGCAGTGTTAACTCGATTAGCGAGCGTCAATGCTGCCGCGTACACCGACGCGATCGTTCCGCAGCGCGGGGCGTGCCCGTCGGAGCACGGCCACGAAGGAACGAGTACCTAACTTAAAAAGTTTTCAAAAAACCCGACTGCGGTTTGCACTGCATTAGGTCTGATTACAAAATAATAAAATCATAATCATATAATTATATCTATTTTGCCAAATTGTGGGTAAATAACAGCTAGTCATAGTTAGACCCGAACGCAACCTACTGCCGCTGACAGTATGGAAAAATAATCACTTTAGATTAATTTAAATTACGATAATCTCACAATGCGTACATTTTTTGTCTATCGAGGGTAATAACGCCTCCGGGTGGGTTGAGTCATCATTTTGGTACTGGAAGGTGTCGCGTCCCGTTGACATGACAGCGAAGTGTTACACGTAGGGTTGCCATCTGAAAAATCTTTTAGGACAAGGAGCTCGGAATCTCCAGATTTTCAAACGTACAACGCGAATAAAATTAGTTTATTCTGTTTTACCTCACGAATTAAATCAAATAAATATAATTTGTTACTATGCATTTTTGAAACAAAATTCCTTTAACTTTTTGGTTTAAAAACTTAGCAGTAGTGAATTGACCAATTATATTATTATAATTAACGTTCATGCTATGTTTTTTAGTTATAAATCTTTTTTAAATACTTAAATATTTTTAAATGTGAATGTTGTTGGTTAGTCAAATTTTCTCATTATCAAAAAAAAACCAAATTCTAAGATTTTTGGAATTTATCAGTATTTCCATCGTGCCGTATGAATTCTTATAGTTTGTTAACTCCATTGATTTTGCAAGCGCTACTGCTCTGTGGTTAACTGAATCCAGACGCTTCCCGGAGCTCGCCAAACGAGGACAAATCCGGAGAAACCCGGGACATTGGCAACCCTAGCTACACTTAACCACCACCTAACTTTCTTTGTTTCATTAACCGATTTTGATGAATTTGGGCAAAAGAGATAGCTTGCACAGCCCTGGTCCCTGGGAAGGATATAGGCTAACGTCTTGTCCCGGAAAACGAAAGAGTTCCTACGGAATTTTTATTCACCTGGACAAAATCGCAGGCATCATACTTAGATAAAAAAAATATTTTCAGATTCTTTTGTTCGCGCATCGGTCAGTCCAACGTCCATTCCGTACGATTGTACACTTGCGCGAAGGATTTTGACATACTGCCATCAACTTACGAGTACATAAATGCCGCGAGTCGCACGTAACGCTAACATTCAAATTTTCAAAATATTTATTTAATGTACATTATTTATTTATTTGCACTCATGTATCGATAAATAAATAATAATTTGCAATTTCATTTAATAGTTGTATAGGTTTTTGTACAAATCCTTTAGCAAACCTACTTTATTTTATTGATTAAGTACTTTAATTACAAACAAATTGAAAATTTAATTACGTAGAGGAGGACGGAAACATGAGACTAAATAAATGCGCTTAAATGAAACTGGCAATTATCTTCGTTCGCGCCAACGAGTTGTCGTACTAGAACGTACAAAGTCCTGCAAAATGGCCTTAGCCTGAATTGCACCAGCAGGTGAATAGCACCAGAAAGCACGACTAATGCACTAGGCATTAGTCGTACATATTTCAATATTGTATTATATTTATATTTATGACCTCAGAATTTTCTCTTCTTTCATTTGGCGTCCCATTCGATACAATAGCCAAATGTACAGTTGAATTGCCAGCAATGTACCTAGCTACTCATAGTTCCTACGTAGAGTGTAACGAGTTAACAATATAGACTTATAATATTCATCACCATCATCACACGCCTTCTTCGCTTGAATCCGCCTCTTTAGTTTTGGGCAACTGAGCCTCGTCCACTCCCTTACATGTCCCAACTATTCGCATCTTTGGCGACTTGAGCCCTTTTGCCTTCAATTCTTCCTTTAAACTAAACTTGGCAATGAGAATTGGGCTCTTCTCTGCAAGTGTCAAAGAAAGTGAGCTTCCTCAGCGTGATAATGTTACGTTTACACACTTAATAGTTATTTGTTCAACAAGATAGCTAAATTCATTTTTGCTTCGAGTGCCTAGTTTGAACCCCGAGCGGGTGAAAGATTCGAGCGTAGCGAGTGATTCTAAGTTAAAATCCTGAGTGTAGCGAGGGGTTTAAAGGCACAAGAAACAAAAAAATTGCTATCGTGTGATACATACAACTTTTGACCACAATAGCGAAAAAATACAAGATGTAAGGAAAGTAATTATTTATTGAAACACTAAGAAATTCTTACATTCTTGTAAGTATATTACGTGTTTATATGATAAAAAAACCAGTTTCTGAGTAGATCTTCACACCTTTAGCAAATTTCCAATCTTTAAATAATTCAAAGGCGCTCAAGTATTTTTACGCGACTTTTCCGGAAGAAAGTTTAATTCAGCGTTAGACAGTGACACTGATTCCTTTAATAACTGATGGTGTTAAATTATCACTAGAATCACTCATATTGTTATTTTTTTAAACTTTTATAACAAATCTACAAAGAAATTAGATAGGTATGTAGTTATTAAGTTTGAAGACCTCATAGACAATTTTTCTTTTGTTTTCACGCCATGTTTTATTCCTTGATAATAATCTGCGTTCGGAATTGTGTCAATCATAAAATAAAATATACTAATTATTTAATTTTGATTTTCTTTTATGTTTAATGTTGTATTACAGAATTATAAAGTCTAAAACACATTTTAACAAAAAGTAAATATTTTAAATAATAAAATAGAGAGTTAAAAGAAATTGTCGAAATAAAATGTATGGGGTATGCAATATTATATACAACATTTCCGAACGTTTCTTGTGACGATGAATTGAAGAAATGCCAATCCAAAGCGTGCTAAATTAAAAAAAAAAATTTCTCACTCCAGTGAGCAAAAACGAGTTTTGCTCACTGGTTTTGGGCAGCAAAGGCGCCCTGTTTGATTTAGAGAGGTGAAAAAGTATGTATTAGTTTCACACGCACATCATTGTGGAGCGCTATTTCAAGTCTGAACGCTCCTCTACTCTATGACATCTCTCTGGTTAACTGGATACTTGATTACATGGATATTTTATTACATTTAAAATCGATTGTTTGCCGACCGCTTAGTCAATGCATCGCAATATGCAATCTACCGCAATTTGAGTAGACAAGTATCACTTCTTAGGATACTAATTTAAAATTCTGTTTCCTACTACCATAGATACCTACCATAGATTTATCATAGTAGGTATTCCTATTCCTACTACTAACTACAGTAACAAAGGTGAACATCTCAAACCGAATCTTAAACGTTTACGTTCATTCCGCGTGGATTTAGGATTGGAAACCCCGTGGGAACTCTTTTATTTTCCGGGATAAAAGTAGCCTCTTCCAATGTCACTCTCCAGTGTCCAGGCATCTAGGTATATCCATGCAAATATTACGCCGATCCGCTGCTCCATTGTGGCGTCATTGAAGGACAAACCAGTAAACCAACACACTTTCGCATTTATATATGGTTCTGATCAATACTAATACTAAGTATAAATGCTAGCTTTTCACGGCCCATCCATTACCGATTTTGATGAAATTTGGTACAGAGAAGCTTGCAACCCGAGGAATGGACATACGCTGTCGCGGAAAATCAGAGTTGCCACGGGATTTTCCAAAACACAAGAGGGTATTTTACTCTAACTTTTTTATAACTTTATTATAAACTAGGATAAAAATAATGACGTAAACTGAAAAAACTAATTAAATCGATCAAATAACAAAAAAGTTATAAGCATTTAAATATTTCAGATTAGACAGAGATAGCGATAATAGCATTTTGACGTCACTTCTGCTAATGCCATAGTAGCTTCCTGCGGTTTCATACAAATTTTCGTTTTGCGAGAAAGGGATAGAAGACCCTCCCACTCCAAAATTAAAATGCCTGTAACTTTGTAAATCTTTGTTGGATTTTAATATTTTTTTAGCGTACGTCATTATTTTTATCCTAGTTTATAATAAAGTAATAGTATTCATCAAATTGAAAAGTAGGAAAATACCCAATTGTAGGAGGATGAAGTCCCGGATATCTAGTAAGTGCTATCTACTATACATATCAATATGAACGGATACATTTAGCTGAACAGGACAGCAGTGTTGGCTCGGCTCCCGTGTTAAGAGAAGCTGCTACGCCAGCTTAACGAGACATATTGTCAGTGGAGCTCGACGTCTCTACCCATTGATGTTGGAAGCGCTGCCCCTAGTGTTCTGTCTGTACCGATGTCGCTCGAACAATCTGATTGGTACTACATACGCTCCGCTGCAGCCTAACATTAGTAAGTGGGTACAATCACTGTGCAGTCTCGGAAGACACACGGCCTGCAGGCGGGCGGGCGGCGCGCCGCTGTCTGCAAGCTCCGACAAATTGGGTCGATGGGGCTCCCCGGCGGAGCGCCACGCGCCACGCGGTCCGCGGGACAGGCCCAAACATGCACCAACCATTGTTATGGTTATGGTTCCATACCTCAAAAGGAAAAAAGAAACGCTTATTGGACCACTTTGTTGTCAGCTCAGATCTCATCATTTCTGATTTGAACACGCAGAGAAACTCCAAGCATAGTTCTCTGTATCGGCCGCTGAGTGACTCTGAGCTTCTTTATGATGCTCTCAGTTAGCGATCATGTCTCGGATTCATATAGGAGGAGACATAGCAAGTAAACCGAGATAAACCTATCAAGTTTTGTATCACATGAAAGGTCTCATTGTGTAGATTCCGATAAAGAATATTTAATTTAAGTAAGTATAAAGTTATAATGAGGTTCCAATTTTTTAACCCCCGACCCAAAAAGAGGGGTGTTATAAGTTTGACGTGTCTATCTGTGTATCTGTCTGTGGCATCGTAGCGCCTAAACGAATGAAACGATTTTAATTTAGTTTGAAAGGTGGCTTGATCAAGAGTGTTCTTAGCTTATCATCCAAGAAAATCGGTTCAGCCGTTTGAAAGTTATCAGCTCTTTTCTAGTTACTGTAACCTTCACTTGTCGGGGGTGTTATAAATTTTTAATTTACACTTGTAATCCTTGTCTTGTTTTGAATTGCCAAACGTATAGCCACCTTAGCCACCCTCGGGAACTGGGCACGGAGTGGGAGAGACGAGGGAGGGAGGGAGGTACGTGCGTTCGTATTATGATCAACAAAATACATGGCGTAAATGGGTCCTCTTAAGCATTCCCATTTAGGAGTTTCAAATCATTTTGTACTTTGTACGGTTTCAGGTTAGGTAATGTTGTTGAGCGAATTGAAAGAAAGGGGATTGACGGCGATGGGGGGGGGGGGGGGGGGCAATGTGATACTGACATAGGGACTTCCATACGTCATGATCTTGTGCCACCGTTATCCAGCGGCTCCCGTCGTCCCGTCCACCCAGTGGGGTTTTTCAATGCTGCTTTACCGTTACGGGGTTGCCCTTCTAGCACCTTGAGAATCCAACGTCTATCGGTTTTTAAAACTATGAGCCCTGCCCATTGTCGCTTCAGCTTCGCTACCCGCTGGCTATGTTCACTCTGGTTCTCCTACCAGTCTCCTCGTATCTGATTTGATCACGTAGAGAATCTCCCCACGTAGTTCTCTCCATCGTCCACTGAATGGCTGAGCTTTCTTACGAGATCTGTGGTAGCGACCATGTCTCGAATCCGTGTCATACTGGCAACACGCTCTGTTCGAACACTTTGGTCTTCAATATTGTGCAAATGTGCATAGTACATCGACATTTTATATTTACATATCAGTTTATGTGCTGTAGAGTGTGAGGCAGTGTACGGCGACTCCGGCCTTCGAGTCACCGGCGATCTCCGGTCACGTGGTCGCCGGTGCAACAGAAGCACGCGAATCGCAAAGGGATTCGATCGAGCCCCGAGCTATCGACCCTTGACCTACTCGCGCTAAAGAGTAAGCTTCCGTAGTAAAACAAGGTTCCTACCCATAATGTTTCGTTCAGTCCGTCTGTCCTTCAATCATCCGCACCACAGATTTCACTCATTTCTAAATTTTCGGAGTTCTGCGAGTTTTAAGCATTGCAATATAATTTACCGTAAAGGTGAAGGGAAACATCGTGACGAAACCTGCAAGCCCGATAGTTTCCCATGATGTTCTCAAAGGGGGAGTCTATCAATCCCCACTTGTCCAGCGTGGTGGACTGAGGTCAAACCCTCCTGATACTGAGAGCAAACCTGTGCTCAGTGATAACTAATAGGTGGGCGATGGGTTGATGGTGAGGAATGAGTAGTTTTGCAACTGTGAGGGGACTGATAAACCGACACTGAACGCCAAACAAATCAAGATTGTTTGAAAAAGCGCATCGTAAGTACTATAGCTATATTATATAGGTACGCTTTTTCAAATAATTCTGGAATTCTCTTTTTATGTTTTCAAATATCGAATTCAGCATTTCCCTTGTTTTCCAATTTTGCGATGGACGTCTGACATTTTGAAGTCCGGTTGAATTCAGCGGATATCCTGCGCGTTTATAGGGTTCCGTAGCAAAGTGGTAAACCAAAAACGGTCTGTCCTTCCATACGTGGGTCCATCCCTACACCTGCTTTGTTCAGTAACTTAACTACTAATGTGCTATTAGTATAGACTTGTTTGGAATTCTTTATGTAATGTTTGCCCAACTTTATTTACAAATGACAATGACTAAGCCTTGTCCACATAATACAATCCTTCTCCGTAGTTCGTCCTTAGGGCGCCTTCCAGTTTGCCATCCATGTAAAGAAAAACCTGACTCGCGCACTGAGGGTTCCGTACTCGGGTATTTTTTAAATATTTTGCATGATAACTTTTTTTCTGTGATGTAACCACAAATTCACGGTTTTCGGATATATTCCTTTACTTGTGCTATAAGACCTACCTACCTACCAAATTTCATGATTCTAGGTCAACGGGAATTACCCTATAGGTTTTCTTGACAGGCAAGACGGACGGACGGACGGACGTACGGACAGACAGACAGACAGACAGACAACAAAGTGATCCCATAAGGGTTCCGTTTTTCCTTTCTAGGGTTACGGAACCCTAAAAATGAAATTAAAAAGTTAAGGAATGTTTTAGTTATAATCTAAATTAGTTATCTACCCATTTCTCCGAGGTACGGAACCCTCAGTGCGTGAGTCTGACTCGCACTTGGCCGGTTTTTACTTTTTGCCGGGTGCGTAAAAGTTGATTAGTCACCAACATCAAAGATTCCAATCAACCCATTCTGGAATTTGTTGGACATACGAGTATTGCTTTCGGTAGCATGTCGTACTTTGTATTTTTGGCACAAAAATTCGTCAAAGTAAGCTTTCCCGACCTCCCGGCACAGTGGTTTTACATGAGAAGATCCCAAATTCGATATTTCATAACCTAAATACAGAGGTCCAGAATTATTTCGAGATTCCAGGCAGGGGCAACCATCACCATCATAATACATAATAGATCAGACGTCCACAGCTGGTCATAAACGCTTCCCTGTCCACCTTTTATTTTTGCTCTTTATCCTTACAATTTGGTTCGAGTGAATTAAAAATATATATTGTTTGATTGTTTTGCTTTGGATTGGATGGGTTTGGTATCCCGGCTCTTCTAAGTCAGCATAAGCCGCAGAAGCGCCACTAATCGGCCTGTCTGTCTGTACATCAAATATGTGCTCAGGAACCTCATACCTTGTTCCTCCTTCAGAATTGTATCCTAGACCTTGAACGCTGGCACTGCTATGTGGTCGACAGCCAATCTACTTGCACCAACCGTTTTTTATTTGTTTCAAGTCAAGTCAAGTCGAATTGCAAAGTCTGCCGGGCACTATTTAGTTGCCCAATCACTAAAATCTGACAATTTGATTGTAGTACAGACAAACACTTTGCGGTATATATTCGTTTATGTATCAGAAGGTATTTATCATAATAGTCAATAATAATGTTTCAATAGTCATTAATAAATCAATTTAAAACGAGTATCATCGCTTTAATTTAAATAATTTGTGGGCCGCTTATATCTTAATTATTGATGTTAAAATTGTGTATATCCGTGATTGTTTAATTAATTATTTAAATAAACTACTTAATTATCTTTACCGAAGAAAACAAAAGATGAATTAATTAGTGCAGTCAATTATCACCACCACGACCAACACAGCACAGGTTTCCTCTCGCAATGAGGAGGATTGAAGCCAAAGTACACCACGCTGACCAAGCGCGCTGTTTGGAAGATTTCACACAACTTAGAGAATGTTATGGGCCACTCATGCAGGTTTCCTTACGATATTTTCCTTCACCGATAAGGCAAATGATTTTAATTAAGTAATTAAACCGCACGCACATAGGTTTTTAGGGTTCCGTACCTCAAAAGGAAAAACGGAACCCTTATAGGATCACTTTGTTGTCTGTCTGTCTGTCTGTAAAGAAACCTATAGGAAACTTCCCGTTGACCTAGAATCATGAAATTCGGTAGGTAGGTAGGTCTTATAGCACAAGTACAGGAATAAATCTGAAAACCATGAATTTGTGGTTACATCATTAAAAAAAAATTAAAATGTGTTTTAATTTTCGAAATAAGAAAACTACTTATACCAAGTGGGGTATCATATGAAAGGGCTTTACCTGTACATCCTAGAACAGATTTTTATTTATTTTTATGTATTTTTGATTTATCGTGCAAAATGTTGGAAAAAATACCTGAGTACGGAACCCTCAGTGCGCGAGTCTGACTCGCACTTGGCCGGGTTTTTTTAACTCAGATACAAGATAGCCCTTGACTGCAATCTCACCTGGTGGTAAGTGATGATGCAGTCTAAGATGGAATCGGGGTAGCGTGGAAGGGGTTTGGCAGTTTTTGTTAAACCCATACCATACCCCCTCTGATCCATTCTGTGTGCGGTGATCCGTCCGTTGTTGAGATACTAATGCTATAAAGACGCACAGAACAGACCCACTTTTTACGTATGGATTTAAAAAGAAATAATTCAAGCTCCTAGCATGTTCGGAAGTTAGTCTAGACACCCCTGCCTCCCCCCCCTCCCGGTGACCAGCTTTGAAACTCTGCCAATGCCTCTCCACAATAATATAATAGATTTTTCACGTAGATAGGTAGGAACCAGGCTGAATAATATTAAGGAAATCTTAGGGTTACTCTTCTAAATCTCGCAATGTCTTAAAGCACATGTAAGGGGAAAAAAAATCGAAAACCGTGAATTTGGGTTACATCACAAAAAAAAAGTGTTAGGCATTTCTTGTACGATGTCACGGAACCCTTCGCATGGTAGTCCGGCTCGCCTTTAAAGTTTTTATGATGTAACCACAAAATTCACGGTTTTCGGATTTTTCCGTTGTCTTACTGCTAGGTAGGAGGTATTAGGTAGAATCATGTTTGGCTACCTGCCAAACATGATTCTAGGTCAACGGGAATGACCGTATAGGTTTCGATTCCCTCGACGGGTCCTGTAACAACGAAGTGATCGTAATAAGGGTTCCTTTTTTCTTTGAAGATACGGAACCCTAAAAACACTGTACAGTAAGTATATTATAACAACTCCCATGGCGGCTGGCGATATTCCAAGGGAGGGGGCCAGTCCCCTGATTTGAAACCTTATCGGCAGAATAACAGCGGGACGTGCCTACACTCTACAGGCCGAACCCGTACGTGCCTCTCTGTCTACGTGCTGTCTACGCCGCGGCGCCTACGTCGACGACGGGCTCCGATCACACTACGAATTACGATTACAAAAAACTATTTTCCTTTCGAGCTAATAATAACAATAAAATATTAAAACTTTCCCATACAAACTTTCATCCCCAATTTTACCACCCTTTACGGAGGATTTTACAAAATAACTTATAATATGTAGGTTTTTAATAATAATTAAAGCTGATAGCCTAGATGCCGATTTTTATGTTATCTCTAACTTCAAAACAGGACTTTCAACTTTCTAACCCCATTTCACGCCCTTAGGGGTGGATTTTCGAAAACCGTTTTCCGGCTGGCGCCTAACACCCAAAAGGAACTTATCTTCTGAATTTCAAGTTAGTAGGCTCTATAGTTCCTGAGATTTCATATTTAGGTAGTCAGTCACTCGTGAGTGGTAGGTATTTCGTTTTTGTTAGGGTTCCGTTCGGAACACGGAGCTTAGTGTACACTAAAGGTAAGAACGGAGCTCTATTAATGTAATATTTCATACACCCAAAATATGATGTTCATAATGATGTACGGAACCCTAAAAGAGCGAGGCCGACTCGCGCTTCGTGTGCTCCGGTGGGAGGCTTCGGCCGTGGATAAGATTAACGCAGTTTCGCCAAAGCCATTCCGTATTTTGGAGTTCCGGTACGAACGAGTAGTCGGGTTTTAGTTTTCCAACTATTTCTTGTTATTGGTAGAAATCACGTAGGGAAATATTCCCCGAATTCGCGAACATTTTCACAGCACCAAAATACCGGTGTGGGAATATTGGAAAATGGTTTAATCTTATTAGCAACAACAATATTTTTGCTTTCAAATTCTCGTAAAAAGATATCGGCTTTTAAATTTCACGATAGCGAAATCTGTTTTATAAAAATGTATGGAAAGTTAATTTGATGAGTAGCTCGCGCCCGCGAACTCTTCTGCGTGAATATTGATTTTGTTTAGATCCTATAGAAATGTATTATTTACTCGCTATAAAAATTATTCCGGCAGCATTTGACGATTTTATTTTATGCCCGCGACTTTGTCCGCGTGGATATAGGATTTTTTTAATCGCGTGACTGGAAACTCTGCTTTTCCGGAATAAAAATTTGCTTAAGTATGTAAATTTCCGCGACGCAAGCTACTTCAGCTCTGTACCTATATAAATAGATTAAACAGATGGGCATTTAAAAATTCCGTGGGAAATCTATGGTTCTCTTGGATAAAAAGTAGCCTACATCCGTCCGTTGTGTGATTATCAAATCAAAATCAATTAAACTGCTGGGCCTTGAAAAGCTAGCAGACCGACAGACAGACAGACACACTTTCACATTTATAATACCTCTTATAATATTTCCATGGATGAATGTACCAAAAATTTTCGTCCAAAACAGCAACAAATGTGAGAAAAATAGACTACCACTAGTATTCTTATATTAGTGACTAGTGTCACATGAGTAGTGACTAGAGTTTTGGTAAAGAGATGGTAAAAGGAATGTTAGCAGCCACGTCAAAAAATAATCCATTATTTCTCGTAAAAAGTAAAGGATAATAACAAGTGTAAATTAAAAATTTATAACACCCCCGACGATCCAAAGTAGGTATCTGAGTTTTCCAAAACATCATTTTCAAATAAATAGGTAATTATGTATTTAGGCAACGTCCATCTTGACAGCTTGACATTTGTCAATTGACATAATATTAAGAACCTAACGGTTATCTAACCTTCTTTTCTACAAGAAAACTAGAAAAGAGCTGATAACTCTTAAACGGCTGAACCAATTTTTTTAGATTATAGCTAAGAACACTCTCGATCAAGCCACCTTTCAAACAAAAAAAACTAAATTAAAATCGGTTCATTCGTTTAGGCGCTACGATGCCACAGACAGATACACAGATACACAGATACACAGACACACAGATACACACGTCAAACTTATAACACCCCTCTTTTTGGGTCGGGGGTTAAAAAATGGTTATTGTGGGTTATCCAGAGATAGATACCATCGCGGACTTTTTGTAGACCTTTTTAATGTGTACAATATTGTAGTACCTACATTATTCGATCTATCTCGTAGGGTTCAGCTAGCGTTTGCAATGTAAGCGCAAAAAAGTGTGTTTATTTACATCATCACACTAAAAACCTCTAAAATTATCAGTGTTTCTCTATTATATTATGCATATAAATATTAAAAAATCTATTTAAAAAACCGCATCAAAATCCATTGCGTAGTTTTAATTTAAATATCTAAGCATACATAGAGGTAGACAGCGGGAAGCGAGTGATGATAGTGAAGTGATATTATACGTCATAATATTATAGTTTACAAGTAAAAAGCTTGCAAAATCGCAAAATTTTGTATCAAAATACGTTTTGTTTATTTTAATTAGTCCAGTAAATTAGACTCGGTTCATTTTGTCTTCCTAAATACGTCCGAGGCCATGATACAGTAGTCATTAAATTCATTAAATTGTAGACCAACTTTGCGTAAACACTGTAATTGTAACTGATGTTATTACTGATTAAATAAGTACCTATCTATTCGGTCAAAGTTCTCTATAATGTTATCAAAGGTGTGTAAAGACTGCAAATCCGTACTGTTTTTTAAAGAATACTACCCATGCTAATCATGACTAACATTTCCCATTCCTCTCCAACTAAGCGTAAAGCTTGTGCTAGGTGTAGGTACGACAATAGTGGAACGGGTGGGGTTTGAACGGCCGACCTTTCAGGTTTCAGTTCGCTGCTGCCGATGAGCTATTGAGGCTCTCCTACCTAGTCGTAAGTAGTTCATGACACGAACTAATCTAAGAACTCAAATTGATAGCAATTCGCGACATGAAGTACAAAGTGGTCCCTTGAAATCGACCGCTTGATATTATATTAATAAGCTCGTGGCGGTTTCCACATGCAATTACTAGATTAGGTTGCTCGAACTCATACGAACAATTCTTTAGGTATCAGCAGCAGCCAGGCCAAGCCGGAGGACGCGCCTAAACACATAGCCTCCTTGGCCGTTATAAGCTACGGCCTGCCTTCTTGGCTTAGGGCCTCGAGGTGTTGCGTGTGTCGGGTCCAGGGCCTCCGTGCTGTGGGCGAAGGTTCGCCGCCGTCCGTCCCCAGGTACCGACAGAAGGCGGAGGCCGCGTTACCTTGGTGTGGCGCAGGGCAACTTAGAGCCCCGGCGATGTACTTGACTATTGTCTGCCATTCTTGCTTAAGGCCCTAGAGCTCGTAGACATAACTGTTTGTCCTCCGCGCTGCTGCCATGGTCACGCCTCGTGTTGGTCTGCGCACTCCTCGGGTACCACACGCTGTGCCCAACTAACTTACTCGCACAAGCTAGATGTCATCACAGGATCTTCAACCTTTCGTCAAAACCCTCACTCGCGTTATTTCCGAAGATTTTTTTACGGAACTCTAGGTATGTGTGAGTTTTCAAGGTCAACTTTTTCAAGATTTTAAGTCCTGAATTGCTAGTTTGGTAATCACTCACTCACACTAATGCACTGATTATTATCTTCATACATACCTGAAACAGAAAGAAACTCAATTAAACCACACGTTTGAGTTAAATTGCATATTATTGTAAATTGTACATTTGAAAAGAGCAACCGCCGAGTTTCTTGCTGGTTCTTCTCGGTAGGAACAGCATTCCGAACCAGTGGTAGATTATTTTGACGATTCAAAAGCACTTGTAAAAGTTTAATTGAATAAAAATAATTTGAGTTTGAGTTTGAGTTTGAGTTTAAAAAGTTGTATAAATGGACAGTAACTACTGACCGAATTCCGGTCGCGCAGGAAAATACACACACATGTAAGCACAGGTGTAACCTCTCTATTCCTTCACTCTCATAGTCTGATGGGACGGTAATCAGACAAGACCAGAGAGAGATCAAGCGCAGGACTGACGTCGGCTTTATAGACTCTTCGAGGCGATTCTCAATGCTGGACTATTAGGTGCGTTCTTGACAGCAATTACCACTAATTTTCTGCCCCACCCACGACATAAACCAGGATTGCAGCCCAATAGGTATGCCAAGCGCTACACCAACGAAACATTAGTAGGGCGGTGTACCAGCAATTATTGTTCATTTGCGTCGCTATAAAAGCATTTTATATACTATATTACAATAGCCTTCCGGGAAAAGTAAAGCGATTCGCTCTTGCCATTATTGCATAAATAAAATGTCCTCTAAAGCACAGCGCACACCGGCTGAGTGATACTTCGGCGGCATAAAGGCGCGCTAGGCAGCAAGGACCCTTCCCAATCCACCTGTATGCGTTGGCCCTACTTATAACATCCTTTCGTGACCAAGGGTCGTAAGCAGTGGTAAGTTGTAACTGACTGGCATTTGGCAGTTTATTCTGACAGTAGGTACCTACCTATCCTAACATTAATTTTAAAGTCCCAATATGATGGCTCAATCAGCCTGGTGTCACTCGCAAAAAATACTTTGAGGCCCCCCTGCCCAGCCACAAGCATATAAACATAGCACAGTAAACTTTGTCACAACGACGCAATACGTGGAAAAAGTATAAAAGCACATCCACGATGCAATGAGGGCAAGAAATCACAATCAATTCAATTTTAGTTTTGATTGCTTAGTATGTACATCAACATATTTTCACATATTCGAAATGACCCCTTGGTCAATGTACCCGCAGAATAGGATATAGAACGATCGAATCGGTCTACTAGTGCAATAGTTGGACAAGTGAAATGATATAGCGTAAATTATTCAACGCAACTTGACCGGTGCATGTCGTTCGGTTTTATTAACCCCCGACCCAAAAGAGGGGTGTTATAAGTTTGACGTGTGTATCTGTGTATCTGACTGTCGCATCATCAATGAATGAACCGATTTTATTTTAGTTTTTTTTTTTTTTTTGAAAAAGTCAAGGTTTGCTTGATCGAGAGTGTTCTTAGCTATAATCCAAGAAAATCGGTTCAGCCATTTGAAAGTTATCAGCTCTTTTCTAGTTACTGTAACCTTCACTTGTCGGGGGTGTTTTTAATTTACACTTGTCTTTGAATCCACGGTTGATGAATTATAGAATAGCTACTAGTACTTGCTAGCGAACCTGCCCCGGCTTCGCTATCGGAATTTTTGAATGTCATTTACATGTTTTTTTGAAAATTATAATGATCTATTTATTACACTTCGCATGACTTCAAGCTGCCTGTGTAGGTCCGGCCACTCTGCCAAAGTCGTTATCGCAAAGTTAATTTTGTCAATATCAGCATGTATGTATTTATACGTTATAAAGTTTTATACCGAAACTATGCCCAAAATGCAGTTTGTGTGTAGAGCGATCAAAATTGCCACCTCTTCAGGGATTAGCGACATTGTATGAGCTAAACAAGTTATTTCATAGTTAACTAATATTGATATTGACGGTAAAGTTACGGAAAAACGTCGTGTTTGGAATCTTCTATACCTACTTTAGGTATACAAGGAAAATATCATGAGGAAACCTGCATGCCTGACTTCTCCGTATAGTGGCCTACATAAAAAGAAAAAATAGATTTAGAATCCTTAGTTTATGATCTGCGCAGATCGCCACGTTGCAAATTCAGATTGGACTGGGTACTTGTTAGCAATGAGTGTAGGCAACGATTCAATGTCGGCAAATCACAAGGGTCGAGGGTCCTGATAACTGCAGTTAGAGATAACCGCTTGCGTCGCGACTGGCACTCGCAATTAGCCTAATATCGAGCACATAGTAAGTATTAGTCCGTCTGCACACGACGGAAAACTGAAATACGGCGATTTGGGAACAAGAGTTTTGCTTTGGTAACATTTAAATTTTTTTCAATACACACTTACGAGCCAACTTTTTAAAATAGTATATTTTTTATGTAAACTGATAGTAGGGCTACGAACGGATTTTTTTTTCTCAGATATTCCAAATAGTGTATGAATTACGATTTTTTTGCTTATAAATATAATATACACAATACACATGCCAAAACACAATCATTCTCTGAATTCCATATTAAATATAATTGCCTTAACGGTGCAAAAAAAAAACATCATATGAAACCTGCATGCCTAAGAGTTCTCCATAATGTTCTCAAAGATTTGTGAAGTCGGCCAATCCGCACCGGGTCAGTACAGCGGCCTACGGCACACGCCGTTATCATTCAGAGAGGAGAGCTGTGCTCAGTAGTGGGCCGGCGATGGGTCGGTGATGGGAGTGACACGTGCCAATGACCCGGCCGGAGTTACGTCACGAAGTTATTGGAGCACGGTTAGTTTAACTGTGACATTTACATTGAGCCAAGCTTACACTTTCTACGCGTTTTGTTTTTCTTTCACGAGTACGGGAGGGTATTGTTTCCAGACCTGAGGCGAGCTTTTCTCGAGGAAACTGTTTGAGTTTCCGTGAGTAGCTTATGTCTTTCTATATCCATGAAAATATCACGCCCATCTTATGCTACGTTGCAGCATGATTAAAGTGCAAACAAACAAACACATTTTTGCATTTTTAATATGGGTAGAGATGATAGGAATTTTCTTGCGATAGTAATGGGAAGGATTCCCAGATCCTCTCGCATCTATGGAATTTTATAAACCTCCGACTAAATCAACAATATCGTCGTGTACATTATTTATTGCATGCAATAACAGGCCCTGCATTCCTGTGCGAGGTATTTTTATCGCAATGTATATTTTGCACCTGTTTAAAATTCGGCGCATTCCTGCATTGTATAAGTAGGACATCGAGTCAGGGCCGCCTTAGGCCACGCAGGGGCCCTCGGTCATGCAAAGTTTGAGGCGCTTTTAGCAGCGACGGACTAAGCTGGTCGGAGGCCTGAGTCGTACTATATAATGTCACCGGCTTGTGTTATTTTATATCGCGGATTTAACTCCCGCAGGGATCAGATGAAATATCTTTGAATGTAATGAGGACCAAGAATTTTATGAGTTCTTTTTTAGAAACATTAGTTTTTCAAAATTTTTACGTCTTTAGGCGATAAGTCAGAAACTACTTAAAGCGCTTCTTAGAAGTAGGACGGTAGTTTGTATGGGAAGGTAACAGCTCATAAAGCAATCTTTAAATTTCTTTACAGGGGCGTCCAATTCCAAAGCCAACTGACTCTTATGTGCTAAACAAAAGTCATATTTCACTAAAGAACTTCTCAAGATTTGAAGGCTCTGTGGACTGAATATTTTAAAAAACTAATTTATTTTTCTGTATTGATTTTTATTGGATAAAAACATATAGGGACCGAGATTTGGCATTTCGGGGCCCCATCAGACCGGGGGCCCTCTCCGAGCCGGCCGTACTCTTATGGTAAAGACGGAACTGCATCGAGTGAGTTATCACGAATTATGTTTGTAAATAAATTACTTGTATTTGTATTCTACGCAAAGTTTTCGCTCGGACGTGATTCGAAACCTAAAGGAAGGAGTTGGGAAGGTTTCGTTTGGCAATATTCCTATAGAAAAAGCAATCCAACTCATATCGTTTAAGCTGGACGCCCATTGGCTATTTACCACCAAAGCGATCACTTCAGTTTGACCAACTTCGAGGGCTAAGATTTTCGGAGCCTAGTTGACATGTAGTTGACGTCGGTCAGAGTTGTATATTAT
The DNA here is from genome assembly GCF_905333055.1 of Maniola jurtina. Classification (NCBI taxonomy): domain Eukaryota; kingdom Metazoa; phylum Arthropoda; class Insecta; order Lepidoptera; family Nymphalidae; genus Maniola; species Maniola jurtina. Next base: position 135,752 of record NC_060058.1, on the reverse strand, counting down.
GAGCAGCAAGACTGACGGTTAAAGTAAACATACATTTTGTCAGTTTTCCATCTAATGTAAATAGGCAAAGGTGACAGTGATTATATGTAACGATGCGACTTCATCCGGCACGGTGATTTTCCGGGATAACTAGTAGCCTATGTCCTTCCCCGGGATGCAAGATATCTCAGTACCTTTCGTCAAATTCGGTTAAACGGACGGGAGGTGAAAAGCTAGCAGTCAGACAGACACCTTTTCGTATTCATAATGTTAGTATGGATACTTAGAGTAGACTAGGTATGTCTCGGCAAGGAGGAAGCGAATATTTATTATTTGTACGACGACGCATGCAGCGAGCTAGGACACGATTCCTCCTTCGCAAAATGAAATTCACTTGACTCGCTTTCCTCGCGCTCAAGTTGAATCTATTTCATGGTGAATTGGAAACATCTCCCATGATGCCCTCATTTCAAGTGGGGAATATTTTATGCTTTGGAAAATTTTGCAACGATGCAATCTTGCAACGAAATACTTACAGGTACCTATTTACTCGACTGTGTAAAGCAAAAGAGTGGTTATGTTTTCATCACTCTATGATAATATAATGTCAGTGCGTTCCTTCGTGGCACTCTATCAAACGCGTGGAGCGATGCTTCTTGCACTAATAGATTTACTTAATCCCTGCAAGTGATACAAACAATATTAAAGTGAAATGAAAAACAATATGGCGCCCTACGGGTAAAATCTACTGGCGCCCATTAGACACCATATTGGAAAAATATAAATGAAAGTCAGTGAATGGTACTACGTAGTTCATTGGTTATGTTTAGTGATTCACGAATACGCTTTTGGTACTCGTATAAGATCTCGTGAAGAGCACAATAGCCATGTGAAAAGCTCAAATATAAATCGTCGACTGATGGACGATGGTGGCTAAATATACCGTCAGTCTGTACCGTTCTCACGCTGCGCTGCGCCCGCGCCGCCAACCTTTGCAACCAGACTGTGGGAGCACGGAAACGAAGTCGTCATTCTTTTGGCCTATTTGAGTAAGTGCCATTTTAGTCAATCGCCAAGTCATATACTTTATTTTTTTTTATTAGCGAGCAATTCTTACATACATTTATTCCTCAGTGATTGTCTTCGGACAGTGCGTGTTGTCAGTCCGAGACATGGTTGCTAAGTATGACTGCTGAGGTGATGGGAAGGGGGTGGACGAGGAAGGTGGTCACTCGGCTTCTGGAGCGAGCTTGGATGGCTGGAGAGCAGACTTCGGTGGGGAGAGGCAACGCAGCCCCGAGACAAGAAAGAAAGAAGCGGAAGTTGGAAACCGCGGTAGCGCGCTCTCCAGCAAGCTAGTGTCCAGCCGTGCACGCATGCAGGCTGATGGATTGAGTTGGACTGGAGCCAACAGTGAACAATACTCGTACAAAGTAAATCGTAGCAACTGTTTCACATTTCCAGTGCCCATGAATAATCAGAACCCTTAGTACAAGTTTAAACATCTCGACAGCGTCAAAAGATTTCGAGTACCTATCGATTATTCATACGTCTACAGGCAGAGCAAAAAGCAGAATAATCAGCGTAATACGTTTGGATAGAGAATCACGTGAGAAATATTGTAACATCAGGAGAAGTAGTACCCTAGCGCACTCCCCAGCGCTTGCCATATTAAACGTAGTTTGGTTTCGGTTTGAATATAACTCAACGAAATTAGACACGTTGGTTCTAGAAACAAATATTTGTGTCTGTGGTTTTGTCAGATTTCTGAAAAAATGTGTCAATTTCAATGTTACCCGGCTCAACGATCTGTCAATGTAAATCTGTCAGCCCATGTAATTTTAAAACTACACATATTTATAGAAAGACTTAGACATTGACATTGGTTTCTAAAACGTGTAATTATATAAATTTTTATTAAGTTTGATTGGTTGATATTCGACTAGGAATTAAACTTGGTTTGTATGAAAAGGATGGCGAACGCACTAGGGTTACTTCTCTAAAGGTCCATTTTACTTTGATGTTATAGTGTTTCGATGCTCGAAATCTATCAGCGTTGTCGAGATGTGTTAACACATACTAAGAGTAGAGAGCTTCGTATCGTAACGTTTTTTCATGGCTCAATAAATAAGGCTTACAAAGCCCTGCTTGCGGATTCAATTTCGATTGGATTGAACGCGGGCACGCACCAGTACTGATTTTAGGGTTCAAAAACAGGTATGCTTTAGTTTTCCTTAGTTTATACTAAAGGGGGTCAAGCGTGATAAAAATAAGTGGTCCAAAATTCAAAATTTCAAATTTATTTCAGATATTTTAAAACGTACCTACTATATTTTTTGTGGCTTATTCTGAAAAATACTACGATCAGCCGAAAAATGTGGGCAACCCTAGCTTCAGTACAAAGATTTGCATCTGAAAGAGGCAAACGTGACTACTGCGTCAATAAATTATAGTTTCTTGTACGCTAGCCATCATGTATAACATCAAACCAGGACATTATTTCAGAATAGTATGTTTTAAAAGCAATTGAATATCGCTATCGAAATTAAAGGAATACATGGTGAGGAAACCTTCATGCCTGAGAGTTCTCCATGATTTTCTCAAAGATGTGTGAAGTCTGCCAATGCGCACTTGACCAGCGTGGTGTCCTAAACTATTCTCATTCTGCAAGGAGACTCGTGCTCAGTAGTGAGCCGGCGATGGGTTGAGATGGTGATGATGAGCCTATAGGGGCAGTCATTAATATACTAAACTAGACTGACAAAATGACTGCCTCTGCGTTTTTGGAAAGACCTATTTTTATTCGTAATATTTCACCTGGTGGTAAGTACCTAAGGTATGATACAGTCTTAGACGTAAGTGAGCTAACCTCGAACAGGTACCCATGGCAATTAGATTGCACTCATTACAATAATCGTACGAGAATCGGGAATTGTTTGATAATATTTGTTGTAATTGAACAGTCCAGTCTGGTCTCTCCCGGTGGGAGAGTGTAGAGTACACTGTACCAGCACGCGTGGTCGACCTCCGAACAAAATGAATATTTTACTTACTTGGCTTATTACTATTCACAATTTCAATGAGCATTATTTTCTATACGTTAATTGTTCAACCGGTATACAATTTACTTAAGACACAAGAAGTGTAAGTTTATATTCTAATCGATACTAATATTTCTATATCTAAATCTACTAAAAATAGCTGGTGGTTAAAGAGCAAATTCTTAAAACCACAAACAGTCGCTATGGGCCTCATAAAGCTCAGATTCATTTGGATGGAGAGGGCTATGCTTGGAGTTTCTCTACTTGATCAAATCAAAAATGACTACGGCCATCCAGTATGAGCGGTGATGGCCTAGTGGTTGAGATGTCTGCCTTGTATTCGGGAGGTCGAGGTTCGATCCCAAGCACGCTCCCCTAGCATTTCATATGCTATATGGAGAAGTGATATTACTCCGGAGTTCGGGATGTTTTTGACGAAGTTTTGTTTAGTCTAGCTCAAGTATTGTCTGTCGAGTAGGAATGCCCTCGTCACAGATTATGCAACTGCCATCGAATGCATTCTATTGGACATTTATATTAAGAAGTGTATCGTGATTTTGACGGACGGCGAGCCAAATGATGAACGACACCAATTACAAATTACAACACCACAGCACAGCGACTACAACGAGATTAGACTTATGACTTTGCCAACGTATGCTATATTCTGATTTACTTTAAATCATGGTGTAAGTAAATATGAATAGCGTCCCTTCCCCTTGCGATGTACCTACTTGGGTCTTGTCGGTAAATGCGGGCTGCGAACCGGTGGAAGATTCAGTTGACGATTCAAAAGCACTTGTAAATGTGTATTTAAATGAGAAATGGTGGATCGTATTGAATTTTTCACTTTAATCAAAAACTTTTATTAACATCTCATACTGGGCCTATAAAGCATCTGTGATAGCTGCCGTGGAAGGCTTGGCTTGCTCTGGTAGAGAGCTACTCACGTTATTGACTTACTACGTCACAGTTTTGGCATGTTATCTTTGTGTTATCAGCAAAATTAAAATGATTTGTCACTTGAAACTTATACCTATATAGATATAGATAATATTACACATGCGAGGAAGAACATCGAATCTTAGTTTCTGGCAATCTTATCTTTCCCAACGCTGGTTCACTAGACAGTCACTACATAGCACAGGTCTCCTCTCAGAGTGAGAAGGGGTTTGGCCATGGTCTACCACGCTGGCCAGGTACGGATCTGAGGGGTTGCAAGTTCTAAGACTGCGCTTCACTAGTAGCTCGGGAGTTGCACTTCAGTTTCGTAACCCGCTGCGCTATGTCGGTTACTCGGTTCTCCTCATTTCTAATCTGAGACTCTCTGAGATATTGTAAGTAGGTAATAAAAAGCATTATCAACCGTTGGATAAAACTATGCCCGCATTGGGTTAGGTTTTATGAAGGAAAAACGGAACCCTTATAGGATCATTTTATTGTCTGTCTGTCTGTCCGTCCATCCGTCCGTCCGTCCGTCCGTCGTGTCTGTCAAGAAAACCTATAGGGTACTTCCCGTTGACCTAGAATCATAAAATTTGGCAGGTAGGTAGGTCTTATAGCATAAGAAAAGGAATAAATCCGAAAACCGTAAATTTGTGGTCACATTATCAAAAAATTAAAATGTATTTCAATTTTCAAAGTAAGATAAAGTTATAACAAGTGGGGTATCATATGAAAGGGCTTTACGTGAATATCCTAAAACAGATTTTTAATTATTTTTATGCGTAATAGTTTTTGATTAATCGTGCAAAATGTCGGGAAAAATACCCGAGTACGGAACCCTCGGTGCCCGCGATCGACTCGCACTTGGCCGTTTTTTAAATTCAGCTGATGATATAGTCTGAGAATGAAGCGGACTAACTTGGAAGGGGTATGTTGGATAGTTTTCAAAAAATTTAAGAGCTATCTTGTACCTACCTATAGTTAACACTAGCCGATGGCCCGCGATTTCGCGCGCGTGGATTTAGGTTTTTCGAAATCCCGTGGGAACTCTTTGATTTTCCGGGATAAAAAGTAGCCTATGTGGTAATCCAGAATATTATCTATCTTCGTTCTAAATTTCAGCCAAATCCATCCAGTAGTTTTTGCGTGAAGGAGTAACAAACACACACACATACAAACAAACTTTCGCCTTTATAATATTAGTGTATAAATGAGTTACCTACAGGTGTCGATTATTATATGATAAAAATAGTGTTGTTCAGTGGGGCGAGTGCGGCGAGGGCGACTAGCGACGCGTGGTGCTCGCTAGTCGCGACGCGCTGTACATACACTGTTATCTGTACATATATGACTGATTACACTTATCAATTTGCGGCTCAAACCGATTGACCTAGAAATAATAACTGGTCAAGTACGTGTTAGAAAACGGATAGAGTTCCGTAGACGTCTACTCGCTGAAAACTTTAGAGTTCCGTAGCAGAAGGGTGCCAACGGGAGCCCCTTACGCCCCCGCTGTCCTTCCGTCGCGGGGTCTATCTCGTGAACCGTAAGTTTTATTTTATTTTTAAGCGACTTCCAAAAAGGAGGTGGTTCTCAATTCGGCCCGTATTTTTTTATATACACTGACTTTTTTGAAGTTTCTGGACCGATTGGCAATTTTTTTTTATGAACAGTAGAAGTTTTCGTGGTGGTGCCATAAAACAACCTGGATCCAACTCTTTAATCCTGATGCTGCAGGGTTACTACCCGCCTAAGTTATGAAGTTTCAGGAAGTGCTCATAGTGAGTTAATATTGTAGGCACCAAGCAACGATTCATGCTTGGACTCCAAGTTCCAACTCTTCAACCCTGATGCTGCAAGATTGAACTCCTAAGTCGTGTGAATTTAGAAAGTTTTGCTGGTGAATGATATTTTAGGATATTTTAGGCAGTTTATTGTTTAAATGGCTGTGACAAACAGATAAAAGGGTTTTACTACGGAACCCTAATAAAAATGCAGAGTGGGCCTCTTTGGTTAAGGTGAGTCCACAAGTCGGTCACTAAAGTTTCCGTTTAAGATTAACATTGTATTACGAAGGAGTAGAGTGTAATAGTATATTTCATTACAAGTGCGGAAAGGCTGTCATTGCAAAGAGTTCCGACAAATGTGAGGGTTGACAGTCGGAACGAGTTGCAATGACGGTTCCGCACGTGTACTGAACGACTATTTTTAATACAGTTGCGAAAAAATGAAGCAATTTAATAAAATAATAAAAACACAATAAACTCAACTAACTTAATTTAATTTAATTTAAAACAACTTTATTGTTAATAGATATAAAAAACTAGGGTCGAAATTACTCATTTTAGGCAACCAACAACTAAACTTGCAAAGAAAATTTCTGAAAAATGGCGCCAACCGTAGAATATAAGTAGAGTTTTTTTTTCTTCACCCATTCTGGTAGGCAAAGTTTTTTATTGATATGAAATGAAAATGAAATTTAATGAGATGAAATGAAATGAAACCTAACCAAACTCATTCAATCAAATCATTAAATCTGATATTGAAACAAATTAGTAGCTTCTTTTTAGAAATATACGTATTTGCATAAATCATAAAAACTTCTATGAATTTTTTTAATAAAAACTTCATGGTTGGTTTTTCTTTTTAATATTTTGACAGTTGGGAAAGAGAACGCACGAGTGCGGGAAAGGTAAAAAAAAAGCACGATTATGTAATAGCCCACATCCCGAACGCTATACGTCCCTGCAATACGCCACTTTTTGAGCAACTGTATTAAAAAGTCTATTGTAATGATTTAGTACAAGTGTAAATTAAAAATTTATAACACCCCCGACAAGTGAAGTTTACAGTAACTAGAAAAGAGCTGATAACTTTCAAACGGCTGAACCGATATTCTTGGACTATTCCGCGCCTACGATCCAAAGTATCTGAGTTTTCCAAAACATCATTTTCAAATAAATAATTATGTATCCAGGGAACTTCCATCTTGACAGCTTGACATTTGTCAATTGACACTTGAACCTAAGGGTTATCTAACCTTCTTTTCTACAAGAAAACTAGAAAAGACCTGATAACTTTTAAACGGCTGAACCAATTTTTTTGGATTATAGCTAAGAACACTCTCGATCAAGCCACCTTTCAAACAAAAAAAAGTAAATTAAAATCGGTTCATTCGTTTAGGCGCTACGATGCCACAGACAGATACACAGATACACAGACACACAGATACACAGATACACAGATACACAGACACACAGACACACAGATACACAGATACACACGTCAAACTTATAACATCCCTCTTTTTGGGTCGGGGGTTAAAAATGAAATGAAACGTATGTAATGCAATGTAAGTACCTATCGCAAATTGATATAATGCGTAATTTTTGGAAAATGTCGCATACAGCACGTAATGTCTGCATGCCTGAAAGTTCTACGTAATGTCCTCAAAGGTGTGTGAAGTCTGCAAATTCGCACTGGGCCAGTCTGGTAGACTAATGGTCTACACCCTTCACAGGAGTGGGCCGACGAAGGGTTTTTTACAAAGAATATTGCCATGGTAATCATGACTAATACTCCCCTTTCCCCTCCAACTAAGCGTAAAGCTTGTGCCAGGAGTGCGTACGACAATAGTGCAACGGGTGTAAGTACCATTTGCTCCAAATGACTAACAATAGTTACAGTTATTCGTTTTTAATTTAGATTTAAGTTTATTTTATAGCGGAAATATAGTTATTAATAGTTACAGAAACTTGAAATTTAAAATAATTTTATCCTCGTAGAGTCTTGACAATATCATAAACTTGGCACATGCTCTCCTTGATGAAATGAACAAATTAACACACAGCAATGGGTCTCTCCTCAAAATGAGAAGGGTTCAGACATTAGCCCATTGTCTGAAACGCTGGCCAAATGCGAATCGGTACACTTCACACATCATTTTTGTGAACATTGTGGAGAACTTTCGGACATGCAGATTCCTTCACGCTGTTTTCCTTCACCGTTGAACCAGGTGACATTTAATTGCTTTCAACGCACATAACTGCGAAAAGTTAGAGGCACAGTCCTTATACGCGATAAGAGGTGTGTGCCGATCTGACCTTCCGAATAGAAGGGCGACATTTTAAAAGTTAAAACTGCTAGGCTAGACTAGCACCGCTTTTTGCGTATTTAGTTAGGTATAATAATTCACGTTTATCATTCCAATTTAAAAACTGGCCAAGTGCCAGTCAGACTCAAGCACCGAGGGTTCCGTACTTGGGTATTTTTTCCGACATTTTGCACGTTAAATCAAAAACTATTAGGCATAAAAGTAAATAAAAATCTGTTTTAGAATTAACAGGTAAAACCCTTTCATATGATAGCCCACTTGGTACAGTTATCTTACTTTGAAAATTGAAAATACTAAATTATTTGTCTATGAACCACAAATTCACGGTTTCAGATTTTTCGCTTTTTTTGTGCTATAAGACCTACCTACCTGCCAAATTTCATGATTCTAGGCCAACGGGAAGGTTCTCTATAAGTACGGAACCCTAAAAATGTAGCAAGATATATGAAAACAACGCAACACGTATTGTAGACCTTTTCCTTCCCCCTTATAGTAACATGGCAAATAAAGGAGGAAATATGTGTTTGCGTCCAAGTAGCTATCAGCTTACGTACAGCGGCCATATCCCACTGGGACGCTGGCGATAACGTCGTGCGTACCTACTCGTAGTATAAGCTAACCTGGCCCGCGCTGACTTTGCTAAGCTAGTACCTAACTAGTTTATAAGTGAAGTGCGTGTTGGATTTGCACACGAATAGTTCCATGGTTTGTCTACCACGCTGGCCAAGCGCGGGTGGGCAGACTTCGCTCACTTTTAAGAACATTATAGGGAACTCACTAGGCGTGCAGGTTTTCTCACAACGTTTTCCTATACCGTTTAAGTAAGTGATATTTAACTCCGAAAAGTTAGAGGTACGTGTGCGGGATTGAATCCCCGACTTCTCGGGATAAAAAACCGACATCCTAACCACTAGACTGACCCCGGTTTTTTGAGCTCTCTTAATATTCAGTGACCCAGTCCGCACGGCATCCCAGTGAAATATGGGCTAGGTACTGCGCATTATCGAATAGGTAACAGATAAACCCGAGATAATTGCTGATAAATGATAATTGACAACACTCCACAAACCATTAATGCTGGTTACTTCAATTACGATATTAATATAGTGGCTACCTTAAGCGCAACGCCCACCTGCGGAGACGAGACGGCATTGGATGTTTTAGAATTCCATAGTAAAGCTAGGAACCCTTATTAGGGTTCCGTATCGAAATTGTAAAAATGGAATCCTTATAGTTCGACTTTCTCCTCCGTCCATCCGTCTGTCTGTCTGTCTGACTTGACCTGTAATCGATTACTTCAATAACTGTTAAAGTTATTGATATCTCACACTTGAACGGTTTTATTATTATATTATACCTATTATCTACTGTAGAGGCAGCTCACCAAGAAAATGGTCTTACCAACTGAATAGCCTGATTTGTGGTAGTTCTACAGACAGAAGAAAATAGGACAGTTGATCCATTCGATTCGGGATCTTGTCAGAATTACGATCTTCAGTAATGAAGGAACAACCGGAGAGGGAGGGACAGTTTCTGTCCACCTGCACCTGCACCTGTGTGTTCCAGCCATTTCAAAGATCTAAAGATATAAAAGGAAAAAGGTGACTGACTGAACTATCAACGCACAATTCAAACGTCGGACGGATCGGACTGAAAGCATGCATAGCTACGTCATAATTGGCGTACAGTCATCCGCCAAGAAAGGGATTTTGAAAATTCAACCCCTACAAGTCGAAAAAAAGGGGTTAAAATTTGTGTAGTCCACGCGGACGAAGTTGCGGGCATAAACTAATAATACATAATATGAGCTGTGAAGTAAAAAAAAATCATGAAATCGGCTTTCACAAGCTCAGATTCGAACGCAAGAGCGCAATATTCCATTAACTCCGTCTCTCCGTTACTCGCTCCATACAAACGTAGTTCCAATTTCATTTGAATATTAAGCAACCAAAGTCCATGAAATTTTGCAGAAATATTTTATATATCTATGCCTGTGGTTTTCATGGTCTTTGGTTGCTTAATATTCAAATGAAATTGGAACTACGATTGTATGGAGTAAGTGACGGAGAGAACCCTGTTAAGCCGGCACTTCACATGGCGTCCGCGAGTTTCCCCGCGATTCTGCGCGTCGAAGATCCGTCCGTACGATCTACAAGATATGACACTATGTACTTTTTGGAATGCATCATCTTGGTTTTTATTATTTTTTGTTAAAGCGGCAATAGAAATATACCCTTTGTGAAAATAACAACCTCTGTGACAATTTCAGATCCGATAGAATCCGAGTTACAGATGAACGGACAGCGGAAGCTAGTATTAATCCCGTTGGCACTTTCGGGAACCTACTACCTAACTTTGTATGAATTTTTTGGGATTCTACCATATAAAGCGAACTGATTGCAAAATATTAAGTTTCGAGACATAGTGGTTTGAGCTGTCTTCAAATCAACCAAGGCGTTTTCTAATATTTATCTTGAACTAGCTGATGCCCGCGACTTCGATCGCGTGGATGTAGTTTTTTAAAAATCCCGTGGGAACTCTTTGATTTTCCGGGATAAAAAGTAGCCTATGTGCTAATCCAGGGTATAATCTATCTCCATTCTAAATTTCAGCCCAATCCGTAAAGTAGTTTTTGCGTGAAGGAGTAACAAACATACACACACACACACACACACACACACACACACACACACATACAAACTATCGCCTTTATAATATTAGTGTGATCTTTATCGTGCATTTTATTTTTAGTCATTAATCATTATGCTCAGGCTAAGAAATATATTATATGCCATGAAATATATTTAATTATTCGTCGCCGTCGTAATTGTCTACGACAGAAGTGATTTCTGACATCAGATCTGAAGGTCTGGATGCTGAGTTTCGTCTTGCTGCGTCTTGGTGGGCCGGGAAACATCTGGCCTCCTCGAACTGGGCTGGGAATACCCTGGACACCTCCTAGCTGTGGCCGAGATAACCCTGGACGCACGATGACGCTGAGCCGATGAATAAGCCATTATGACATACGACTAAGAGAGCATCTAGCTCATGGTTACTATGAACCACTCATTTTAACAATAGTAAAGCACTTATTTATTTATTACTCTTTGGCATGACTCGTTTCTCATTCGAACTTTGCGATATGGATCCCGGCATCAGTTTCCCTTGCTGTCTGTCTGTCTGTTTGTCTGTCTGTCTGTTCATCTGTATGTCACAGCCACTTTTTTCTGAAACTATAAGGACTATACTGTTAAAACTTGGTAAGTAGATGTATTCTGTGAACCGCATTAAGATTTTTACACAAAATTAGAAAAAAACAATAAATTTTGGGGGTTCCCCAAAAATGATATTGAGGTTTCTAATATCATTTTTTCTAAACTGAATAGTTTGCGCGAGAGACACTTCCAAAGTTGTAAAGTGTGTGTGTGTGTGTGTGTGTGTGTGTGTATGTGTGTGTATGTGTGTGTGTCCGTATCTTCTAAAATGAAAGAATGATAAAACTAAAAAAATTATAAAATGTACATTACCATGCAAACTTCCAACGAAACTTCGAACGAGATCTAGTAAGTAGTTTTTTTTAATACGTCATAATAAATTAAAATGTGTTTACATTTTCAAAGTAAGATAACTATATCAAGTGGGGTATCATATGAAAGGACTTTATCTGTATATTCTAAAACAGATTTTTATGCATGATAGTTTTTGATTTATCGTGCAAAATGTCGGCAAATGCTCTATCATAGGCTGCGTCATCACTTGCCAGCAAGTCCGATTGTAGCCAATTATAAATTTAAAATAAAAATTTAAAACCCCCGACACTAAAACCTCTAAAAAGTAATAAAAAAATAAGTAAGTATGCCTTATAACTTATAAGTTTAATCTGATTAGTAAAGTTTTAATCCAAGCGCTTGTTGAGTCGGGGGACTGCTAAAGGTAACGGAAACAGCACAAAAAGCCACCTGTTTTAGAAAGAATAGTTTCTGTTATCTTCTGAGAAGGTTTCCGCTATTTGTTTATCTTTGATATCAGCTAAGGAAAAGTTAAGTGTACATTATCATACTGCCGCGAGCTGTACCGGTCGCGGTGGTGTCAAGAGCGGGCTTTATGAGTAACTAGCTGTGCCCGCGACTGCGTTCGCGTGGAATAGTGACTTTTCGGTCAGCATATTTTGAATTACATATACCGTCGTTTGGATAGCTAAAAATTTACTTTACAGTAATGCTTCTCTGTAAATGTTCGCCGTGATTCTTTAAATTGACATAACTTTTTTATTTATGAACCGATTGACAAGAAATAAACACTAAATGTTAAGTGAAACTTACTATAATATATTAGTGAAAACCGTATCTAAATCGAATAAGCCGTTTCTGATATTAGCGTGCACAAACACACAGACAAACAGACAAAAAAAAATTAATTACAATTTCGGGTTCGGCATCGATATAATAACAACCCCTGCTACTTTTTTTTATATATTTCCATTGTACAGACACCACTTTTCTACAATTTTATTATATGTATAGATTTAAGCGAATTTTTCTCGCGAAAATAATAATAATTCTCGTATTACGTTATGTATCTACGTGTTTTAATTCTTTAAATACATTACTCTTGATTGTTTGATTATAAAGTCACTAGGCCAAATACCGCAACAAAAATATAAATAAAGCAAAAATAAACCCTTCCACGTGTGAGTTGGACTTGCACACAGAGGGCTCCGTAGCATCGTATTAAATAAACTTTAACTACATTATTATGTACTTTTTAATTTGCCATTTTGACTTATTCTAGCGCCAAAGAAATACACATCTGTCAATAAAATTCAACTCTCCACCTCTTACGGTTTATGAGATACAGCCCGCTAACAATACGGATAGATGAACGGATTCATCGGACAGACGGACAGTGGAGGCTTACTAATAGGGTCCCGTTGGCAATCTTCGGATACGTAACCCTAAAAAAGTCTGATTACAATACGCAATAAAATTATCACTTTGCAGTATATAATTACAAAAGTAGGTATAATAATAATCATTCAAGAAATTTAAAGGTTAACACACATAGAACGCGGTTCCATTTTAATTTTTCGTCGTGGTAACATTGATAGGTGCCGTTCTCATCAACCCGTCGCCGGCTCACTACTAATCATTTAATCACTACAAAAGCAATTGCTTAAAACGGACATGGCTCCAATAAGTTAGAGGTGCGTGACCGAGACCAAACCCCGGACCTCCCGAATTCCAATCCCGAAACCGACGTGCAATTAACCACTAGGCACAGCTTTTGCCCTCTTACCTAGTTGTAACTCTACGGATTCGCACGAAGTGATTGCTTCCACGTTTCTAATACACACTGCTTGAAAACGTTCGGAATATCCTTTCAGCTTCCATTTGCCCACCAACTATAATGTTCAAAGTGTATAGATATGAGGCAGGCGCGCTCCTGATACTGACTCTACAGTACTCGCGGTCGTGACGACCGGCGTATTTTTTTTATTCAGCCATTAGGTGCATGTACTAAAACAATTCTAGTACACCAGTGCGGGCAATATCGTCTTGTTTGATACTCAGCTTGTTTGAGATGTCGTGGCATCGTCGGGCTCCTCAGACATACACCTCAATAATGAATATCTTTTCGTCCCGCGTCGTGTTTGTCCCAGCTCATGTGGCTCAAATGTAATCAGTCTGCCATATTATCGAGGTATGACTCCTTGACGCGTACGTAGTTACGTACGGACGGACGATTTCAACACGTCTTATCAGATAGCACAGACGAATCACACCAAATACTAGTGGTTGTGATTATTTTGTATTGTAGAATGAATCCTGCACTTAGCACTACATCCAGGGCCAACACGTGGCAGCCTTTGCGTTGAGAGTTCATTGAGAGCTATATTATATTGGCTATACAAGTGTTACAACTTTACTACCTAAGGTTCATAGTGTCTAAACAAGTCATAATTATCAAGAAAATAATTTTGAAATACGACTACCCTGCGAAAAATAAACTAAAAAGTAGAATTATCACATTTGAAAATGGCACCAGACACACCCGATGTGTATACATCGATGGTGTAGAAAGACTTCCTAGTTCCTTGCAGCCGTCACATTGAAATTATTTGAAAAATTTATAGCCAGTGTCACTCGGAATGATGTAAAAATTTGACCAATCTCCATACATTCCAATCTGTTCAGGCATTTAGAAGTTATGGTGGAATAAAAAACTCACATACATACATGAATCCTGAAACGTTACACTTCTTTTTTTGGGCAGTCTTGTAAGAAAGTACTACACACTTCTAACTTTTCGGAGGAAGGATAATATCCTTTCCTTTAACGGTGAAGAAAAACAACACCGTGTTTGAGAATTCTCTATGATGTTTTCAAAGGTGTGTGAAGTCTGTCAATCCGCCCTTGGTGGTGTGGTAAGTAGCCACGGCCGAAGCCTCCCACCAGAGGCATAGAACGTATTTACAAAATTTCATTGAGTGTGATCGGTTGCAAATGAGAGTCAAACTACGTTTGTTTGGAGCGCACTACGAATAAACCCCAAATGAAGGTTAGGTCCCAATAGGTTCAAAGTGATAACAATACGTACAAATTGGATCATTGGAACAATCGGCGCAGCTGCGTGTTTACGTTAGATTCCTCGGAATGTCAGAAGCACATTGGAATATTCAACGATTCCGCTACGGAAGCTGAGCTAAATATATCTATATTGGTGTCGAGTCGAAACTAAACTATTCTGTGGATTATTTATGGGCTCGTCCAGCCACTGGGCAGCGCGCCGCAGCGCCAGCGCCGAGGCTATTGTGACGTCAACCTTGGAGAGAGCCCTAAGCCCAATGCCGACCGATAAACTCCACACTACTATTATAAACTAGCTTTTTCCCGCTCGGAATTCGGTTGAAACTATTGCGGGTTAACATGTCCTCCAGACCGAGTGTCTGCCACGCGTCTCTGCGGCGCGTTATAGTGCAGTGTGCGCAAACTGGTGCAGTCTCTATTCCTTCACTCTCATAGCACGTTGGCACGCAATTCCGACACGACCGGAGAGGTACTCGTGCCACTATTTTATACATTAACCTATCTACGAAAAGTAGAGGTGCGTAATCTAACCCCAGCCACCCCGACCATGAGACTGACGGCTTGAGCACTAGGCTAACAGCGTTTTTTTAATTATTATGTAATATTATGAAACGCCTCAGGAGATAAGCAAAGCTTCTCTACGCCAGAGACATTTATTTACAAAATATTAGCTGACTGAAAATATTCGTCTGTTTTTGTGTTGCCTGTTTTCCAACTATATTTAACTTTTTTGGCTTCATGCATATTATTTAATAGTATTTATCTCTCTTCAAAGCCGTATTCTCTAATTTAATTTACATTTATTTGTATAATTTTTCAGATGTTCTAAATTGTTTTCATGCCCTATCCAATCATCCATACTAATATTATAAATACGAAAGTGTGTCTGTCTGTCTGTCTATCTGTCTGTCTGTTTGTCTGCTACCTTTTCACGGTCTAACATTGTAACCGATTCTGACGAAATTTGGTACAGGGTTAGCTTATATCCCGGGGACGGACATAGGCTACTATTTATGCCGGAAAATCAAAAAGTTCCCACGGGATTTCCAAAAACCCATCCGCTTAACCGAAGCAATAACAACAATGCACAGAGAATCACAAATTTTCATGCTTAAGAGGGCAGGCAGGCTAAACACCGAGAACGATGTTTTCCCATAAAATAGAATTAGATATTTTGAGGCGTCCCATTTCTTACTAAGACCTGAGTGGACCGTTTGATATCGGACGTTTTAGGACACTGGATATTATGGGACTGGACGTAACAGGACACTGGGCACTTGAGAATACTAATCTAGGAGACTGGAAATTGTCAGCTTGAACGAGAACTCTTGCTCTACAATTTAAGTCTTTAAGTTTCTTTTGAAATATCGTATCCTGAGGCTCCAAAATTAATGTGAGTCTATTATTTAGTATGGAGAATCAACATCTGATGTTAAACAGGTCGTCTTCCCGATAACAGATGACTCTACATCCCTCTCTTCATTCAAACGTAGGTTAGTTTCATTCTCATTTGAAAACGAAGCAATCTAATTAATTTTTAGACATGTGGTAGAAACGCATATCTCCTGCTATCTATTGCTATAAAAATATCTAGTTTTAAATTATACGGGTATAAAGATATGTACCCTATCTAACGTATCTAACGCGTAACTTTGACACTTGTAATAACAAAATATTTTAACGCAAATCTGAAAAACCACAGACACAGAATATTAGTTCCTTGAACGTATTGCTACAAAATTAGATTGAGTTTGATTGGTTAGTATTCAAATGAGAGCAATGTTAAGTTCGTTTGAAGTGCACTACGAATAAAGCCCTCTTAGTCAGGGGCTAGGAGAATGTGTCGGTGGAAGTATTTCCGTCGAAGAAGTTTAGTCGAAGACCTAAGGTCACAGGCTATCGATCCGCAACATCTGGGTATCGCACCGCGGCGCCGACTCCACCCGTGCTCTACAACACCAACTCATGCCAGGAAACGTCCGCGCACAGCTCCGTGACGTGCCTACCAGGAACACAGCCACGTGTAATTTTAAAAAAAACTTTCAGTAATGACCTAACCCGCTTTGGCTTTTGCAGAATTTCTGAAATTCTTTTCGAATGAGCTGTGTCGTCGAGGAAACCTTCATGCAAAATCGTAAGTTTGTACCCAGTTTGTCTTATGACCTCGTTCACATACGTCTGCGCGACTGCCAAAGTTGGCGCAAACAGTATTCGGATGCCTTTCCCGGATCACGGTCACTTCCCTGGCACTGCACGGTTCCATGTCACTGAGTTTATCGACTGCAGCTCGAGTCTCCGAGGAGAGCATTCCGAACCAGTCGTAGATTCACTTGGCGATTTGAAAGCACTTTGCAACAGTTTATTTAAATAAAATCTTTTCTATTCTAGTCTATTTCGTGCTCTAGTGAGGGAATGAGGGCCGAGAGTGCCGATGACGTTCCATAGGAATCTGTTTATGCGAATGAAGCGATGGAGTATGGGGTGCTTCCACATGGTCTGCGAGCTGGGAGTGATCGATGGCTCGCTGCAGCGGAGGTTAGTATGTCGGGTGTAGGTATATCTAGTCCATCGGAAGACGGGTCGATCGAACCCACACTGCGGCAAACGGTCGCGAGCCGGTGCCGAAGCCGGCGACACTCACCGTTTCCGTTTATCAGAGGGTAGTCGTCGTCGTGCCGGCCGATGTACGTCTTGAGCGGGGTGTCCGTGAGGGAGGGCGACGACCTGTCCCTGTCGCTCATACTAGTCACTTGCTCCACCGACTGGGTTCGAGAACGGCACCGGACGACCGGTGGGCTACGCCGGCCGCGCACACACTGAGCGACCTCCGGCCCGCGCGAGCCGCGGCGAATGAGTAAATCGAGCCGCTCCGACGCTCGCGGCCGCCACCGCCGCCGCTCGTGCCGCACCCGCGCCGTGGCGGCCTCTCGCGCCGCGCCGCCGAGCGGCCGCCGCGCGCCCAGGTGGCGCCTCGTGCTCCTCGTGTGTCCCGCAGCGCCCTCTATGTAACACTGTCCCATCTATCTTGAGTCTGTCGTACTTACACCATACTCTATCCACTATTATATTTGTAGGTATTTGTATTAGGTACAAAAATACACTTGGCCTTTTCTATTTCTAAATTCTTGTCTAATTTTATTGAAAACAAAGTGATGTGTCATAACTCGTAAGTATAAAATAAACTTCTAAAATGATGATATACATAGGTAGCTGCTCCACGAACATACATAATTATTTACAGACGAAAAACAATAATCACGTGCTCTACCAAAGCTATAATAGAGGAGAGTGTTGTGATTAAACGTTAAGCGGGTGAGATCTAAAGTTGGCTATTTATCAGTTAGTAGGTAAGTTGAGGTAGGCAGTAGGACCAACGAGCAGACTTTCTGTAATATAAATCGATGACACAGCGGAGGCGGACTGATCAAGGAGCTATATGGCCTAACCTGTAAAATTGTCCTCATTCTGAGAGGAGACCCGTGCACTGTAGTGGGCCGGCCGATGATGGTGATGATGATCCTTGAAGAGGCATCATTGATATGCCCAATAAAATAATAGATAGGTAGATACATAGAAAACTTTATTGCACACAAAACATGAAATATCCAACACAAAACAAAGAAACTAAAAACTAAAAACAATTGTATGCATAGGCGGCCTTATTGCTCAGAGTAATCTCCACCAGGCATCCTTTGGTGAAATAAGAAACTAAGTGTTAGGTAAAGATTAACGATAACCTCATAGCTGCTCAAGTCAGTCGGAATTCTCAATTGAGTAGGTACCTACCTACCTATTATTTTGTAAACAATCGAACGCAATGTTGTAGACTCGTTGTAGAGACTAATCTGTTGCAGTGGTTTACCAGTTAGATACATAAAGGTTATATTCACGGATTTTACTGATTTGTATGAATTTTTTTGACCCCGTGGAAATTTGAACCCAAAATTTTATCGAAAAACTGGCAAAACAGACTATATTAGTTCCTATACCGTATCTACGTTGAGTTTCATTGAAATAAACGAAAACCAAACTTCGTTTGTGTGGAGCGCACTTCGAATAAACTCCTGTCAAAAAGTAAATAAAAAAAAAATTGACGATGTCCATAATATGTGTCCTATAATATAGCTCAGGGTTTAAATTTTTAAAAATTTCGATCGGTACTTAAAAAATCGGTCAGGTGCGTGTCGGACTTGAATACGAAGGGTTCCGTAGGTACCATCGTTCAAGAAATAATAGTTTTTTTTAATTTTCATGGCAGCGATAAACTTTATTATTTGTTGTTATAAGTACCTAGCGGCATTCTGTGACTACCTTTTACGGTTAACGAGATACAGCCCGCTGACACACAGACGGACGAATCTATCTGGTCTATTGCTAAGCCCCGTTGGCACCCTTTGGGTATGGACTACGGAGTACGGACGCCTAAGAATTTCCAAAAGCAAAAAAATAAAATATCTATCTATAATATTGTAAGCAGTTTATTAAAGCTAGCACAGTTAAATATAGCGTAGAGGGTTGTTTTGTTGCGTTATTGGCGGCTAGGAAGTGAACCCATTGGTCGTCGAGGGCGGGGTGCGCTGCGTGGGGCGGGAAGGTGGCGGGCAGGCGATGCGACGACGGGGCTCCCTTGCGCTGTCGGTGGCCGAGGAACGCTTTGAGTTCCCGCTCTGCGACGCTTGCTGATGGCATGGTGGTTGCTGCAATAGTACACTTGAGTTTAGTAACTGCCCGCAACTTGTTCGGAATATAGGTTTCTTAGAAATACCGGGAACTCATTGATTTTCCGGGACAAAGAGTAGCCTATGTAGGGCCTATCTATTTCCATTTGAACCAAATCCGTCCAGTAGTTTTAGCGTGAAAGGGTAACAACACACACATACACACAAACTTTCGCCTTTATAATATTAGTGTGATATTATCTTCATCATGATCAATCCATCGTCGGCTCACTACTGAGCACGGGTCTCCTTGAATGAGAACGGTTTAGGTTTGGGCATACGCTAGCCCAAGGCGGATTGGCAAACTTCATACATCTTTGAGAATATTATGAAGAACTTCTTCGTCATGCAGGTTTCCTCATGATGTTTTCCTTCACCGCTAAAGCAAGTGACATATTTAAATTGCTTACAACGCAAATGACTCCAAAAATTAGAGGCACATCTTTCGTACAACTACCCGACGTTATCAGGCGTGTTTGTTGAATTATAATAACATGATGTAAAATGGGGTAGGTATGTTAGTCCTTTGATGATTCTAGGTCAACGAAAAGTATCCTATAAGCTTTGATTTGCCTAGTCTTGACACACACGAGAGTCAGAAACACAATGAAGGAGTTCTTTTCTTACTGCAAGGGTTCCTTTTTTGTTTTTGAGATGTGTAACCCTAAAAATAATTAAATATAAATGAATAAATAACGTATTAATAATAGATTCTTGTAACTTATCAATTGTTAGTGGCTTGACGTACCTGTTCTACATTGTTAAGGTTTATTGTGCTCCTCATTGACTTCACAAAAGCGAAAATTTTCTTTTGAAATGCAAATCTAAACTCTAATAGACAAGGATATTAAATCAAACAACAGATTTATTCACTAACACTAAAGGCATTTATTGTAAACGTAAAACTTCTTAGAATACATCTTTACAATACCATTAGCAAATTTTATTATAATAAAAACTCAAATAAATTATATAGAAGACAAGCTGATATATATTATTAGACTTAAACACAACAATTCATTATTAGGGTATATCAAGGTAGATCCATCTAGCAAAGAAATGTCGATATAGTCACAGACCATTTCATCCCAGTTGTCAGTAATGTCGTGGACGCTGCGGGTACCTGCAAATAATTTCCGGTGCATCAGCTTCTTGGCTCTCGCGAGTCTCTCGGGTGAGTCGTCGAGCACTTCCCTCGCTCGTGAGCGAACGTGTTGAGCGGGTTCCGCCATCACCAGGGTCTGCAGCCACCTCGTCACTTGCAACAACGCTGGGGGTTTACTCGTCAAAGACACGTTTTTCACCTCGTCCTTCCTCTGAGACTTTTTCAGAGTTAATAACCTAGATTTTTCCGCTAAGAATAATTCCGTCGAATTAGTCGGAGAATTAGTGACAGGTGCCACGTCAGTTGGTTTAATGAATATCGTGGTTTCCGTGGTTGCGGTGCTTCTGGTAGGGGCTTCCGGAAGATCGGCGCGATGGTGAGTGAAGTCTTGCACGGGGCGCGTCCTCGGCGGTTCCACGGTGCTTGCTGGGCACACACAAACCTATTGTTAAACATTGACAACTTCCCCAATTACGATTATTTCCTTAAAGTTTTGCAAACTTCGAGTTGAAGTAGGTAAACTCTTTTGAGGCTTCCGTAGTAAAATAAGGAATTCGTCTGTGCATCAAAGATATTTCAAAAATGAACTATAAGAGGTGTAGCAAAATAAAAATTAGAGTAGCGTGCATCCCGGAGATGGACGAAAGCTATCATTAACTCCAGAAAATCAAAGAGTTCTCACAATAATATAAAAAAAAAACTTTAAATCGAAGACGAAGTCACGAGCATCGTATAGGTTTAACTTCGCCCTAAGCTACTCGTACATTACTTTGTAGTGTTTACAACAACTGTAACAACTGTGTAATGATCAATGAATGTCACTTAATATTTCAGATATCGTGTGTCAGCCGTAAGGCTTACTAAAAATTTTATCAACTTTGCACACAACCGACAAATCAACTTATATACGAATCAATGGTGAAAGTGTCAATCAATATTTTCAACTTTTTTAAAACGCCGCTACGGATTTTTTCGTATACATAACCTGTTGAAATAAGAAGAAACTCATACCTTGTGTTTTGCGAAGTAGGACGGGCAATTTATTTTTCATATCGTTGACTCTCCTCATGTCGTAATAATCATTGTCGTACTCTGGGTAGTTCCTAGTTCTGATTTTGGCTTTTTCAGGCATAGGCCGAGGTGGCCTATCGACCATGAATCGTGGAGAATTTGTCTTGGGGCTATCTAGATGTTCAGCATCATCATCGCTTGCGAAATGTTCGTGGTCATCCCTATCTAAGGTTTTTGTATCATAATCATCTTCATCGTCCACGTCCATTCTTCTTACATTTATCCTTCTGTCGTGTGGCTTTCTTCTGATTACTCTTTCCGTGGTATCTCTGATGTCAACATCATCAGACTCTTCCGGCTTCCAATTCTTTGCATAATACTCGTTTCTAAAATCTATTGCGTCCTTATCTATTTTTCGTCTTCGAACTTTTGAAGCTGTTTTGTGTCTATAGTTTATTTCTTCTCTGTTTAACTGTTTAGTTTTGATACGGGTTCGATGTCTTCTGTTTTTGCGACTCGCTATAGGTTTCAGAACGGGTGCTTCTTCCTGGTTTTGTAGTTCATCGTCATCAGTAGGGTTTGGAGGGCTCTTGAGCTTTTTACTTTGTTCGTGCCAGATTTCTTCATCTTCTTCTTCAACCGGTAACTTATTTCTTTTACCTGAAACGAATATTTTTATTATTTTTCTGAAAAATTTGTTAAAATCGTATCAAGAACGTGTACAATTTTTTAAAGTGCTAATAGGTTTAGTTTGATTTAAATATATTCCTGTGATGAGTGATAACATTCTATTTTTTTTAAATTATCAGGGAGCAGTCACTAAATGGATTTCAAAAGCCATGTAATATGAACATACTCGTAACATACATGTCTCGGTTAAAAGTAAACTCTACATCCTGAGGGCCGTAAAAGTTTTGAAATTGCAGGTCTAACCTGAATCCTCTTCGTAATGAAACGACAGCGGGGCGTCAGGCGACCGCTCGAGGTAATCTTCAGCCGCAGCAGCAGCTTCCCGAGCGGCGCCCTCCGTGCTGTAGTGTGTGTGCGGCGAGTCGCCGCCGCCGCCGCGCTCTGCTCCAGCGCGTGCCAGTGCGCTCACTACGAGCACCACCAGAACCGGGCTCATCATCTCAACTAACTGCTGTTTAAGTTGAATGGACGCGTGATAAACGTAAAATTGAAAACGACACTATTTCGAGGGTTGACTACAATTTTTGATATTTACCTTCCGTTTCATCCATTTTTACCGTTAAATCCATAGAGATATAATTATAGTATAATACGTTCATGGTTAAATCAGTATAATTATCTATGGGTTTCACTCTGAAAAATGATTATTTCTTCGATCATGATTATTTATTGAGGAATAAAGACCTAAAGACCTTTTTGTTATTGTCAGATTTTGTCATAAAGATATGATTTTGTATTGAAAATCTGTCAAAACCATGGACTCTATGATCGAAGGTCAAAGAGGTCAAAACGTCAATATTCTTTTAAAAAAAAAATATATAGTCCAAGCTGAGCGAAGCGAAAATTGTACGTCTATGGTCCAAGCGTCAAGATCCCAGGGCCCCCAGACGTTACTTAATTATTTTCTGAATATTGAGAGAGCGCGATAAATGACACGTCTTAATAATATTTTAAAGTATAAGCAGTAATTAAAGTATGTACACTCGCTCACACGCAAGTGCACGAATGTTCACATCGCGCTCATAATATTCGTAACGTCATTTTAATCGTATCTGGGGAATGTTTGGCACCTGCGATTGATCTGGCTGGCTACAAAAAGTATTAAAATAGTTTCCTGAGTTTCATTATATAAAAAATAGACTCAGACTAATAAGTAAGATTATGCTAGATTTTGCATACTTTAAAGAAATTTAGTGCCAACATCAAGTGCCTGGCAGTATTGAATACCCTTAAAAATCAGCACTCAGACTTTAAGAAAAGTGAGAGAGTAATATTTTAACGTACCTTTAGCATCTGATATAGTATAAATTGACCCTCGGCTCAACCTAGTAGGTATACTTCTATTAAAACTCAAAAGTACACACTAACAATATTAAATCTAACACATTTTGTTACTCAGAAAATAAGTAACTCCTGGGGTTCCTGGGATCTTGATCTTACAAAATCAAATTAATCATTTAAACTCATAGATATGTATAAACTGCCTGGCTGCATAGAAACTGCAGCTGCCTACTTGAGAAAAAATAGGCTGTTTTCAACTGTGTCAAAATTCGCAACGATGCAACTTTTTGATTTTAGTGTTTTTTCAAAATATTAGTGATTATTATAATGCAGAAAACTAAGCCCTTCAACCCTGTACTCCTCGCCTACCCCTAGTCCTACACAGTTGAACGGAATGGTTGATCCAAAAAAAAATAATGAACAGGGGCAGGTGATTTGCAAGACCGAAGAAACGGAAGTGAAATGGACTTGTCCTCCGATCCGTAACGTCACCCATCCACTGGTAACTGACCTTTTTATCCTTAGGGACTGTTAGCTGTTAGGGACAAAATTTTTTTCTTAGATAAATGACTCTGCGGCGAAGAATTTCAAAATGACCACTACTTTCTACCATGGAACCGCTTGACTAGAATATGCCTATTCTCTCTTCTTTTGAAGGTCTCAATGTGTATTTATTTCATTGGGTGTCTTTTCCAGCGCTACTACGAGTTCACGCCAGAAGAAATGAAAGCGCTGGAAGAGTGCGACAAAGAGAGCTTCTACCAGCGCTGCCTACCTTTCAGCACGTTGTTCGCCGCGCTCACTTACGCCGGCATACGACACGGTAAGAGCAACAAAGACGGATAGAGAAATTAGATGGAAGCGCTGGAGCTGCTTGACTTTCAGCACGTTGTTCGCCGCGCTCACTTACGCCGGCATACGACACGGTAAGAGCAACAAAGACGGATAGAGAAATTAGATGGAAGCGCTGGAGCTGCTTGACTTTCAGCACGTTGTTCGCCGCGCTCACTTACGCCGGCCTACGCCACGGTAAGAGCAACAAAGACGGATAGAGAAATTAGATGGAAGCGCTGGAGCTGCTTGACTTTCAGCACGTTGTTCGCCGCGCTCACTTACGCCGGCATACGACACGGTAAGAGCAACAAAGACGGATAGAGAAATTAGATGGAAGCGCTGGAGCTGCTTGACTTTCAGCACGTTGTTCGCCGCGCTCACTTACGCCGGCATACGACACGGTAAGAGCAACAAAGACGGATAGAGAAATTAGATGGAAGCGCTGGAGCTGCTTGACTTTCAGCACGTTGTTCGCCGCGCTCACTTACGCCGGCATACGACACGGTAAGAGCAACAAAGACGGATAGAGAAATTAGATGGAAGCGCTGGAGCTGCTTGACTTTCAGCACGTTGTTCGCCGCGCTCACTTACGCCGGCATACGACACGGTAAGAGCAACAAAGACGGATAGAGAAATTAGATGGAAGCGCTGGAGCTGCTTGACTTTCAGCACGTTGTTCGCCGCGCTCACTTACGCCGGCATACGACACGGTAAGAGCAACAAAGACGGATAGAGAAATTAGATGGAAGCGCTGGAGCTGCTTGACTTTCAGCACGTTGTTCGCCGCGCTCACTTACGCCGGCATACGACACGGTAAGAGCAACAAAGACGGATAGAGAAATTAGATGGAAGCGCTGGAGCTGCTTGACTTTCAGCACGTTGTTCGCCGCGCTCACTTACGCCGGCATACGACACGGTAAGAGCAACAAAGACGGATAGAGAAATTAGATGGAAGCGCTGGAGCTGCTTGACTTTCAGCACGTTGTTCGCCGCGCTCACTTACGCCGGCATACGACACGGTAAGAGCAACAAAGACGGATAGAGAAATTAGATGGAAGCGCTGGAGCTGCTTGACTTTCAGCACGTTGTTCGCCGCGCTCACTTACGCCGGCATACGACACGGTAAGAGCAACAAAGACGGATAGAGAAATTAGATGGAAGCGCTGGAGCTGCTTGACTTTCAGCACGTTGTTCGCCGCGCTCACTTACGCCGGCATACGACACGGTAAGAGCAACAAAGACGGATAGAGAAATTAGATGGAAGCGCTGGAGCTGCTTGACTTTCAGCACGTTGTTCGCCGCGCTCACTTACGCCGGCATACGACACGGTAAGAGCAACAAAGACGGATAGAGAAATTAGATGGAAGCGCTGGAGCTGCTTGACTTTCAGCACGTTGTTCGCCGCGCTCACTTACGCCGGCATACGACACGGTAAGAGCAACAAAGACGGATAGAGAAATTAGATGGAAGCGCTGGAGCTGCTTGACTTTCAGCACGTTGTTCGCCGCGCTCACTTACGCCGGCATACGACACGGTAAGAGCAACAAAGACGGATAGAGAAATTAGATGGAAGCGCTGGAGCTGCTTGACTTTCAGCACGTTGTTCGCCGCGCTCACTTACGCCGGCATACGACACGGTAAGAGCAACAAAGACGGATAGAGAAATTAGATGGAAGCGCTGGAGCTGCTTGACTTTCAGCACGTTGTTCGCCGCGCTCACTTACGCCGGCATACGACACGGTAAGAGCAACAAAGACGGATAGAGAAATTAGATGGAAGCGCTGGAGCTGCTTGACTTTCAGCACGTTGTTCGCCGCGCTCACTTACGCCGGCATACGACACGGTAAGAGCAACAAAGACGGATAGAGAAATTAGATGGAAGCGCTGGAGCTGCTTGACTTTCAGCACGTTGTTCGCCGCGCTCACTTACGCCGGCATACGACACGGTAAGAGCAACAAAGACGGATAGAGAAATTAGATGGAAGCGCTGGAGCTGCTTGACTTTCAGCACGTTGTTCGCCGCGCTCACTTACGCCGGCATACGACACGGTAAGAGCAACAAAGACGGATAGAGAAATTAGATGGAAGCGCTGGAGCTGCTTGACTTTCAGCACGTTGTTCGCCGCGCTCACTTACGCCGGCATACGACACGGTAAGAGCAACAAAGACGGATAGAGAAATTAGATGGAAGCGCTGGAGCTGCTTGACTTTCAGCACGTTGTTCGCCGCGCTCACTTACGCCGGCATACGACACGGTAAGAGCAACAAAGACGGATAGAGAAATTAGATGGAAGCGCTGGAGCTGCTTGACTTTCAGCACGTTGTTCGCCGCGCTCACTTACGCCGGCATACGACACGGTAAGAGCAACAAAGACGGATAGAGAAATTAGATGGAAGCGCTGGAGCTGCTTGACTTTCAGCACGTTGTTCGCCGCGCTCACTTACGCCGGCATACGACACGGTAAGAGCAACAAAGACGGATAGAGAAATTAGATGGAAGCGCTGGAGCTGCTTGACTTTCAGCACGTTGTTCGCCGCGCTCACTTACGCCGGCATACGACACGGTAAGAGCAACAAAGACGGATAGAGAAATTAGATGGAAGCGCTGGAGCTGCTTGACTTTCAGCACGTTGTTCGCCGCGCTCACTTACGCCGGCATACGACACGGTAAGAGCAACAAAGACGGATAGAGAAATTAGATGGAAGCGCTGGAGCTGCTTGACTTTCAGCACGTTGTTCGCCGCGCTCACTTACGCCGGCATACGACACGGTAAGAGCAACAAAGACGGATAGAGAAATTAGATGGAAGCGCTGGAGCTGCTTGACTTTCAGCACGTTGTTCGCCGCGCTCACTTACGCCGGCATACGACACGGTAAGAGCAACAAAGACGGATAGAGAAATTAGATGGAAGCGCTGGAGCTGCTTGACTTTCAGCACGTTGTTCGCCGCGCTCACTTACGCCGGCATACGACACGGTAAGAGCAACAAAGACGGATAGAGAAATTAGATGGAAGCGCTGGAGCTGCTTGACACTCAGCACGCCGCCGCCGTTCTCCGCTCTCACGCCGATATTTTGTACATACGGTAAGAACAACGGTTTAACAGATTGGATAGAGAAATAAAATGGAAGCGCTCGACGAGTGTGACAAAAAGAACTTCTACCATGCTTTGTACAGTTGTTGTTGGGATTTGCTGGAAGGTTCTTGTTAAAAATCTGTATTATTGATGTTCCTTAATCTAAGGTTTTTGCCTCTATTTTCTTTCCAATAATCTTCAAAGTTCAAAACAAGTAAACTTATTTTAATGTAGGTAAAGCAAGTACAGAAATAATTCAGTTACAGTTTTATAATAATTTTTTTAGTATAATATTAAGTACCTACCGCCACAAAACGGCCACGAAAAGAGAAAATAGACAAGTTCATAGAAGTAAGAATTTAAGGTGCGGTTTTATAACAATATTAGTCTGGATAATAATGGTTTAAACGGTAAAATAATAAATACTTAGCTAACGAACAGTTTTCTTGTTGGTAGTTGAGGCTGGTGTAGTAGTTTGTGTGCGAGTTACGATTGTGCTTTTCGTAATAAAAACTCTACCTACTCACTTGAAATTCATAGACCTATTTTTATTAATTACATACTTGCAAATTATTTAATTAAGGTCACAGTATTCACAAATACAATAAATACTTAAATACAAAAATCACAGAACAAAAAATGTCATCCAAATCATTGTAACGAGGCAGGGTGCCCAAAACGCTGGCAGTGTTGACTAACTTTTCTAAGTTGTACTTACTGCAATTGTATCGCCTTGCTTTGGTGAAGGAAGACATCGTGAGGAACCTTGCATGCCTGAGTTCCATAATGTTCTCAAAGATGTGTGAAGTTTTTCATGGTGGTGGAGGAGAGCGTGCTCAGTAGTGGCTTGACGATGGGTTGCTCGTGACTCGTGATGATGAAATTGCAAATTAAGTAGTTAAGTATTTATTTCCCCACTTGTTACTTCTGTGAACTTCTTGTTTTAGGGTGCCTTAGAAGACATCCTCATTTCGGCGCGTTCCCCAAAGTAGCGATCGCTGCCTTGCTTGGCCACTCTGTCGGGAGGTTGAGCTACATCCCGGAATGTGAACTCAAACTGCGAGAACTGCCCAACGATAGCCATTTGGGAAACACCATGCGAAAATATTTCAAAGAGAGAAATCCGCCGAAAAACCTAAAGTAACAGATTCTTTTGTGGCCCCCATAAATAACCAATCAATAATTTCATTGCGAATTATGGCTTAAACCTAGTGGCCCTAAACCCTACAGTCTTCCACCTCATGACGAGCAATATTTTAAAATAAATGTTCCTTTTTATTTGTATTGTAAATTATTTGCAAACCTCTGGGACCGCCTAATTAATATCGCAGCGATGTGAGTAGATAATTTCCAAGAAATTACGGTTTTATATCCTTTAAAAATCCCGTGAGATCAACAAGACTTAGGAATGCAATTCCTTGCAGCATCAGGTTTTTACTTGGTAAAGATACGAATACCTTCAATATCAATTTTTATAACCGACAGTTTTCTATCAGCTTTGATCACATGATCCCCTGCAGCATCAGGATTGAGGAGTTGGGATCTAAATTTTTATAGGACAAGACAATATCGCAAAGCTCCTCTATCGAATAAAAAAAAAATACGCAATTCGGTTCAGAAATCTCGGGAGATTTCGTTATACATGGTTAGAAAAACACAAATCGTTTTTTGAAAGTCGGTTAAAAAAGTAGCCTATGCTACTCCCTGGTTAATCCTTTACTTGTCTGTAAAAGTCCCGTCAAAATCGGTTCAGCCGTTCCGAAGACTAGCCCGTTCAAGTCGACAGACAGACGACAGACAAAAATTTTTAAAACGTGTGATTCAGTTATGGTACCGTTCAAGTAACCATATGAGGTAGTTATTTCGAAATTACTGACAGACACTTCAATTTTATTTATTAGTATAGATAGTAGTATACCTAACTAGTATACCTACGAGTACTAACCTACTCGTACCTATTACAGCTCAGTTGGTAGCCATGTTCAAATACAAAAGTAGAGTAATATAGTACCTATATTGAAGAAATATTAATAAAGAAATGTTGATTAGAAAAGTGAAGTCATTTTTCAAATCCAAGATGGCGGACATGCACACTTTAGAAAAATAGATGTGGGTGTCGTTTTATGGGTTTTCTGGGGTGCTGATTTTGATAGTGACATTTATTTTCAAATCCAAGATGGCGGACATCGGTTCAAAAACAAAAAAAAAATAGCTGCCTTTTTTGATTTTGACACAAGTTTCCTCTTGTGTGATCGCAGGGAACCTTAGATACCTATCGATTTTGAAAGAAATCGGTCTAATATCAAAAAAACAAAAAACAAAAAAGCTGCCTATTTTTCTGATTTTGGCAAAACTTTTCACTTTTAGGATCACAGTGAACCCTAAATATCGATTTCGAAAGAAATCGGTCCAATAACAAAAATAAAACAACAAAATAGCTGCTAGTTTTCCTGATTTTGACAAAAGTTTCTTCTTGTATGATCACAGGAAACCCTATAGATATCGATTTTGAAAGAAATCAGTCCAATAACAAAAAAAAAACAAAATAGGTAAGTACAGTTTTTTCTGATTTTGACAAAACTTTTCTCTTTTTAACCGACTTCAAAAAAAGGAGGAGGTTCTCAATTCGTCGGAATCTTTTTTTTAATGTATGTTCACCGATTCCTCAAAGACCCCTGAACCGATTTGGAAATTATTTTTTCGTTTGAAAGGGTATGTTGTACAGGTGGTTCCATATAAATTCGGTGAAGATCTGATGAATATCTTCGAAGATGGAGAACAGAACTCCTCAATGGATAAGAGCAAATTCCTCGCGATCAGTGTATTAGCTTAGTAAACAGTAGGGTTTTAACTGGGCATAGCATATTATAGTACAATGGGGCCACTAAAAATTGTGAAATAAAAAAAATTCAAAAG
This sequence comes from Maniola jurtina, assembly GCF_905333055.1. Classification (NCBI taxonomy): domain Eukaryota; kingdom Metazoa; phylum Arthropoda; class Insecta; order Lepidoptera; family Nymphalidae; genus Maniola; species Maniola jurtina. The sequence goes on along the minus strand of NC_060058.1, from coordinate 105,455 downwards.
AAAAATAAAACCGACTTCAAAAACCACAAGCACAAAAAGAAATAAATAATTTTTGATTAGTTACACGTGTAATGTACCTAGGTATGAAGTCGGGTGAGCTTCACATTTAGTCGGTTTTATTTTTCTTTTGAAATTTTTTTAAAAATTAAATAGCAGCAATTTTTTTCTAATTGCACAGTTTCCTCTTTTTTGATGACAGGGAACCTAGATATAGATTTACAAATTAATTTCTTTAACAGGGCTCTCTCCGTCACTTACTCCACACAATCGTAGTTCCAATTTCATTTGAATATTAAGCAACCAAAGTCCATGAAATTTTGCAGACATATTCTAGAAACTAATATCTGTGCCTGTGGTGTTTTAGATTTTTCTAAAAATATGTAGTTTTAAAATTACAGGGGCTCAAAGATTTGTATGTGAATTTTTAAGACCGCGTAACTTTGAAACCGAATATTTTAACAGACAGAAAAACAATTTTACTGTTATATTATTATTTCAGCGTTTATTAAGACGATTGCAGTCGGGTTTTAGTTTCCACCTTTATCTTGTTTGTCAATATTAAACTTTACTAGCCATATTCTAGCGATCGAGTAGGTTTTTAACTTGAGCTAAATCCTAAATACACCCTTACCATTATTATATCAATCTTACCCGCACAGAGTACATGTCTATTGTACCCGTTTCTACTGAATGTACATACTTTATGGCCTATGGTCTGTACTTTATAGTGTCGCATAAGTTCCCGATTTCTCGGGAGATCTACTGATTTTAGTTATTGTCTCCCAATATCCTGATTTAGCAATCCTGTCACCCGAATTTTTGAATTTTCAACTCATTTGAAATAATATTCTGAAAATAGAAAATAATAAACAGTGGAATAAACTTTCTACCGAGTCATAGGTAAATCACACACAAAAAGTTGTGAGAAAATAATCAAAGTTGCCACAATTTTAATATGATTGAGTGAATTTTCAAGGAATTTTCACAAAAATAAATAAGTAAAACAAAAGTTGAAAAAACTATAACCCGACTACGGAAAAAATGAGACAACTTGAAGCCGACTTGGTACAAGTAAAATAAACTAAAAAGAATGATACAAGATTGTGCTTAGTGCTATCATCGTCTTGATTGAGATTCAATACAAAGGCCGTGGTCGTGCGTTGTTGCTATACTATATTGCTTGTACTATATGAAAAATTCTATGAGCTATGCGTTGTAAGCAGCTAGTGGCGCCATCTGGGGTTTCTGTCACTTGGTATATTTTAATAATAACTATATTTATATTTATGAACTCAAAATTTTTTCCTCTTTCGTTGGACATCCCACTCGACACAATAGCAATAAAAAAAAAATTTGAGACCCTCACTTTTTTGATGTAACTTCCGTCAGGCCGATTTTTTTCGTATAAAGTATAACCTAGTCACCCGGGCCATTACAAAGAATCGATTGACACCTCATTCATCAAAATCGGCCCAGTAGTTTAGGCACTACGGTGGAACACACAGAACATACATAGACTGCTAAAATCATAACCCTTCCTTTCGGCTTTCCCGTAGTCGGGTAAAAAGAAGTGGTATGAAGGCGGAAATGATTAATTAATGAACAATAATCATAAACAATTAATTAATATACACAGTGATGTAATCAATGTATGATCGATGTAATATATATTATAGATATTAAATAATGTTATATCAATCATATTAAATATCAAATACTTTTGTTTTATTCCGAAAAAAATCCCCCGATTTCTCCCGATTTTTAGTTAGCAAGTTTAACGATTTTTAATTTTACACTCTTGCAACACTGTTTTTTTTTTCCTGGTCGGCGCTCTTTATTTTTGGTCGTTAAAGTTTCTTTGGTTTCTTATAAGTCTATTTATTATTGATTAAAATAATATTATTTAATAATATAGTAGGGATCTCATGAACCAAAGGTTAAAATTAATATTTTATTAACATGAGCGATCCAAGTGCTTTCGGACTTGAGGACGGCGCAGCGAGTGGCCCTGCACGATTGAACCCGGTAAGAGAGGTTATGTGATCATTTTTCAGTAACTTTTCTTCATAGAACTTCGATCATTATTGTACAAGATAATATTATTGTGTAGTCCCATCAAAATCTAGTAGAAAAAGTGTCCGCTTCGAGTTTATAACAGAACTAGACTAAGCAGAAACACATTTTCCCACAAACCAGGTACCTACATGAAACTACCTCCATTTCATTTTATAATAAATAAAATGAAATGGTATACTTTGTATGCTTTCGTGTACATTTACATTTGATAGTGGATACTTAAAGTAACATTAATATATGAGGCCGTGCCAGGGCATTGCAAATATCCTTGTAAATCCTAAATCAAAGTGTTAAAATTGAGAACCTACTTGTATGATATAAACTTGTTGTGTTGATTACTTACAAGTGTTAAGTACACTGGTGAGCACTGGTGTTGGCTGGTTTGTCGTCCGCGTTGCTGCTATGATTGTCTTGTACACCTATGACGGGAGTGGCAGGAGAGCGCGTAGTAAACGGCTGCGCTTGTGCAGGCGCAGTACAAGTTCTCGCAGGATGAGTTGCGAGTGCTGAAGGAGTGCAACACGGAGAGCTTCTACCAGCGCTCGCTGCCGCTGGGAACAGGGTTTGGTCTGGCAGCTTTTTTTGGTGTTCAAGGAGGTAAGTGGACTTGTTGTGATCAATTATTAAATAATTTCACTAAAAACAAGCAATTTACTCTCTTGAATAGTTCCGTCTGTCATCTCTTAAGAAATATATTAATTTTTCACCTTTAGGACCAATCTTATACAGGCAGCATTCCAATGTAACAAGATTTTACAGAGGTATAAACTACAATACCACAGAAAACAACCAAAATGTGCATTAAATTAAAAACATTAAAACTTGCTCTTTTTTACATGACTGCAACACAAGAAATGAATGCATTAGTCACAAGTTTGATTATTTGTTTGTGGCGCTCTAGAGTCTAGAGCAAAAGCGTAGACTGATTTAAAGGCTCTTGCCTCCATAGATAACTTAATCTTGAGAGTGTTGCTAAAAATACCAAAGTAAAAAGCAAGCTCAATGCCATTATAAAAATAAAATGTGTAATGTTTTGATTAAATAACTACCAGAAATGATGCAGTGCAGACAACTTTCCAGTTTTAATTTTTTTTAAGTGTAAGCTCATCATTTGCAGGTCACTTGAAACCAAATCCACGTTTCGGTGCGTTCCCCAAAGTGACGTTGGCTGTGATAGTGGGCTACTTCCTGGGGAAGCTGTCGTACCAGCAGGCATGTGCGGAGAAGCTCATGGCGCTACCTGGCAGCTACATAGGTCAGCTCTTGAGAGAGAAGAAGGAAGGAAGGTCTGGGTATGTATCTATTCATCTGTCCCTCGCCTATATCTCACGAACCGTAATAGGTAAAGATTTAAATTTTGTAACATTACATGAAATAATGGTGCTTGTTCCAGATTCCCGTCACCGCGCTCGCCCGCAATGTTCGGCGCGTCGCCCGAGGACATTTACTCGGACGCGGGCCCCGGCAGCTCGCTGGACCTGGACATGGACAGGCCGCTGTTCGGCGACGACCACTACCGAGCCGGTCAAGAGTCCGGTAAGTGTGACTGTATACTGGTTATACAGATAAGTGCTTCCCTGTCCACTTTTTCTTTCTTTTTATCTTTATGTTACAACTTTCTGGTACAAATAAAAATAAAATAAAAATAACTTACGGTCATGCGAGTGCGACTGGTTTCATGTGAGGAAGCCTAATGCTCTCTGTCTGGTTCACACTAAATGAACGCGTTCTGTCTCTCTACTCGCGTCCTGCTGAACGATTGTACAGCTGGATGGTTGCAGGAGTGGGGCCGACGCAGGCGGAGGGCGGGGGCGCGCGGCCCGCGCTGTCGTACGACGAGCTGCGGCGCCGGAACCGCGGCGAGTACTCCGAGGCCCGGCAGGACCCATACAAGTGAGTGTTCACGAGAGCTCGCAGCACACACAAGCGGTGCGGGAGTGTGATAATGTCACTGCTACGTATTTTTTAAATAAAAGTTTATTTAGCTCAATGGAACACACGAGAAAGCAAATAATTATTATACAGAAGATAAGCGCTTCCCTATCCAAGGTTTATCTGTTTTCTTTAAATCTTCTTAAATTTCTGGTACAAAAAATAAATTGAATAAAAAGATTACTTCCATCTATTTTTAGTGTGATACATGAAGTAAATACAATACAATACAGTAGAAATTATTCATTTGGATAATGTGTGTTACAAAAGATGATATTACAAAAGTTCAACACATTAGCCGAGTGGGGTACTGTTAATATTGTGTTAGTTAATTATACCTACCTACAAATTTTAAATGTTTTTTTTATGTAGATTGACATGCGGTTCGTAAAATGACACGCATTAACAACATTAAATACATGTCATGAGATTCTTGTCGGATCAAATTTTTTCAGGTAACATTTTATTCTAACGTCAAAATGCTTTGCAACCGGCTGAGGTATGTCGGTTCTACGGATGTCCTCATTTCTGATTTGGTCACAAGGAGGAACTCCAAGCATAGGTGTTTCCATCGCCCGCTGAGTGACTCTTGAGCTGTCTTATGTGGCCCATAGTTGGCGACCATGTCTCGGATCCATATGTCATTCTATGTTGTAATGAATGTTAATTGAATTACATTCCAGAATCGAACCCAGCAACATCCCGCCGATCGCTCGAGCCAAGCCGGACCCTCCGAGGTCATCGTCGACGAATAAGTACGGGGATACGATGGAATAGACACATGCAATGAAGCGACCGGAATATTTACATGTTAGTTTTTTGGGCAAACGAATATTGGCGATGGCCTATCCTGAGACTACGCCGGGCGTGGTGTAATCTCAGGATAGGCGTAAATAAATAATGTGTGTGACATACTTAATACTGGCAGATAACATTGACGGGTCCTACGTAGTGCAGTGCAAGTTGAAATACAACTCGACAGATCCGTTTAAACATTTTAAAGCTATTTAAAGCTTTCGATGATAAGAAGTGAATTTCGCATCTTTGGAAGTGGAACTAGTATACATGTGACCCGTCGATATTATTCTTTGTTACTTCAGGTCGCTTGTGTTGTGCTGCAATATACCCACAAACTTTAAAGTAAGCTTTAATTAATTTTTGACTGATCAAAGGGAATGTTTTACTTAAAGCCAGGGACAAAACTAGTGGAAAACGCGCGCGTAATTTTCTCTAGCAGATAATATTGAGGTCATGTAAGGCGCAGCGCGAGCGGGAGAGGCCGCGCGCAGCTCAGCGTGGCGCACTGGCTGCGCAGCCAACCCAGCTTGTTGCCACTGAACACTCCCGGGTACTCGTAAACTTATTTTTATCGAATCCGCCGCATTTTTCTTTACCGATAGCGAGGACCGATTTAGGCACCGTAAACCTCATACGCAAATTTATTAACCACTCCCTGCCTAGCAAAGGCACCGCGTCTTTAATGTATAATTTAAGATTTTCATTGATAAAGCCATACTTAACGGGCACTATAATATAACCGACACATTTAGTCACTTCCGTCATAGCTTTTTAGCTTGTAACTATTATCATTTACTTTTTTTTTTTCTTTAATCTGGCTTTACTCTGATTAGCCAATGTCAAGTTTGTGATATTTTCAAGTTATTGAATTTATACAAGTATGGACTCCGTTTGCGCCGGCGCCCGCCGACATACGCGCGGCACCCCTTTAGAGCGCTTCCCAGTCAGTTCCACCACCAAAAAACACCAACTAATACAAAAACCAGCCACTCTTAACAAAAAAAACACTCCAAACAAGCACAGCACGCGCGCCAGCAAACGCCATCGCAGACGAAGTCCATCATTTACATTGTATTTCGAAAACATCTCCGCATATATTTTGTCACTTATACATGACTAGCGACCACCCGCGACTTCACACTGCTACTGCACAAAGCTGTCAACAGGTGGCGCTGCAAACTATGACATCGCGATACTATTCACCAATTTTAATGTAGGCATATATAAAATTTATCCCGTAGCTGGTATACTATTCGAATTTTATTCGATGTTGACAGATAGTAAGTGAATTTTTGCAGTTGATACTCTTAGTCCTAACTGGTATCAGTAATATAGGCGAACCGGTATCATCATGCATGGCCAGCCGCCTATTGGCCACGGTCACTTCGGCCACTACCGGATCCGATCCCGTCAGTCGTACCATGTAAAGCCCGCAGGGGCCTCCGACTCCTTCGACATCATAATACCCAGCCGAGTTGTCACGTTCGCCGTCACACGTTCTATCCCTTCCACTCGATGCGCTGTATCTAGCCAGAAGACTCGACCTCACTGCGGATATTAAAAAACTCCAAGAAAAAAAAAATATTGCTAAATCCAAATTTCGTTTGAACCCGAGTGATGCTAATCGTGAAAAATATCACAGGGCACGTAATCGCTGCAACACGGTGTGTAGAGATAGCCAACGACGCCATATCTATAAATCGGTTGTCGAGGAAGAAGACTCTTCAAAAATGTGGAGTTTTCTCAGATCTTTAGGGGTTGGAAAGTCAAAACAAACTGTAGATTCTCCTAATTTAGACCTAAATCAATTAAATCAACATTTCTCCTCTTCTGCTACTATAAATAGTACTGCTAAATTAAGCATTATTCACCAACTTTCTGCTATATCAACTCCCGACTTTCCTCCTTTTTTCTTTAGCCAAATTACTGTCAGTGATGTTAAGAAGAATATCTTAGCCATCTCTTCCGACGCTGTTGGATCTGACTGCATTAGTCGTAAGATGATCATTCCAATCCTCGATATCATAGCTCCTATTATCACATACATCTTTAACTATTCCATTGATTCCAAAGTTTTCCCTTCATCCTGGAAAGACGCTCAAATAATCCCACTCCCTAAGAAATCTAATCCAACTTATATCGACTATCGTCCCATATCCATTCTTCCTTTTCTGTCAAAAGCACTTGAACGCCTTATACACCAACAGCTGAGTACATTCCTTTCTAAAAACAATCTTCTAAACCCTTTTCAATCTGGCTTCCGTCCTGGTCATAGCACGACTACGGCATTAATTAAAATTACCGATGACATACGGCAGGGTATGGACAATCAACAGGTTACGGTACTGACATTGCTTGATTTTAGCAATGCCTTCAATACCGTAGACTTTGATATTCTACTCGCTGTATTGAGTTCTCTTAACATATCTCCTGAGGTAATTGGCTGGTTTCGAAGTTACTTGCATGGACGCAGACAACGTGTACGAGTTCAAGATTCATTTTCTAGTTGGTCTGTTGTAAGGGCTGGCGTCCCGCAAGGTGGCGTGTTGTCTCCTCTCTTGTTTTCTACTTTCATTAATTCAATTTGCTCCCACATATCATCTCTTTATCACCTGTATGCAGACGATCTACAAATTTTAAAGTGGAGTAACTCGTATGGGCTGGCAGTGAATCCAAAGAAGACACAGGTCATCATTATCGGGAGTCCAAAATTAATGTCACGGGTAACACTAACACAGCTGCCGCCCGTCATGTTCGATGGGGTTCATATTCCATATAGTGACAAAGTCAAAAATCTGGGCATTACCTTTGACCAATCTCTATCTTGGATACCGCAAATGAGTGAGCTGAGCAGGAAGATGTTTGGTGCAGTCGGCTCCCTCCGAAGATTACGTAATGTTCTTCCCATACCTACTAAGGTTGCGCTGGCTCAGTCTCTTCTTCTACCAATCCTAGATTACGCTACCTGTTATATTAACCTGACTGAGGAGCAACTGAACAAACTTGAGCGGCTTCAAACTCTGTGTATAAGGTTCATATTTGGGCTACGAAAGTATGACCACGTTTCCGAGTTCCGCCGAAAGCTCAAGTGGCTCCCGATACGACTTCGCAGGAATACTCACATTCTTCATCTTCTTTACTGTATACTCTTCAATCCTTCCACCCCTCTTTATCTTAAAGAACGATTTGAGTACCTATGTAACACACACTCCTTATCTCTTCGTTCTCAAAATAATCTACGGCTGAAAATACTACCTACCTACACACTCCTCCTCCTATTATGCTAAATCTTTTACTGTTACCGCTATACTGCTCTGGAACTCTCTCCCCTTGGATATCAAACAGTCTAAATCTCTGTCTATTTTCAAAACGAAACTGAAACTATTCTATTTACCCTCGATCTGATGTGTTTATTTATTTATTTCTACTTTTTATTCCTCGTATCTGTCGTATATTCCTATCCTTATTCCGTTCTTATTTACTGTAATATTATTATTATTATTTACTTGATTATTTATTTTAAATTTTATATATACATTATGTTTATTTACTTTATTTTATTAGTACACCCCTTCCCCTTTCTTTAATTTTTATTATCTCCTCACCCTAAGGTTGCCTGGAAGAGATCGCTATTTTAGCGATAAGGCCGCCTTTTGTACATAAATCTTTATTGTTATTTATATATTACTGTCTTATTGGTGTACAATAAAGAATATTTTACTTACTTTACTTTTTACTTACTCCGCTTCCCGCCCCGCACTAGGACATTAGGTCTTTTACACTATTTAGATAATTTCATTTGCTTGTTTTTTGTGTGTCATCTTCATCAATATTATGAGATGAAATATCTATCTAATATTGTCGTGAAGTTTCACTGTATAGACCACATACAAACTGGTCTCTCAAGTTCTCCTCTAGGTAGGTTTGGTGTTTGGTACGGATTGGGTTTTGGATTGGGGTAAACTGAAATAGAATTTTTAGTTGCATCCTTGCTATCATGTTGCATGACTTGTAGCTTCAGGTTATTAAAATTCTGGTTTGATGATTGGTTCGTTATGGGTTTTGGATTTGGATTTATTTTCATTTTCTTGCCTATTTATATTTTTCATATTACATGTTTGCCGGATTATTTTTACGGGTTTTAAGTCAATTTTTGGTACGGATGGTTTGATATTTTTTTTCTTGTTCTTGGTCGCTTTATTTTTGATCACTGGCTTTTGTATACTAGGGTTGTCTCGTAGGAGTTTTTTTCACACTATGGTAGTGCGCAAAAGTTGCATTCCTATGATCATCGCTTCTGTCGATGGTAGATAGGTGACTTCATGTCTTTTTACTTCCAGATCAATGCTGACTACCATGTCGGTTTTTATCTCAGAGCCATCGGCTAATTTTATTGTATTTTAATTTTTCACTATTCCTTTAATATTTTGCTTGACTTGGTCCATAATTTGCCTGTAACCGTGTTCGTCGAGCCTGTATCTACCAGCGCCTTGAACGTTTTTCTGTATACTTTGACGTAGATGAACATTTCCTTGGGCATTTGCCGTGTATGCCTCTGGTTTTATTTTGCCCGTATTCTCTGTTTTCTTATAGCGGTTCCGTGATAATTTTCCCAGACATTCACACTGGTGCAGAAAATAATTTGTTTGTATCTGCACTCTTGAGATCTGTGATTGCCGCATTTCCAGTACTAGGCTTGTGAGGCGTCATTTGCGTGTATGAGTTTTCTTTTGGCTCTGGGTTCTTTAACTTTTGGGGTTGACAAAGTGATGGTTTGACTCATGTTCGCTATGTTCGTATTCAGATGGCAGCGATATACAATTAGATTTGTCCCTAGCTTTAAAGTGACCAATCCACATTGAGCTATGCTGTGTGTGTGCTGTGTTTTTTTCTATAAACTAGTGATGCTGTGAAATGTACAAGAAAAGTGCAAGCAAGATAAACGGAAGATTGAGTGTGATGACCAGCGAGCCAGCATGCCTTGCAACATCCTTCTTGCTGTGTTAAACACAGCAAAGCGGTTTGTTTTTATCTTCATCATAATCTAAGAGATACCTACAGCCCAGCGCAGCATAGCTCAGTGTAGATTGGTCACCTTTAGTTCTTACTCCTTATGTTAATAAATAAGTCGTTGTGTTTTTACTATAAAATCAATATTGTAAAAAAAGAATAAAGTAGTTATGTGATTGATTATTCATAGATGTTTTATTTTCATATATTGACACTATTCCAGCGTGCCAGTTGCGACAGAGCATGATATCAAAATCAAATCCAAATTTATTTATTTCATGTAATACGACTAGTGTCTCTTACGCTACGTCTGTGACTCTACCACCGCTTCGGAATGTAGATTCTACTGAGAAGAAACGGACAGAAATTCAGCAGTTGTCGTGTTCGAATCTTAAAAAGTTCCAATGTAACAAAACACTACAGGTCTTGCGGGCTGCCGGCTGCTTCTACGCTACTTTGTCACTCAGGACCTCGGCAAGTTGTATAACAGCCTCGACTTGAGACTTGGAGCTGAGCCGGTAACCGGACGCGTGACCGCCTCACCCTAGAGGTCTGAATTTAGCCTTTTTGGTTCTACAAACCTAAGGGTACTAGCACCAAGAACCAGGATAGTAATATAATAATTACTAGTTTACTAAATCACATCAAGATGGCACTCTCCGTCATTAACTTATACTGGTTTGAGATTTGTTGTACGATGGTGCGGAACCCTTCGGGTGGGAGTCCGACTCGCTCTTGCCCGGTTTCTACTAAAGACTATGTTTAGAAATCAGTTGCTATAATATCTGTCCTACAACTCTCGGTGAACAACGGCCGACTGACAGCTCATGCAAATTACAGACGTATGATTACAACAAGAAACGCCTGCAAAAAAATTAAACGTAATGAATTGTCTTGTGGCCTTCGATCATATATATGCCTAGTCTGTGCTTGTGGCATTAGTGCACGATCACTTCGAGGCGCTTGCGTCGAGATTCCGTCTTACTGAATGCCTACAAGTCACTCAGGGCGTCCTGCGCAGGCCAAAGATGATTTCACCAGCTAAAGAATTAATGAAAACAAAATTACTGTTCGATACGTTTTTATTTAAGTTTACATCTCACTCGCTTCTCCATACAAACTTATTAGGTACGCTGATTATTCCAAGTCATGCTATTCTAAAACAGCCAGATATTTATTTATATCTCCATTATGCTCGATAAATACAACAAAATTATAGAGCATGAGAAACATCGTTGTCAGGCGAAAAGTGTGGCCTTGATTGTCCCTGGGCCAAAGCTGCCCATCAAAGCTTTGGACCAGGAGACCCCAGAGCGCGGATCCTAGCCCCTTTCCCTTAGATGAGATGAAATGGTCGATGTCGGCACAAAGCTCTTCGCCTCCACCGCCAGTGGGACAAAAAGCTAAGGTTGTGGATTTTTAAATAAGTTTTCCAAATCAGCTGGCACACGCAACATTCTGTGACCAGCGAATATAACTAATATCCTCCCTGTAGTGAATTAAACGAATCCCAAAAAAAGAGAGTTCTCCGGAGACGCCTACCATTTGGGTTGCCGCAAATGTGCGGAACAATATGATTGCCGCCGGCCACATAACACGCGATCTCATGAACTTTATGTAAGCTCGATAATAAATAATCGGGCCGATATAGCCAACTTTTAGACTTTTACACACTCACCGATCCGTGAAAATACGGATATAAATAACTCGGACTGAATTCAGATATTGCTTACGCACTAATCCGATCTCTGATCCAAATCCAAGCTATTCAGTGGTCATCTTTGACATGGGTATCTTGTCTGATTTGGATCCGAGATATTCAACGGATGACGGAAGTCGGAGCTAGTGTGTAAGCTAACATACAAATAGTTGTATGACTACTTCGGAACGTATTTTCACGGAATCGGATCGGATGAGTGCTTAACCGGCGTTATCGTTTTGGTCAACTTTTTATAGGACGTGTGCGTTTCAAGATTGTAATGTAGGTATGTTTCATTTTTGCCGACAAAGAATCGGTCACCGACTGTCGGGAGTGGGCGGAGAGCGCATGCGGCGCAGCGCAGTGTATGCAGCAAGGCGAAGCAGCAGTTATTCCATTTGCGGCGTGGTGTAGAGGTTCAGGAAAGGCGCGTTGCTGCCCTCTTGCAGCCAGTTGTCGGGGGAGTAGGTGTTGTCGTGTTTCTCGATGACGTGGAAGGTGTACGCGGGCCGGCTGGCGGAGGACTTGTTGTGCGCACTTTTGTGGACCACGTTGCCGTGGATTAGGATACAGGTCCCTGCAATGAACGAGATCATGAGGTACTTTACATTAGCCGTGGTTATTTATCATCAAGTCTACCCTTTACGACATCGTAGACATGGAGCTGCTAAACGTAAAATACTTAATTGAGCGGGTTCCTGCGCGTGGAGCGGTGCGCGAGGGGTGTGTGACGTGACGTAAGAGCTCAGTGACGTCAACTTGTGAGAACAATCTGCCTCCCGCACCGCTCCACTACCGCAGGAGCCTACACAGGTGTGCGCTTATCTATAGTAGGTACATACGAATTTGTGTCACTTTTAAAATACGAATGTATGACCTTTGCCTAGTATCTGGAGTTTTTTCATGCCCATTACTGAGTACAGGTCTCCTATCAGAATAAAAAGAATTTGACCACGCTGGCCAAGTGCGGATTGACAGACTTCACACATTGATGAACATCATGGACATGTTCGAATTAGAAACGAGGAGACAAAACACTTCAGACCCTAGGTGCAGACCTTGACGATGCCGTCCGATTAGAGAGAGAAATTGAGTGGCATACCTTTGCTAACGGGCACAGGAGTGAAGGCAGACTGAGGATAGACGGGAGCTCCTCTGTCGAAGATCAGAGCCTGCTTGGACTCCTTGTCTGGGTTGCGGATGAGTCGCCTATGTACCCCGGACTTGTGCGATCCACGCGCGATCCATAGACATCCGTTCTGGACGGTGGCGTCTTCCAATGCTATCCAGAAACCTACTGGTGGTATTGGTTCGGTGTACAAGTATGTGGCATCTTGGTGGGCTGTTACTGTAAAGAAGATTTTTTAAATTAATCAATCCTAATGTTATAAATGCGAAAGTGTGTCGCTCTGTCTGTTTCACAGTTCTCTCTACGTTTGAAATTGGTGTAGAGATAGCTTGCATTAGCTGCTTTTTATCCCAGAATAGCTGAGTATGCACGGCATTAAAAATATCTAAATCCACACAAACAGTCGTAGGCATCATCATTACTCATTATTATTATTATAAATGCGAAAGTGTGTCTGTTTGTTTGCTGGTTAATTTATTGGCTTGTCTTTCAATCAGGTCGCAACAGATCGACGGAACGACGTATTTTTCCATGTGAATAACGATCGACGATTAATCGTTGTTACATGGATATAGTTAAGGACCTGGAGAGTGACAGACTAGTTTCTATCCCAAAAAATTGAAGTTACCACGACACTTTTAAAAAATAAGTTGACGCGGACGATGCCACGATGGCATTGTGCCCAATTGAAGCTGTGATAGCCTAGTTGTTAGAATGTCCGGCTCCTAATCGGCGGAAGTCTCGTAATCGTGAGAAAACCTGCACGCCTGAGAGTTGTTCATGTTCTCACAGGTATGTGAAGTCTGCCGATCCGCATTGAGCCAGCGTGCCTCAATCTTTCCCACTCTGAGAAGAAACCCGTGCTCAGTAGTGGGCCGGCAATGGGTTGATCATGATGCCTAACGGTCACTCACCTTCTCCGCCGAGCCCCGGGTTCTTGTAAATGTACATGCTCTGCACCACGGCCGGCTCCACGAGGCTCAACTCCTGGCACACGGCCTTCACTCTGTCACTGAAGGTGTAGCATCTGAAGATCGGGTGCAGCAGGTGTAAGGCATGACCCACCTGTAAATTACCATTAATTAGGTGTTAAGTATCCATCTACATCAACCAATAGGCGTCCACTGCTGGATATAGGTACCCTGTATGGATTTCCACACGTCATGGTGGGATTCGTTTGATTTCGTCTGTCCACTTAGTGGAGTTGGTGGGAAGGGGTATTTTGGGTGGAAAAAAAGGTATATTGATTTTACCTTATTTAAGGAAACACTGGGGTCCACCTGTAGCGCGGAGTCGGCTCCCACGGCCCCAGCCTCAAAGAAGAAGCTGATTTTGTCATTACTCTCCAGGAAGTATGAATCCTTTAGTTGCTGGAATTAAAATTGAATGTATGAGATTACATTCAATTATAAAATAAAATATTTCGATTTTCGCAATTATTTTACAACCACAATTTGTTATACCTATCTCCATGCCTCGCAGAGCATGTAAAGCCATTAATCCTACCTGACCTTTCTCCTATCGTATCGGAATGCTGTCCTTTGGACTCTGACAGTATGGGAGTGGATTATGTTGAAAAAAATGAAAAATCTTTATTTAGAGCTCTTTAGTTGTCGTCTTGTTAGTGTATGTTTGCGTATACCCTTGAGGACTATATTTTCTCCTTTATAGTTGACTAGTTTTCGTTTGAAGCCTGCAGGGCCCGGCAACGGAACTTGGCTCATGATCATCATCAACGCGTTGCCGGCTCACTACTGGGCACGGGTCGCCAGTCAGCATGAGAAGGGTTCGGCCTAATCCTCCGCACTGATGCCCAACTGCGGATTGACGGACTTCACACACCTTTGAGAACTCTGGCATGCAGATTTACTCACGATGTTATTCTGAAAAGTTCGAGGTGTCGGCCCGGCACTGAACCGCGAACCGCGAACCCCCGAACAGGAGACCGACATCTTAACCACTAGGCTATCACTGCTTAGAAACTCGGATAGGAGGTCATTTTTCTGAGTTTTTATGCCTCGATCTACCTGACACAGAGCGGGTCCATAGGTTGAGTATGCACTATACATACCTGTCTTTCTCCTTCGATGGTGGAAAAGATGCATTTCTCCGTGCAGTCAGAGGCTTGCTTGGTCAGCTCCAGGCCCGCTGCGACCAGCTCGTCGCACTCCGCCGGCCGCAGGAAGTCGTCCAGCACCACGTAGCCGTCTTGTTCTAACTGGGATACAGTAGTCCGTAGATTAGCTAAGTGCAACCATAATCGTACATACATACAATGAAATCACCCTCATAAAGTTAGTGGACGAGGCGACTTTGCGTTGGTCTCATAAATAAATAAATATTCGTTGATTTGGGACTAGATAGCGCAAACACAGAACACAGGATGAAACACAGCAACATACAGAGAACAAATATAAATACTCACAAATACCTACTTAACTGCTTTCTTCCATGCATTTCAGTCGAGAAAACCACCGCCATTTTCTAGGCTCTCTAATAAATCATGTACCTTCTTGTCAATGTATCAAAGGCAGCGCGGCGCGGCGATCCCCTGAGCTGAATTGCATGATAAAAACCGAATGCGTGTCCGTGGCGCAAAACTGCCCAAGAAAGGAATCGCCTCAGCGTAATAACGACCTGCAAGCTGACTCGCCAATTCAATGTCTTAAACACTGAATTATAGCCATCGAGCTCATTTGCCGACTTGGTAGCGCAAAGTTTGGCCCTGTAGCCAGCTACGCGCCGAGGCGCGGAACTCCGTGGGGCTTTAGTCGGTAAGAGTCCGACAGAAACATTCCGGGCGCGGTGGTATCCATGAGGATTTCCCCACGGCAAAAAAGGTCGTCATGAGACCACCTGGTAATTACTGACCCACTTCTAAGCAAAGTAAGCAATCTGCCGACTATAATGCGAGGCGGTATAATCCCTCTTCCATCTCTCCCCTGTGGCCCGGCAGGATTGCTGTAAGTATCTAGATGCTTATCACACTTCACACTATCACACTAATATATTACAAAGGCGAAAGTTTGTATGTATGTATGTATATGGTTGTTACCCCTTCACGCAAAAACTATGATCTATTGATTGTTTATAGGCATAGTGTATTCAATATCACACCGACTTTTATTTACTTTAAGAACTGTTTACAGTGCTCAGACTTGGTTCCTGAGAAACTTTCAAAAGGTCATGCTCAAAGAGCTATGGAACGCAGCATACTTGGCTTAAAAGCAGATTACCTACGACAGGAATCCTGCTACCTACGTTTCAAAACGTGAGTAACCTACGTTGGCCTTGCAGCTGTTTTACAGACAGGTCCGTATCGCATGCCAAATGACTTGTGGACAAAATGTACATCTTTCTGGACGTGATCATCAACGCTAACGCGGCAGGCGTCGTTGTTGGTCTTGTACGTGGGTACCTATCACGAATATGTACATCTAATTTTTCGTGGATTAGGCATTATATATCAAGCGCATAATAAGTCGTGGAGAAATCGGAGGGCGACCTTCGCCTGGCCGTGGCTCGCTGCGGGCTAGTTCAGATTAGATAGCATTGTTTGTAATTTCACTTCTCATGTTCCCATAAAACAACATTAATTGAATAAGATTCTAAAAATATGTATTATGTTTTGGCCTAAAATAGACACCACGTGGGGGCAGCGGTGTTTGGAAATAGCGGTAGGCAAACATTCTCAAATGCTTTAGGTTTTTGTTTAAATACAACTCATGAAGTCAGCCCTTCATGCATTCGTACGGTGATATACCATGATGCACTGTGATGGACGAAAGATGACCCGGAAGCGATAGGTACTTGGTTAACCATTGGTTTCCATGCGCCATCGTACCGTAACGCCAAATCGCTCGGCCACCCCCTCGACCCATCGGCAAAGCCGTGCCGATGGCCGATAAGTAGGTACGGCTAAAGCCTATCATTCCATTAGGGCTAGACCAAACCAGAGACAATGTTTGTAGTGAATGGTGCAGCGTCCGTGTGGACGAGGTGTTACACTATCGCCCACCTTGTAGTCTATTTTAGAAGTCGTCGCATCAACTGCTGATAGCTCTATACAGTATACAACTAGCTATGTCACTGCAAACATCTCCGATTGTAGAAACAAGAGATTGACCAATTTCGATCGAAATAATTGGATCGATCTTTCTGTACTTGGACTGCCTCGTAAGTGCAGTGGTAGTCTGCAGCTTATTCGGCTGCGTATCGGTCTTGGGTTCGAGGCCCGGCTCGGGCTATAAAGTATTGGACTAAGAGTTCGTAGAGGCCTAACCTTCGTTATCTTATAAAAGCTGAAAATTTCTCTGCGTATTGTCCCCAACGCAGGGCTTTGGGAGGTAACTGGTAAAACTTCTCTGCGTATTGTCCCCAACGCAGGGCTTTGGGAGGTAACTGGTAAAAAAGAGTAACTAATTTTATTAGTATTAGAAATCACGCGATGCATTAGAGTCGTAACAACCCCTTGCCCAGCAAGACACCCTTAAACTTTAAAAGTTTAAAGGTGTCTTGAAGAACATATAAAAAAATTGCACTTTAGACATTGACGTAAGATTTTTTACACCTTTTGTATTGTTATCTAGCAAAACCGCCGTGATCCAAACTTTACAGTCGCCGATCGTTGTTTCCGGTGTTGGGGACGATACGCAGATAAACTTTCATCTTGTATAAAATAACGGAAGTTTGGCTCTCCCTCTATATTTGGCTAGTTTCCGTTGAGTTTGAATGCACGCACTTTGTATTATTTATACGCTATGATAATATAACATTTAATGTAATTATAATAAGTAGGTAAAAACCAATAAGTTAAGATATTGTGAAGACTATTATAGTAAGTATAACGAGTAATTTGTAACTAAGAAACAAGGTAGTACAATAAATGGCTATTTTATTTTTTATTTATTTTATTTTATAATGATAATATAACTATCCCCCCCTAAGTGATCCCAATCATTTATTTATCACGCCAAGGTACAGCGCTGATCTTCCGTGAAGTCGTCAAGTAACGCCTGGATGAGCGTGACAGTAAGAGAAAACAGGAAACAAAATAGCGATACGTAGCTAAAGACAGGTGGATATGTATTAGGGGCGGGATTGCTAGCGATGCTAATAGCAGTAATAGCATATTTGTGAAATCAAAGATTTAAAAAATAAAAATCTTTGTCACGGATTTTTTAATTACTCATTGCAGACGGATGGACGGACAGTGGAAGTTTAGTGATAGGATACCGTTGGCGCCCTTTGGGTACTTAATACGGCACTCTAAAACGAGTAACTGCTCAGTTTTTTTTGGCTCTTCTCAGTAGAAGCTGCCTTCTGAACCGATCGGTGGTAGAGTATTGACATAATATCATTCGTGGCTCAGGTTGTCTTACATAAAATAAATAAATACCCACACGTAAACATAATATGCGTATACCAAGCTCCAACCTGAAAATACACAGTACCGGTCCCAACTCGATGTGTACAAAGATATATAACAAAATCCCTGACCACATTATAGCAATCGAGAACAATATAGCGTTCATCAATTCATTAAAAACATTTTAATCGAAAAAGCCTATTATGAAATAAACGACTACTTTGACGAGTAATACAGCGCCGTCTCTCTGCTAAAATTGCTGTGCCCCAACGGGGTTCCAATACATATTGACATTGTAAAATAATAATTAATCATTTACTGTAATTGTTATTGTTATAAATTATGATAAAATATTGGAATGCATGAATAAATGACTAAATGACTAAATTCATTTCAAATCAAAATATTATATCAATTTTATTACAGGTGCAACTTATTCAAACTTTTAACTAAGTACACAAGTCGTGGGTTAGTCACGACAACAACTTACAATTTACATTGTTATCAATATGTATGTGTGTATCTGAGTCGGTAGGTATATTGTGTACTCAATTTTAGAAGTTTATCTTATGTTCAAAGGCCGCTTGACTTCGGTTGTTATTACTTAACTCACTAACCGATAAATAGAGATAAGTTTATACCTACCCACTGACTACATGACATAAGAAGGATTTAGAGCATAATCTGCCGCGCCGCGCTCGCCCAATACGGGTTCGCAAGCTTCACACACCTTTGAGAGCA
Organism: Maniola jurtina; assembly: GCF_905333055.1. Taxonomy (NCBI): domain Eukaryota; kingdom Metazoa; phylum Arthropoda; class Insecta; order Lepidoptera; family Nymphalidae; genus Maniola; species Maniola jurtina. Next base: position 86,702 of record NC_060058.1, on the reverse strand, counting down.
TTATGGAGAACCCTCAGGCATGCAATTTTCTCATTAAAGCAAGTGGTATTTACTTGTTTAAAGCGCTCATAACTAAAAGTTAGAGGTGCGTGTCCGAGGTCGAACCTCCGATCTGCCAAATAGGCCACTAGGCTATCACGGCCGAATCCTGTACCTACCAGTCAGTAACTGAACCCAGGACCCCATAGATTTATAAGAGCACAGAGCTCATCACTGCATCTGTGGAACGTCGTCAAAGTTAAAATAACCGTAAAATCACAATTTTGGTACATCACTCATCACTGTTTTCTGTTCGCGGGAGGTAAACAGATGGTCAAAATATTTTAAAAAAGTTTTCAGATTTGCCATTGCATGAATTTATTAAAAATTTAAAAAACCCCCGACACAAAACCCTCTAAAAAGTAATTCAGTTCGTCCACATTTCCTTTGTCAGAAAATACGTGACCTCTGGTGGCCTTGGAATTTTACTCTAAAAGTAACAAGAAAACTAGAAAAAAGCTGATAACTTTTAAACGGCTGAACCGATTTTCTTGGATTATAGCTAAGAACACTTTCGATCAAGCCACCTTTCAAACTAAAAAAAATAAATTAAAATCGGTTCATTCGTTAAGGCGCTACGATGCCACAGACAGATACACAGATACACACGTCAAACTTATAACACCCCTCTTTTTGGGTCGGGGGTTAAAAACTTATACTAATTGAAGACCAAAGTCAATGATGACATATGGATCCAAGACAAGGTCGTTAACTATGGGTCTCATAAGTCATAAGAAAGCTCAGAGTCACTCAGTGGGCGATGTAGAGAGCTATGCTTGGAGTTTCTAAACGTGATCAAATCAGAAATGAGGAGATCCTTAGAGAACCAAACTAACTGAAAGGATATAGCACAACGGGTTGCGAAGCTCAAGTGGTAATATAGGCAGGGCACATAGTTCGAAAAACCGATAAACATTAGGGGTCCCAAGGTGCTGGAATAAGGACCTCGCACCGGATGGTTCTAGGACCGTGGCGTGTGGAGAAGACAAGAGACCAGCTATGTCCAGTAGTGGATGTCTAACATTTAGCAGTTCTTTTCAGTTTACTTTGTTCATGTAATTGTATATATAATACTTGTAATATTTAGTTTGAAAACAAAAGCAACTGTTTAGTATGGTAGAGTCTTGACTTAGGTATCCTGCATCAGATTTCAAAATCACATTTGGCTATTTCGGTATTTAGTAGAACCTAGGAGTCGTGATAGTCTAGTGGTTAAAACGTCCGCCTTCTAATCGGGAGGTCGTCTACTAGCTAATAATTCAGGACCGGGAAGAGTGGCATAGGCAACTTTTATCCCGGAAAATCAAAGAGTTCCCAACCTAAATCCACGCTAGCGAGTACGCGGGCATCAGCGAGTAAATAATAAACCTATTAAGATCCAGTTTTAAAATTATTACAATTAAAAAATAAACTCAAGTCACTAAAAAACTACGAAGCAGTTTAGCAGGTTCTTTCTCGAACATGACTTAAATATTGACATATCAACATTGAATTATTATGTACTCAAAGCATATCAATAGGAATAAAATCGCAAAAAAATAATAATAAAGAATTCGCACAAAGCCAAAGATCTATGCCATAATATTATATAAGTAAATTATGTTAAATAGATTAGGTAAAAGATTTATTAATCTACCTGGTTCCGTATAGTGTTGCGCATGATCAATACCTCAATGTCTCAATGTAATGATCACTGGTTCGTAATATAATATTACATAGACTGAGGTTCAACCGATCGTGGCAGAAATCGACGCACAACTAAAAGCTGATTGCTATTTCGAATATATCTGAACTGTCGACAAGTTTTTTCTAGACTGAATTATTGATGTTTAGTCATACAACGCTTGCCAAATACCAAAGAGATGAATAAGTAGATGTTTTACGCCAGAAGTGGATATGACGTGGATGGATAACGTCGTATAGGTATTCGTGTAGAAAGTCTGATGCGTCTGCGCACGATGCCCGATGACGCAGCGCAAGCGGGGGCGGGTTTTGACACCACATGTATGGAATCAATCGATATTAAACGCAAAATATACTCTGACTCTATTGGAATTACGTTGGAATTGCTTTGAGAGATTGATAAGCAAATATGGATCTGAGTAATCATTGAGTCGTTCGTGAATCGTGATGTGTATTCCGCTGATTCCGCTATACGGACATGCAGCTCAGAACTACATAATGTAGGGTTGCTAACTTGCTTTTGTTTTTAACTAGGATAAAAGATATTAGTGAGAAAAGTAGGTAGGTACCTATTACATCACATCGCGCTAATATTATAAAGGCGAGAGTTTGTGTGTGTGTGTGTGTGTGTGTGTCTGTGTGTGTGTGTGTGTGTGTGTGTGTGTGTGTGTGTGTATGTTTGTTACTCCTTCACGCAAAAACTACTGGACGAATTTGGCTGAAATTTGGCTGAAATTTGGAATGGAGATAGATAATATTATCCTGGATTAGCACATAGGTTACTTTTTATCCCGGAAAATCAAAGAGTTCCCACGGGATTTCGAAAAACCTAAATTCACGCGGGTGTAGTCGCGGGCATCAGCTAGTTATAAATACACTGCGGACAAGAGTCAACTCCTCGTCTTTTCCTTCCGGTCCTAGCTTGAAACGTGGTCACTTACAAGTGGCCCCGAATCCGATGTACAAATTCAATTGCTCACCGAGCTAGGGAGAGGGCTGTAGGCGTTTCTTAGAACGATAAGATCCGGAAAGAGGAAATCCGCAGGAGAATTATAAAAGTACCTAACAGTTCAATGACTAAGCTAAGACGACGATTGAAAACTAAAACCAGACGTTGAAATATTATAGTAAAACTGTTTTTCTGTCGCTTGGTATATTTTAATGTTGTAGTACATTAATATTTATGAAATCAGAATTTTCTCCTCTTTCATTTGATACCCCACTCGATACAATAGCAAAAAAAAAATTTTTTGAGACCTCCACTTTTTTCATGTAACATCCGTTTGGTCATTTTTTTTCGTATAAAATGTAGCCTATGTCACCCAGACCCTTACGACGAATCGATTAACACCTCATTCATCAAAATCGGCCCAGTAGTTTAGGCGCTACGGTGGAACACACAGAATCTGGATACAAACATACATACCCAGACCCACATATACATACATACATACATACATACATAGACTGCTAAAATCACTACCCTTCCTTTTGGCTTTGCCTCAGTCGGTTAAAAACTACGTACAAAGTGCTTCTTATTTCCCTATTAACTCAAATCAGGGTATAACGTCACTCTTATATTCCAAGTCCAGCCTCGATAGCTCACGGTTGAGGAGCGGACTGAATTCCGAAAGGTCGGCTGTTCAAACCTCACCCGTTGTACTATTGTCGTACCCACTCCTGGCACAAGCTTTACGCTTAATTGGAGGGGAAAAGGGAGTATTAGTCGTGCTTAGCATGGCTTATATTCTTTAAAAAAACCATCAGCTGTCCAGGCGCCAGTGCAAGGCATACTTGTCTCGGGATGATGGCCGTTGGAGTCCAAGGTCCTACAGTGGAAATCGCGTGCTAGTGTAGTGCTAGTAAACTTAGCCCTCCGGCAAGATGGACTGATGAAAATGCCTCTAAGACAGTGGCTGGAGGAGGCTGGATAAGGAAGGCTGAGGACCGGATGTGTGGGTGCTCAGCGAAGGCTTATGATCAAGGCTGAAAATAATATGATCATGAATCATGATGAAACGTTATTGTCAACAGATGAAAAATTATAAAATAGATAGGTACCAAATTTAGCTTTTGACATTGGAACGGTTAGTAGGGTTGGCAACCCTAAGTGTAGAATCATTACTTTTGACTTTGTTTAATTTGTACAGATATATTTGCAGCTAAACCACATACTTACCTAATAAGTACAAAACTCCAACTCGGGCTGAGTTTGGTTTTATTAACTGACTCCCAAAAACGTGAAGGTTCTCAATTCGGTGCGTTTTTTAAATCAGTCTGTCTGTCCGTCTGTCCCCCTGGGAGAAGCGAGGAGCGAAGACTCGACCATTATTATAACCCAGAGATTTGTGGGGCCATAAGAAGAGATGGGTTGTCACTTGTCAGTTTGTCCGTCCGTCTGCTTAGCTCAGAGACAATTTAGTACTAGAAAGCGTTAATTTGGCATGAGTATATATATAGAGAGAAGGCGTCGTATCACTAAAGGGATCGTGTAAAGGCAACCGAGCGTATGAAGCTAGCAAATACTACAAGTTAATGCACAAAGTAGCATAGGTATATTTACATAAACATACATAATAATATTATGTTTACCTACCCCTTAGTTTCTGTTAAACCATTTTACCTGTGTGTTCGCGCATCGTTCATCCGACTAAGTTGAAGAAGGTCTCTGACATATTACCTTGCAGTAGGTGGTAGGTACTACATATCTGTATTGTAAACGCCTGCCATAATTTAAAAGCAAATATGTGGTTCATAGTTTTTACTGTGCACTTTATAAAATCAAGGTTTATTGTGAAACGCTTTCCCAATCAAAAACAGTGGATTGGGTACTAACTACTACTCGATTCAATTTGGTCTGGGTTCGATTCCCGGGTTGTGCAAAAAATAGGTTTAGGTTAGTCTACCTGTAGGCTTTTCCTGTCAAGGAATTAATTCTAACTAATAGTCCGAAGTTACATCTCCTTGTCACAAATACACAATATATTATGTATAAAAAAATTTTCAAAAGAAAAATAAAACCGACTTCAAAAACCACAAACACTAAAAAGTAAAAAATAACTTTTATTTAGCTACACGTGTAATGTACCTAGGTATGAAGTCGAGCGAGCATATTAAAACAAAATTAGAAATCCAAGAGTGAAGCTCGCCCGACTTCATACCTAGGTACATTACACGTGTAGCTAAATAAAAGTTATTTTTTACTTTTTAGTGTTTGTGGTTTTTGAAGTCGGTTTTATTTTTCTTTTGAAAATTTTTTATTTCACAATTTTTAGTGGCCCACTGTACTATAATATGCTATGCCCAGTTAAAACCCTACTGTTTACTAAGCTATTACACTGATCGCGAGCAATTTGCTCCTATCTATTGAGGAGTTCTGTTCTCCATCTCCGAAGATATTCATCAGATCTTCACCAAATTTATATGGGACCATCTGCACAGTATACCCTTTCAAACAAAAAAAAATTTTCCAAATCGGTCCAGGGGTCTTTGAGTAATCGGGGAACATACATAAAAAAAAAAAAAACAAAAAAAAAGAAAAAAAAAAAAAGATTCCGACGAATTGAGAACCTCCTCCTTTTTTGGAAGTCGGTTAAAAAGGAAAAGCTGGCTGACTAACTGACTAATTGATCCATCAACGCGCAGCTCGAATTATTGGACGGTCGGCCTGACAATTATTATGGTATGCAGATTATAGCTGACGGATGACGGTGACGGATCCACACGAAGGGTTTTTGAAAATTCAACCCCTAAGGGGGCAAAATAGGGGTTGTAGTCCACGCTAGCTAGTTAATTATTATTCCCCCGCCGCGCCACCACGCTGAATTACTTTTTAACCGACTTCAAAAAAGGGGGAGGTAAATGTATGTTCCCCGATTACTCAAAGACGCCTGGATCGATTTGGAACGTATTTTTTTGTTTGAAAAGGTATACTTTGGAGATGGTCCCATATAAATTTGGTGAAGATCTGATGAATATCTTCGGAGATGGAGAACAGAACTCCTCAATGGATAAGAGCAAATTGCTCGCGATCAGTGTAATAGCTTAGTAAACAGTAGGGTTTTAACTGGGTATCATAGAATATTATAGTACAGTGGGGCCAATAAAAATTGTAAAATAAAAAAAAATTCAAAAGAACATTACACGTGTAGAAACAAAAATTATTTTTTACTTTTTAGTGTTTGTGGTTTTTGAAGTCGGTTTTATTTTTCTTTTGAAAATTTATTTTTGTTTGGAGATAATCTCAGAAACTAATGTACGAATTTCCCTCCGGTTTTACCAATACAAAGAGGAAATATTTCAGAAGGTTACTGGCTATAATTTATGAACATTTTGCAATAAGCTACTGGTGCTATGAATGATCTGGCAAACTAAAATCAAAAGTAGCCCGATTTCAATCACGTCCTTTACACATACCAATCAAACTACATTAAACGGATACAGATGGATACAAGTAAAATTAAAACAACAATTGCGAAATCCGTGTGGCTTTGGGTGAAAACCAGGGAAGGTATTTACCCGGGTGCGATGCGGCAGCCGGCAGGACGGACGCTTCTCACACTTATCCGATGCGATATCGAGCGCTCATATAAGTATAACAAAGCCAAAAGAGAGAAAACGCATAAAAATGTTATGTTGCGTTCTGTCCGTATTGTATAACTCAGATATTCAAAAGTAATGAAATATAATGAACGCAATTTTGTTATGCCATATAGCGATTATGATGAATGTCGAGCACAATATTTGCACTAAGCTAGGTCAATTCTATTTTGCACTCTATAATTCTATATGCTGTTAATGTTTCTGCATTATCAACTGTTTATCATAGCTATGTTGCCTCTGTCTTGAGGTATAACATTATATTTTGAGGCAACTCTACTGGGCGCTACGGCGTCACCGGAGGGGTGGCGAGTGCGAAGCTCCGCCTGGGGGTGAGCCCTAGGACTCGATGGAATAATTCGAGAGGTCGGGGTCAACGTCCTCCTAAGGTCGCCTCCTGTGAGGCTCGGACCACGGCTTAGGATGACTTTGGGATGGGTGGATTGGTTGGACTGGTTAGTCTGGTTCACTGTTGGCAGCGTAGTCTGGCTATGACCTTACCAGGCTGGATATTATCAGCATTTGATATCGCGTCGGAACGTTTAAAGAGCTGTAACGAATAACGACAAGCTCAGGGTAGGGCGGGGAGCCGTGCCTGGGCTGCAAGCCGCCCTTCATTCCACCGTGGAGTCTCTCGGAGAGCGCTCGTGGCGCGGTGGGCGGCGCACACTTGAGCGGTTTACCGCCATGACGGTCAGATACAAAGTTTTTGTGAAAAAGTGACTTTTTAAATTGTAAAATGATATATTAAACCAATCAAAATGACGCTAAGTTTGAAAATCAACAGTTTCAAAGTATTGAAATGTAAAAATGAGAAATTCGCGAGGTTGGATTTCAGAGGTAAGTTGCGTGTTGCTATTTTTCCCGTGCATATCATTTTGTATATACCTTTGTGTTATTTACACAATGTTTAGCACAGTCCTGTCGCTTTATTTTACAATAAGCAAGGTAAATTTTCTTACTTTATTTTTATTATAATGTATTTGTAGAATTCCGCCATTCAGTCGTGTTATTTTGTTTTGCAGAATCCTGGCTCTGTGTTCCCGACGCTGCACGTGTTTCCGATAATTTTCGAATTCCTTTGTTTTAGTTATTGTTTTATAAATGATTATTGTAATATGTTTATTATCAATTTCTTTTGTTATTAATAATGTACCTATCTTGCGCATAAATATGTTTAAAAAAAAAGGTTTTTTTTGTTGTAATTGTTAGAAACGTAAAATTCTTGCAGTTTTGCGAATTTTTACTATATATATTTCAGCAACAGTAATTATTTTATGCAGCTAAAATATTTTTTTTTTTGAACAGCTAATGCTATTTTCACTTATGTCCAACATTAACTGTCGTGTACCCAAACTCGTCTATACCCAAAGGGCGCTTTCTCTCTTTCTCTCTCCCTCACACACGCACGCACACTCACTCACTCTCACACACACACACACACACACACACACACACACACGCGTACACACACACATACATGCGTACACACACACATACACACACGCGCACACGCACACGTACACACATGCACTAGCACACGCACGCACGCACGCACGCACACTGATTTTCTAAAATTCTGATTGTAATGCAATGCGAATTAATACAGCGCAGCAGCGTTTTGTTACGCTTGGAAGTAAAAGGACAACCGCAGCTTTCTATAGAGGGTTGGTACCTAAAATAAATTAGAGCGTTAAGCAACGAAATATGGCCTATTGGAACATATATTTTTTCTTTAATTTTTAGTATATTTTTTGTTTCCCAAAAATATGGGGTTCTCGAGATATTAATTTTTAAAAAACCATGAAAATCGATTATTTTTGACGTTCAACGACCATATTTAGTCTGTTCAAGTTGAATTGTCACTGTTCAGTCTTCATGTGACAACTGTCTAGTGTCAGTTGTCAATGTCAATGATTAGTGATTAGTTTACTCTGTGGTCGTTGGTCAATGTTATAGACAAGCAAATAGTTCGGTAATTTATTGTTTATAAAGAAAAATCAAAACTGCGAGAGATTCGTATGAACGATTTTTCGGATGTCTTACAGATACACAGTAATTAATTAGCGTACGCAAGCGAATGACTAATGAAGATTGACAACGGCAATCTGACATTTGTCAAAACATCGCCACAGAGTACAGACCTGCGTAGTTTTACCTATTGTACGGACCGCCGCGCCCCTGCCTTTACTTGTCATGTTGGTACTATTGCGTAGTCTGCTTTATTTTTTAGTCCATAAGGTTTATTTTTCTGTGATTTGTAATGGTGCCAATGACGTTATGCCAGGGAACAAGTTATAATGAAGGAATGTACGTTTCATTATACGCCAGCATCAATTTATGGCTGTTTATTTGGTAAATATTAAAATAGTTTGCCCATATTTTAAAATTAAATTATTTATATTTTAAAAACCCTTGAAAAATGTCTAATAAAATTACATTTAATTTAATGTGCAACAAAGCAAGTATTGTTTGGTACCATTTTTGCGGTTGTCCTTTAGGTAGGTACGCAGGTTCGTAGGTTATCTTTCTAGAGTCAGATATTTCAGCACACGGAGGGTACGGGCCACGGGGTGGTGGGGGCAGGAAGATTAACAAGGGGGGAGGTGGGTAGAAGGTGGAGAAGGTTGGGAGGTGATGGGGTAGTAGGTGGGGAAGTACGTGGTGACATCGGGGGAGATGGGAGGAGACGGGGAGAAGAAGTTTGAGTAGGTGACCTCAATGAAGTGGAAAAGTATTCCATTTAAAAACTTGGGTAGGGGGAGGTGGAGAAGTTGGAGGGAGAGGTGGGGAGAGATGGAGAGAGGGATGTGAGGTGAGGTGGATGGAAGTGGGAGGGAGAGGGAGGGAGAGGTAGGGGATGATGAAAATAACTAGGTAAAGACCAAGTAGATTAAATGGGCTACGCCAGAAGACTCGCTCCATCGCTCCTTCATTCAGCTCTCACCTGCTTGACCTTCGGTTAGGTACGAAGTAGGTACGTTGCCAATGATCTTTCTTCTCAGTTGAAATGCATAGTAGTATTTGAGCTATTCTCATTTTAGAATGGTGGTCACGCAAAGTTTAATGTCGCTACATTACTGAACAATTAGTTAATGGGAAAGTAAAAATAAATCCTGAAAAAACATTAATTACGTCACTGCCACCTTACACTCACCTAATAATTAAGTATAATTCGTTAAGATTAGTTATAATTGCGTTATTTCAAGCACACAATTACTAGCGTCCTTGTCAAGTAGCGTCTCGCACGCTACCGCATGACCGTGCTACCGCCTTCGAGAATCACGTAAAAACCGGTAAGTGCGAGTCGGGCCTCGCACCTTATTCCCTGCTGCTTTTAAATGTATGGGAGACTCCTTGCAATATAATTGAATTGAATTTCTAATTCAATATTTGGATTCGGGTCAACGTTTTACACCAAATTCCCAAAATTTCAGGTTTTTAACTCATTTATGGTCTACGAGCTAGAGACCTGTAACACACAGGACAGATAGACGGACGGACGGACGGTCAGACAGACAGACAGACGGACAGCAGAGTGACATTAATAGGGCCCCGTTTTTACCATTTGGGTTCGGAACCCTAAAAATGAGTATGACGCAAGGAAGTCCAGTGGCACATTCAAAGTTCAAACCATATGAAGCTCGTGGCCAGGCGGGGGTCCTTACCATACTCTGTCCATGTAGAGATGTAAGTATGGGCCTCTCTGTTACGTAATCTTATACAAATGATAAAGACAAAATCTGTCCGTCTGCCCATCTGTCCATCCGTCCATCCGTCCGTCTGCCCATCTGTCCATCGGTCCATCCGTCCGTCTGCCCATCTGTCCATCCGTCCGTCTGCCCATCTGTCCATCCGTCCGTCCGTCCGTCTGCCCATCTGTCCATCCGTCCGTCTGCCCATCTGTCCATCCGTCCGTCTGCCCATCTGTCCATCCGTCCATCCGTCCGTCTGCCCATCTGTCCATCCGTCCGTCTGCCCATCTGTCCATCCGTCCATCCGTCCGTCTGCCCATCTGTCCATCTGTCGTGACTGTGAACAAAACCTATAGGGTAGGTAGTTACTTCCTGTTGACCTAGAATCATGAAATTTGGCAGATAGGTAGGTCTTATAGCACAAGTAAAGGAATAAATCCGAAATACATGAATTTGTGAAATACATCACAAAAAAAAACGGGCCAAGTGCGAGTCCAACTCGCGCATCGAGGGTTCCATCAGGTATTTTTTCCGACATTTTGCACGATAAATCAAAAACTACTGTGTATAAAAATAAACAAAAATCTGTTTTAGAATGTACAAGTAAAGCCCTTTTTGACCGACTTCCAAAAAAGGAGGAGGTTCTCAATTCGTCGGAATCTTTTTTTATTTTTTTTTAATTTTTTATGTATGTTCCCCGATTACTCAAAGACCCCTGGACCGATTTGGAAATTGGAAGAGTGAAGCTCGCCCGACTTCACACCTAGGTTCATTACACGTGTAGCTAAACAAAAGTTATTTTTTACTTTTTAGGGTTTGTGGTTTTTGAAGTCGGTTTTATTTTTCTTTTGAAATTTTTTATATATTATCAGTGGTAGATTTTTTTGACGATTCAAAAGCACTTGTAAAAGTTTAATTGAATAAGAACATTTTTTGAATCGAATATGATACCCCAATTGGTATAGTTATCTTACTTGGAAAATTAAAACACTTTTTTTTATGACGCTACCACAAATTCACGGTTTTCAGATTTATTCCTTTCTTGTGCTATAAGACCTACCTACCTGCCAAATTTCATGATTATAGGTCGACGGGAAGTACCCTATAGCTTTTTTTGACAGACACGACGGACGGACGGACAGACAGGCAGACAGACAACAAAGTGATCGTATAAGGGATACGTTTTTCCTTTTGAGGTACGGAACCCTAAAAATGTGTTCATGAAGGAGTAATTAGTATGATTTTCAAAGAAAGATACCTATTCTAAGTGGGATATAACATGAAAGGGACCTGTACATTCTAAAACAGATATTTGTTTATTTTTATGCATATTAGTTTTTCGCGCAAAATTTTGAAAAAAAAACATACCCGAGTAGGGAACCCTCGGTGCACGAGTCTGACTCGCACATGACCGGTTTTTTCTTTTTTTGAAAACATATTATTTAGTAGGTACTAATAGGACTTATAATTTGGTCTATTATAATTTTAAACAATATCTGTAAAGTTGAACTTGGTACCTACTGTAGTTTTATATTCTGTGCTAATACGAGGTCACCGCGCTCTAGCTTCGCTTGATATCCGCGCGGCGCGTATTTAGCGAAAATGTTGGGGAGCGATCCCGCAAATACCTAAAGTTCCGGGAAAACCTAGCCCTAAGTACATATATAGTTTCCCTAACTTGTAAATAACTACAAACTTGACATTGGCTAATCTGAGTAAAGCCAGACGAAAGAAAAAAACAGGTACTAGTATATATAATATATAATCGGGGATGTAATTTTTATCTACTACCTATGCTAGCCGGGCAGGTGTACCTACGCCTTAGCGGTGTCGTGTCGACACAGGTGTCGAGGCCCGGAGTCTCAACCACATGAGTAGCGAACAGAGGCAAAGCTTCATACAAGCGCGCTACGATAGGTACACTACTACAAGCTTGAGGCGCGTGTGTGCGTGAGCACAGGCGCTACGTCACGTACGGAGAGAAATCGGTTTATACCGGCTCGGCCTGTGCTCAAGCTCAGGGGCTGCAGTACACGTCGCGCGTCGTGTTTTCATTTAATTTAATGTTAATGATAATAATTTAAAAAGTGTTTAAAATCTATTTTCTTGAACTTAGAGCTCCCTAGGATCACAAAACAGGAAACTGTTACCAAAACTTAAAAAGTCGACGCCATTTTGAAATTCTTTGTTAATTGACCGATTTCGTTCAAAATCAATATCTGAGGATCCCTAGGATCACAAAACAGGAAACTGTTACCGAAATTTAAAACAGTTGGCACCATTTTGTAATTCTTTGTAAATTGACCGATTTCGTTCAAAATCGATATTTAGATCTATCGATCGATATTTAAAGATCGATATTTAAACTAGGCAATCACAACAAAAACAAACTTTGCCATCTTGTTGAACAAATAACTATTGTTTATTATAAATAAACAATATGATGAATATAGAAAAAACATGATGTACATTACCATGCAAACTTCCACCGAAAATTGGTTTGAACGAGATCTAGTAAGTAGACTATTATTAAAACATCGATCAAAGTTACAACGAACTACAAGAACTTGCTGCTACGGAACCCTTCATGGGCGAGTCGGACTCGCACTTGGCCTCTTTTTTAATTATTAATTATAGCTTGTTGACTTCAGCAACGAGGAAATAGTTGTTTAGTGCAAGCTGCTTACTTCCCCGAAGGTTCCTAGTTTCTTCGACTAATATTTACTCCGTGAAAAATGGAAGCGAAAAATAATTATCCTAGCTCCATCAGCTGGAGTCGGAACGATGAACTCTGTACAACATTTTAAAATAAATTGGAAGAGAAATTAAGGGTGAAAAAATAAAAATGACTTCGGGATTTTATACGTAGCTACTACTACGAGGTGTGTGTGTGTGTTTGTGTGTTGTTGTGGAAGTGCTTGTGCGCGTATAATATGTCTATGCTTTAAGATCAGATTATATTTTGCGAACAGTATGAAAGTTTGAACCTGATCAGAGTTATTTCGGCCAACTAATAAGTATGTTTGTTGGCAGGTTTGGTGAAGTACTCCGCCATACTGCTGGACGACGATGAGATCCTCTTCGTGAATCAGGTGAGCGTCTCGTTGTACTGAGCGATCAGACTATTCGATTCTTAGCAATGACCGTTATAAGTGACGCTTTTCGTCACTTTTATTTATATACTAGCTGTGCCCGCGACTTCGTTCGCATGGAATAGTGACTTTTCGGGCAGTACGTACTCTGTACGTTAAAAATGTTCGGCGTGATTCTTTAAGTTGACATAACTTTTTTATTTATAAATCGATTGACATGAAATAAACACTAAATGTTAAGTGAAGCTTACTACAATATATTAGTGAAAACCGTATCTAAATCGAATAAGCCGTTTCTGATATTAGCGTGCACAAACACACAGACAAACAGACAAAAAAAAAACTAATTACAATTTCGGGTTTGGCATCGATACAATAACAAACCCTGCTACTTTTTTTTTATATATTTCCATCGTACAGACACCACTTTTCTACAATTTTATTATATGTATAGATACATACGAGTATACTATTATTATATTAAGTTAGGTCTTCAGAAATATTCAATTAAACTTTTACAAGTACTTTTAAATCGTCAAATGCATCCAGCTCTGGTTCGGAATGCAACGTCAACAACCAAGTTTTTTTTTTAAAGAATATTAACCATGACTAATAAGTAAAGCTTGTGCCAGGAGTGGGTATTTGACAATAGTGCAACGGGGTGGGGTTTGAACCGCCGACCTTTCGGAATTCAGTCCGCTCCTCAACCGTTGAGCTATCGAGGCTCTAAATCATCATATGATATTAAATAAGTATTACATAAGTCATCATGATGATTTATTGGACACCTGACTCCCCTGGACACATGGATTTTCGTCAGAGAAAATTTATTCTTGTTATAATTAGTCTTAATAACAAGTGTAAATTAAAAATTTATAACACCCTAGACAAGTGAAGGTTACAGTAAGAACTAGAAAATAGCTGATAACTTTCAAATGGCTGAACCGATTTTCTTGGATTATAGCTAAGAACACTCTCGATCAAGCCACCTTTCAAACAAAAAAAAATAATTAAAATCGGTTCATTAGTTTAGGAGCTACGATGCCACAGACAGATACACAGATACACAGATACACACGTCAAACTTATAACACCCCTCTTTTTGGGTCGGGGGTTAAAAAGTTTTCAATCGTGTTTTATCTTTGAAAATATCTGTTCTAACTTTATAATTCCATTTTCAAATTCAAAGTCTTTTAGATTCATTCAAGATAATTGGGATTCGAGGTATAGTTCGCGACAGGTCGATATGGCAACCGGAGTGGAAACACCCCGCACACCCGCACGGCCCCCGCGCTAACCCGGTACGAAACCCGACGATTCGACATACTTTCCGAGGCACGGGAGTATCGCTGCCTTCCCAACTTCCCAACTCCAGGCCGCTACTGAAAATTTCATGAGTCATGACAGAAAAACAGTAGTGTCCCAGCGTGGACGCCCTGGACCCAACACCCGACCACGAGACCCCGGTCGAGGAAGCGTTCTTCCCCACACTGCACCCGGGCAGGAAGGCAACGCCACGCGACCCCGGCCCCCGTGCCCCGGCTCGGCCTAGGCCAAACGGAGAAGAACCCGCCGAAAATCCAATCACTTTTTTGTTTTGGCCTGACCTGCGACATTTATTAAACATTCAACATGATTAGCATAATGGCACAGTATTTTGCAACCCCAATGTTCGCTCGTGACGCTGTATTTGTGATTACCGATGCTGGACTGTGATTAATGACTACCTACTTGCAATTTATTTGAATAAAAATCCTTCTACTTATTTCTGTTTCTAATAAAATGTTTATTAGAAACAGACATAAGTAGACGGATTTTTATTTAACCTACGCGGCCGAAGTCACGTGGAATTTCGTCGTCTCGTCTTGAATTATTAATTTAATTTATTATTCTTTGACTCGTAAATTAAAAACGAGTGAGCAAAATGGAGTGAGTTCTAACCGCAGATTAAAAATTAAAACGTCTAAAAGCCGATTACACAGCTTTCGAATATAAAGCTTTTGTTTAAAATAATGACTACCCATATTATAAATGCGAAAGTGTCTTTGTATGTTGGTTTGTTTGTTTGTTCATCAACCTGTAAATGTCAACAGTTGAACATAGATCTTTTCAAGAGCGCGTCACCAAACACGGTTCTCCGCTTTCCTCATCCATCAGCTTCCCGCCCTTTCGTCAGGTCCATGGTCCCGCGGATCGGAGGTCGTGCTAATACTGCACTTCTCAACACGTGGTCTCCACTCCAAAACACGTCTGCCCCTTCCATCGATCCTGCGATGGCCATGGCTTACCACAGCCGATGATGTGTGCCCGGCAGACGTTCGAGTGGCCGGTGACGTCGCCGCTGCTGCCGGGCGAGGTGGTGACGGTGCAGCTGCTGGCGCGCGGGCGCTGGGGCGCGCCGCGCATGCTCGGCGTGTACCGGCTGGGCCTGCACGTGCTCGTGGCGGACGGCCAGCTCGCGCTCACCGACTCGCTCGTCGACGACAACAACCGCGCCGTTCCGGTGAGTGCTCTCTATTGCTACATACATGATGCCTGCCACTTCGTCCGACTTACCGGTGTATTATGTGTGCTTGTGTAAATGGGCATCATGAAGGCTCAATAGCTTTTGACATAGTTTCTCTAACGTACGAATTTAAAAGTACTTGGAAAAGGAACCCCTTTATTAATAGGATCACCTCTCAGACTTGGGCGCGTTTGGAACCCTCGTAGCTTTAGTTTGTACGGGAGCTGTGTGTCTGTGTGCTCGACTGTAGCAATAGGGAAATTTCCCACCGAGCTATGTTGTTCTCGGTAGCGCCAGCTGGGCCGACGGTTGTGCGTCGAAACTTCTATATAATATAGTGCAATTTAGTAAACGCTCTGTCAATGCGATTGAAAGTTGCGTGTTCTACTTGAGTTTCCAATTAAGCTACCCGTGCTGCCATCTAGGCCGTAGGTCGTGAGTTATCAGGCTGGGGTTCATGTTTCGAGCGTTGTTGATTGATTGAGTTTTAGAAGCGACATCTTGTGAAGGTGGCAACCGCTACATTGGTGAGCCCGACGTGATCGAAGACGGATCGCACACTGCAACCGACTCAAGCGTGGTCACACACCACCACAAACAGCCGACGTGATCGAAGACGGATCACACATCAACGCAAACCAACTCAAGCGTGGTCACACACCACCGCAACAGCCGACGTGATCAAAAGTGGACGCACACCGCACACTACCGCACGGCGCACACCAACGCGATCAAGGGACGCTATTGCGCACACACCGCAACACCCTTGGGATCGCACGGCGCAAGCGCAGCAAGCGTCATCGCACATCAGGGTACAATGGGTCTGCACTCCACCAGCAGATGTCAGCTTACAACGCCACTTCTCTGGATGGCTAAGCCAGGCGCCATTCCCCTTGGATGCGCAACAACGCCACCTCTCCTCGATGCTTCACACCACGGCGTCGTCTCAGAGGGGAGTGATGTAGCGGTTGCCACATTCGCAAGAAGATGTCGCTTCTAAATTCAATTAGTCAACAACGCTCGATACATGAACCCCAGCCTGATAACTCACGACCCGCGGCCTAGATGGCAGCACGGGTAGCTTAATTGGAAACTCAAGGAGAAACGCGCAACTTTCAATCGCATTGACAGAGCGTTTACCAAATTGCACTATATATAGAAGTTTCGACGCACAACCGTCGGCCCAGCTGGCGCTACCGAGCACAACACCGCTCGGATGGGAAACCCTATTGTTACAGTCGAGCACACAGCCACAGCTCCCGTACATTGGTGACGTAATTAATAATTATCACCACTATATCGTATAAAAACAATTCCGACCATCAAAAGGAGTTCAATTGTACCTACTTTGAATAAATGATTTTGACTTTGACTTGACTTTGAATACTTTGTGAAGAAAAAGTGAAAAACTTTTGTCGGTGTTTTAAAAATTATTTATAGTGAAATTATTATTCAATCAAAGTCGTAGCAATTCGTAGTGACGCGTAGCAGCGTAGAGCGGTGGGACGTAGAGAGACTTGGCTACGATAGTAACATATAGATTGTACAAGAATTTAGAGTTGAACACTTCGGCGTTAAGAGCGAACGATAGTGGGCTTTTCTCCATACAAACGTACCTATTCTGCTGTTTCCTTCGTGGATAATGTCTCTCTAGAGCAATGATTTTTTTCATAAAAATCTAGAACTCATTAATGCGTGCCTGTATGTTTTCCTTTTTTCCAAAACATAATCACGAAAATAAATATGACAATCCGAAAACCCGAAAAAATCGCCAGTTTTTACCGCCATGTTCAGACGACTATTATACAAATTTGATAAGATTTTAACAAAAAAGCAAAACATAGGAGCAAAGATGTACTTTTCCTCGAAATGGTATAAGAACCATCGAGATAGCTGTCCAGTTTTGAAGAAGGAAACAGCCGAATACGAAACGTGTTTTGGTCGAGGTTTTTGTAGGTAAAATCAGCCTGAGCTGCAGTTGTCCCTTTCGCAGTTTACGGGGGCAGGTTGGAGGTGAGGGAGGGTAAAGCTTACACGTACACTAATAGGGAAGTGGCACTTGATCATATTTTTATCGATACTCTAGTGATGTACACCGATGTCGATATTTACACGATACAATGATTATTTTTATTTATTATCGTGTGATTGTAAGTATTATTTTTTATTGTTGAAGCAGGGTTGAGATACTTTATATCGCGATTGCAATCATTTATTTTTAACCGACTTCCAAAAAAGGAGGAGGTTCTCAATTCGTCGGAATCTTTTCCCCCGATTACTCAAAGACCCTTGGACCGATTGGGAAATATTTTTTTTGTTTGAAGGGGTATACTGTGTAGGTGGTCCCATATGAATTGGTGAAGATCTGATGAATATCTTCGGAGATGGAGAACAGAACTCCTCAATGGATAAGAGCAAATTGCTCGCGATCAGTGCTTAGTAAACAGTAGGGTTTTAACTGAACATAGCATATTATAGTGCAGTGGGGCCACTAAAAGTTGTGAAATAAAAAAAAATTCAAAAATAAATAAAACCGACTTCAAAAATCACACACAACTAAAAAGTAAACGCGCTCGACTTCATACCAATAATATTCAAAAAATAATTTTTGTTTAGCTACACGTGTAATGTTTAACATTAAAAAGTAAAAATTATTTTTTACTTTTTAGTGTTTGTGGTTTTTGAAGTCGGTTTTATTTTTCTTTTGATTTTTTTTTTAAGTCGTTGATTTAAATCAATACTTTTTTAATGCAGCAAACTGAAGGAGAAGTGTTTTAACCGAGTTCAAAAAAGGAGGAGCTTCTCAATGTGTGTTCGAGAAATCGAGGGAACTCTTCAAATTTTATAGAAAACTTAAAGCTATTTTGGTAGTGTTTGGGATTCTTGAAATTGTAGTAAAAGTTGAATAGAGAAGTACTTTTGAGGTAGATATACAACTGTTGAAATCCGATAATACTCCTGATGTATTCCCATGGGCATCATGTCAGGATCTGATGACAAGATCCTAGAGGAACCGCGGAAACCTTCAAAATAGGAAAAGATAACATACGAGTAGCTGTTTTCATCAACAAGTGCAGCATTTGCACTAAGAAAGAACCATTTAGTAACGTGGATCGCACCGGAACTCCGTAATAAGACAATATTGTATCCTAGCCGTGTTTGGACTTGTTGAAACTTGGACTACTTGAAATTGTAATGAGATTAACTTTTTAGTTTTACAATTACTATAAAGTGAGAAATAAAAACTTTTTACAAAAAAGCTGGCCAAATGCAGGTCAGACTCGCGCACCGAGGGTTCCGTTCTTTTACATTTTACAGCCCTTACATACGATACACCACTTGATATAGTTATCTCATATCGTTGAAAATACATTAGTAATTTCAAAAATATGAGAATTTGTTCATGGACACATTTTTTTTGTGATGTAACCACAAATTCACGGTTTTCACATTTTTCCCTTTACTTGTACTTTAAGACCTTTCTACCTGTCAAATTTTATGATGCTAGATCAACGGGAAGTATCCTATAGGTTTTCTTAACAAACACGCCAGAAGGACAGATGGAAAGACAGACAGATAGACTGACAGAAAAACGAAGTGATCCTATCAGGGTTCCTTTTATTTCTTTTGAGGTATGTATAATGGAACCCCAAAAATATATAGCCGACTTCCAAAAAAACACACTGACAAGAGTAAAATAATTTTAGGAGTCAGTGTTACAGAAAAAACTGTGCGAGGTCGCCATTCTAGCACCCTGGTACCCCAACGTGTATCGGTTCTCCGAACTATGGACCCTGGCGCGATACCAACTGCAGAATAACATAACGTTCATTCGATGATCCAACACACATCTTATCATATCCACCATCATTAACGCTAGGTAGGCTATGAAACGACTATAGGACGCGACAGGTCGAGATGGCGATCGCACATCCGCACAGCCCACGCGCTAACCCGTGCGGGGTAGCGCGGGTGACGTTTGCCTCATATCCGGATTGCAATCTCGACCTGTCGCGTACTATAATAGGTTTACTATAGTATTTCATTCTATATTTCTTTTATTAGCCTAATATTTGCAAGATATCGATTCAGGATCCTCAACCGACACACCCAAGGCTTCTTACCTCTAGTTCGCTCTGACAACGAGGCAGCATTTTTATGCATCAATAGGGTATTTTATAATACATCATGTAAGAAAAAATATAAAATGCATTATTATGACAGATTTTGAAAAAAAGTAAACGAGAAACGTCAGTATTTATTTATAAAAATGCAATGTGAATTTTATAATTCAATTTTAAAAATCGTCTTTTTTAATCTGTTTTTTAAATATCTCAAACGCCACCCGCCAAATTGGATTCCGACGTGACGTAACTCCGATAGTAAACAAACAATTTAGATTTTGTCCTGCTCAGTGCTCTGTGTTCTTTTGAAATGTTATAAGGTACCATAGATATGTAAGGTACCTACCTATTATAATATTATCACGTTTATGGACTTTTATCCTTTAATTTATTAAAATCGCACCATGGAAGACGGTTTTGTGAAAGCAGAAAGTACAAATCTACCAATGATAAATACATAAATGGTGGCGAATTTTTTTCATCATATCCCGATTTCTGTTCTTCCGAATTGATAAATATTAAAACAGTAAAATAAGTAAGTATCGTATCAAGTTTTGTCTAACAGTAAGTATAATACATAACACGATAGTAACACCTGTGTTTACAATCCTACCTATTTTTTGTCATTTTAATATTAATATTTCTCATTTTAATATCACATGGCACTTGAATCCAAATTTTTTGTGGCGTTTTTACACTTGTATTATTCATTCAGGCACAAGACACCGATGATAAACATTATAACTCATTATTTTCACAAATCTTGTTACTTGGTCTTTTGCAGTCGTGTCATGTTTACTGACGGAGTTACGTCACGAGCCGGAACAGCATGGCGGCGAGCGTTTCCGCGCGAAAATTCAAAATCATAAATAAAAAATAGCTTTTAATGCATTTTTTGGTTTTATAAAATTGAAATAAAAATTCTACTGGTTCATTACGATCTCAGAATTAATTTAAAACAGTTTTCAAAAAAAGGTGTAATACCCTATTGTCATGTCTCGGGTTCCAGACATCTTAGTAGAGTCGTGACCGTCCCGTCTTCATTTTGTTGGCGACTCACAGACAATCCTGCAGAGCAAGCGTATGCTGCGTATATACTGTATATAACTAGAAGAATTTTAGGTATTGGATTTTTCTGTTAAGAAAATCTCTGTACCTCCTAGCCGGGAGTTAGGAAAGTAGGTCGCGTGTCACCCCCGTGCCCCGGAGAGCACGTGAAGCACCTGTGTTTGCTCACACCCTTGCGCACTATAATATCTCCCGCACAGTAGGCTAATCTCGATGGAAATTGGTCGCCGTGGCCGAAATTCGGTCGGGACGGGAGGGCATTAATGTACCTAATACCTATACTTAACTATATTATGATGTCCGCGACTTCGGGGCTTAGACAAAACCCTATTGAATTGCACTGAGAAGTTTAGGTACCTTTGGGCTTGTATACAGTATGGCATATTATTGTAAATTGTACATTTGAAAAAAGAGCAACCGCCGAGTTTCTTGCTGGTTCTTCTCGGTAGGAACAGCATTCCGAACCAGTGGTAGATTATTTTGACGATTCGAAAGCACTTGTAAAAGTTTACTTGAATAAAAATGATTTGATTTAATTTGATTTGACTTTTTGTCCAATGAGCTATGAGCGCTCTAAGCAATTAAATATCGCTTGCTTTAACGGTGAAGGGAAATATCGTGAGGAAACCTGCTTGCCTGAGAGTTCTCCATAGCGTTCTCAAAGGTGTGTTGTGAAGTCAGCGTGGCGGACAGTGGCCTGTACCATAGTTCAGAAGTTAGGGAACTAACGCCCTGACGGGGCTTCATGTAAAAGATAAATGCAAATAAACAAGAAGAACTTTTAACAAAATATGATAGATATGAATCGCCTATTTTTCTTTGATTTCACGCTATCTATAGCCCGTTCTATAGCCTTATATCGGACATATCGTCGATCGAGGATAAAATTGAGAGTTCCCTCACTCTAGTTCACTCTGCCTGTACCATCGATGGCCTGTACTCAATAGATGACCAGCGATGTTGATCATGATAATGAGGATGAACACCAGCGGTTTAGGCTGTGCGTTTTAACATCAGTCAGTCAGTCAGGACCATAAATCTATAATGTCTAGAAGCCTTTTATAAAGTACTTACGTAGATGTCTGGTTTTTATTACAAAAGTCCGGCCCAATAACATAGCGTCGAGTTCGGCTTTTGTATTTTCAGGGCTGGCAAACGTACGGCCGGCGCGCGGCCCCAAAGGCAAGGTTTATCAATTATTCAGGCGTGGAATAAAGCTGTGAATCACTGCTGCAGAGTGCATGCCGAGATTCACTAAATATATAAACAGGAGCAATACGGGACGTGCTGCTGGTTGTAACAGCACAGCAAACCATAGTGCTGGTCAACAGCCCATATGTGGCACTAGTTGACCCACTCCGGCGTCTGCCGGGGAGCCTGCCTATTCCATACACTAATATGATGTACTTGTGGTGTAAATGTTTTATTTTACAATAGAATATCAAACCTTCCTCGTTCTAAATGGCAATGAAACCTGTATTGAATCAAACATCGCGGATGTTCGCCTGTTGAAATGCTGAGAGCAATAACGCAAGAAGTTAACTTCACTATTATTTACTGTAAGATTGTGTACAAATCTGATGTCCATTAAAAATGTAATGATTTTGTTTCTTTATAATAATTATCTGATTTTAGTATTTGTCGTTAAAGTACAATTTAATTGAAAATATAAACAAGTTTCAGTTTCTAATATGTAGCCATTTTTGACATAATATAGCGTCGAATTCAAAGTCTACTTTGTTGCCCCCCATTTCGTGTGGGAGTCCCCTGAAAGAAAGCTTTTTATATTTTGTATGCAATATTCGGCTGAAGGAAGCTTACATATATGAGCAAAATGAAACAATATATATTATGTTTAAATTTGAAGAAATTATGTTAACTAATTCAGAAGTTTAATCAGTTTTTCAGAAGAAAGCTGTAACAGACGGTCGGACGAACAAGTGAAATTTCACTTTAGTAGACTCGTGGACCTCAGGGTCAAGTATTATGTACTTGTGGTATGAATGTGTTATTCTAGAATAAAATACCAAACCTTCCTCGTGAAATATCCTGAATGGAAATGAAACTCGTATTGAATACATTGTGTTTCGCCCCGAACTAAGACCTCGCGGACGCACGCCTGTTGAAATACTGAGAGCAATACGCTCAGCGTTAGCGGCCCCATATCTATTGATTTCAAAGTATCGTGTCCCTCGTTAAAAATATACTTTAAAATAAATATGAGGTTTCTTTAACATTTATTTGTAAAAATCTACTGTTTACGAAATAATATAATACCACCACTAAAGTGAGCAGGTTAGAACATAGACCACCACTAAGGAAGGAGAAAAACTCAATGACTGAGATGCGAAAGGAAAGCGATTCAAACTCCACCCATAAGACTATTGTCATACCTAGCCTTAGCACACGTTTTACGCTTAGGGAAAAGAGGGATATTAGTCATCACTCATGATTATATTCTTTAAAAAACAGCAAGTTACCCTTAAGCATCTGTTGTACTTCTCAATGTATACAAATAAATGAAATGAAGTAAAAATTTATTAATATGTGTATTTTGTCCACAGGTGTTCATAGACATGGCCATTTTGTATGTGCACCCAGATCTCATCGCTAGCGACAACGACGCGAGCAGGAAGCAGCTGCCGGCCGTGCCCGCCGTGCCCGCCGTGCCCGCCGTGCCCGCCGTGCCCGCCGTGCCCGCCGTGCACGCGCCGCGCCCCAGCACGTCGCGCCGCAGCTCCAACAAGGAGTCCACGGCCGGCTCCAGCGTCAGCTCCGACCAAGAGAACCCTTTGGACGACCTCGAGCGGAACATCGCTAACATCGAACGCTCTATGCACAAGGACACCGTGATTGACATGGAACCCGAAGACGAATCGCGTACCCGCAAGTTGAAAGTTGCCGGCAAACGCTTGCTGCGGTTAGTCTTCTTTTGCTTTATACTGTCAAGCACGGTGAGTGAAACGCTAACTCCGTGCTCAGTACTGAACGATAGCCACCGAGTTCATATGACCAACATTTTCAAAAGAAAAATAAAACCGACTTCAAAAACCACAAGCACTAAAAAGTAATAAATAATTTTTGTTTTGTTACACGTGTAATGTACCTAAGCATGAAGTCGAGCGAGCATAATAAAACAAAATTAGAAATCCAAATGTGAAGCTCGCCCGACTTCATACCTAGGTACATTACACGTGTAAATAAACAAAAATTATTTATTACTTTTTAGTGCTTGTGGTTTTTGAAGTCGGTTTTATTTTTCTTTTGAAAAATTTTTAATTTCACAATTTTTAGTGGCCCCACTGTACTATAATATGCTATGCCCAGTTAAAACCCTACTGTTTACTAAGCTATTACACTGATCACGAGCAATTTGCTCTTATCCATTGAGGAGTTCTGTTCTCCATCTCCGAAGACATTCATCAGATCTTCACCAAATTTATATGGGACCACTTGCACAGTATACCCTTTCAAACAAAAAAAAATAATTTCCCAATCGGTTCAGGGGTCTTTGAGTAATCGGTGAACATACATTAAAAAAAAAAAGATTCCGACGAATTGAGAACCTCCTCCCTTTTTGGAAGTCGGTTAAAAACCTATTAAAACGCTGCGAGTAATAACGCAACAAGCCACTATTGATTGTAAGGCTATGTACAAATCTGACTAATGCATGGTTTGTACACCAGTAGAAACTTTGCAGCTGCGCTTCTTTGCTTCTACAGACAGTGCTGTTTCCCGCTGATAAACTAAACGTAACATTCAGCGTCGAACACTGAGTTGCCATCGCCCCGTCGGTTTTCTGTCCACCGGTTTCTGGTTTCCGATTCTCTGGTCTGGTCTAAAAGGAGGCTTCGACTATAGCTAGTTACCACTCTGCCGGCAAAGCTAAAAGGAGGCTTCGACTATAGCTAGTTACCACTCTGCCGGCAAAGCTAAAAGGAGGCTTCGACTATAGCTAGTTACCACTCTGCCGGCAAAGCTAAAAGGAGGCTTCGACTATAGCTAGTTACCACTCTGCCGGCAAAGCTAAAAGGAGGCTTCGACTATAGCTAGTTACCACTCTGCCGGCAAAGCTAAAAGGAGGCTTCGACTATAGCTAGTTACCACTCTGCCGGCAAAGCTAAAAGGAGGCTTCGACTATAGCTAGTTACCACTCTGCCGGCAAAGCTAAAAGGAGGCTTCGACTATAGCTAGTTACCACTCTGCCGGCAAAGCTAAAAGGAGGCTTCGACTATAGCTAGTTACCACTCTGCCGGCAAAGCTAAAAGGAGGCTTCGACTATAGCTAGTTACCACTCTGCCGGCAAAGCTAAAAGGAGGCTTCGACTATAGCTAGTTACCACTCTGCCGGCAAAGCTAAAAGGAGGCTTCGACTATAGCTAGTTACCACTCTGCCGGCAAAGCTAAAAGGAGGCTTCGACTATAGCTAGTTACAACTCTGCCGGCAAAGCTAAAAGGAGGCTTCGACTATAGCTAGTTACCACTCCGCCGGCAAAGCTAAAAGGAGGCTTCGACTATAGCTAGTTACCACTCTGCCGGCAAAGCTAAAAGGAGGCTTCGACTATAGCTAGTTACCACTCTGCCGGCAAAGCTAAAAGGAGGCTTCGACTATAGCTAGTTACCACTCTGCCGGCAAAGCTAAAAGGAGGCTTCGACTATAGCTAGTTACCACTCTGCCGGCAAAGCTAAAAGGAGGCTTCGACTATAGCTAGTTACCACTCTGCCGGCAAAGCTAAAAGGAGGCTTCGACTATAGCTAGTTACCACTCTGCCGGCAAAGCTAAAAGGAGGCTTCGACTATAGCTAGTTACCACTCTGCCGGCAAAGCTAAAAGGAGGCTTCGACTATAGCTAGTTACCACTCTGCCGGCAAAGCTAAAAGGAGGCTTCGACTATAGCTAGTTACCACTCTGCCGGCAAAGCTAAAAGGAGGCTTCGACTATAGCTAGTTACCACTCTGCCGGCAAAGCTAAAAGGAGGCTTCGACTATAGCTAGTTACAACTCTGCCGGCAAAGCTAAAAGGAGGCTTCGACTATAGCTAGTTACCACTCTGCCGGCAAAGCTAAAAGGAGGCTTCGACTATAGCTAGTTACCACTCTGCCGGCAAAGCTAAAAGGAGGCTTCGACTATAGCTAGTTACCACTCTGCCGGCAAAGCTAAAAGGAGGCTTCGATTATAGCTAGTTACCACTCTGCCGGCAAAGCTAAAAGGAGGCTCCAACTATAGCTAGTTACCACTCTGCCGGCAAAGCCGTGTCGCCAAGCGATTCAGTATTCCGGCACGATGCTGCGTACAATCAGGGGTTTGGCTTTAACCAAACTGCCATACATGCCTACCCCTTCCAAGTTATCCCGCTTCCATCTTAAACTTTACCATCAGCAAGATTGCAGTCGAGGCCTAACTTGTGATCGATTTAAACAATTAGTCAAGTACGAGTCGGACAAGCGCTTCCGGACCATCGGACAAGCGCTTCCGGACCATCGGACAAGCGCTTCCGGACCATCGGACAAGCGCTTCCGGACCATCGGACAAGAAATTACACTTTAATTTTATTAATTTTAGAGCAGCCATTTTGAAATTTTTATAGCGCCAATAGAAATACAAATTCTGTCAGACAAACGGATCCACGGGTGGACAGCGGAGGCTATTAATAGGGCCCCATCGACACCTTTAGGTACTAACCGAAGCCGAACGGAACTCTACAATATAGGTATATTTTTCTACAGCCGTGGATTATCCGGGACAAGTGAAAAAGGTCCTCAACCTCCAGAAAGCAGACGGACAACGTTCAAGAGCGTACGCAGCTTCATCCGCCTCGGCCGGGGCCGGCGCCGGGAGGTCACCCCGGACGAGGAGCAGGCCTTGCTGCCCGCGCCCGGCGCGTGCGCGGCCTCCGGGCGCCCCGCGAGCCCGACCTCCGCGTCCTCCGACGAGATGCTGGTCGACACTCGCGGCTGCCCGGACACTCCGCACAAGAAACGAATGTCAGTACCTATACTCAATTTTTAGGGTTACGTATCTCAAAAGGAAACAAGGGAACTTTATAAGATGACTTCGTTGTCTGTCTGTTCGTCGGTCCGTGCGTCCGTCTGTCGTGTACCTGCCAAGAAAACCTATAGGGTCCTTCCCGTTGGCCTAGAATCATGAAAGGTCTTATAGTACAATTAAGGGAAACAATCCTAAAACCGTGAATTCCGTGGTTATACATCACAAAAAAAATGTGTTACAATTTTCAAAGTAACATAAGTATACCAAGTGGGGCATCGCCATCATATTATGAAAGGGTTTTACGCACGTTCTAAAACAGATTTTGTTTTTATTTTTATTTTTGATTTATTGTGCATAATGTCGAAAAAAATACCCGAGTACGGAACCGGAGTAGGGTTCCGTACCTGAAAAGGAAAAACCTTCTAGGATCACTTTGTTGTCTGTGTGTCTGTCTCTGTGTCTGTCTGTCCGTCCGTCCGTCCATCCGTCCGTCCGTCTGTCTGTCTGTCTGTCAAGAAACCTATAGGGTACTTCGCGTTGACATAGAATCATGAAATTTGGTAGGTAGGTAGGTCTTATAGCACAAGTACAGGAATAAATCTAAAAACCGCGAATTCGTGGTTACATCTTTTAAAAAAAATTAAAATGTGTTTCAATTTTCAAAATAAGAAAGGACCTTACCTGTACATCCTAAAACAGATTTTTATTAATTTTTATGTATGTTTTTGATTTATCGTGCAAAATGTTGGAAAAAATACTTGAGTACGGAACCCTCCGTATGCGAGTCTGACTCGCACTTGGCCGGTTTTTTGAGATATTGTTCAAGTTATATCTATGAAACTTGGTATTACGGCTTTCGGTTAAAAATAAAGAAATATGCGTTGCACAATTTTTAAAAATCCCATCCCAAAGGGTTGAGTAGGGGTGAAAGTTTATATAGGTAAAAGTCCTTTATTTTTGAAGTTATATATCCATGATATTATATCGATGAAACTTTTTACTTGAGCTTTCTCTTTATAGTGAAGAAATACTTTTTTCATGTTTTTCTTTTCCAATTCAAATTCAAAATATTTTGAATTTGAATTTGAACAGACTTTGAAACTATCCAACGGCTTTTTTTTAACCTCTTTATTTTAATAGTAGATTATGCAACATGGGTATAATGTAATGTCTTACGTCACGGGCACCTGGATAAATCCCAAGCGAACGAGGGATTTTAGAGTAACTCCCGAGCGTAGCGAGGGTGTTACATCTAGAATCCTGAGTGAAGCGCGGGATTTAGGGGTGCCCAAGACTAAGACAGCATTATCCCCAAGTTGCATACTTTGCTTTTCACACCTCGCAATCAAAATCAAAATCTTCGTATGCTTATATACCTACCTATCTGTCTTTAGAAATATCTGGGAGCAAATCGTTTATTGAATGTGAATCGTGGTGTGAAAAATTATAAAGTTTATGTTTATATTTTTTAGATACACTTTTTTCGTGTCGTTTTCGTGTTTGTTTCGGCTTCATTGTAAAATAAATATTTATTTGTAACTTGTAACGTGTAATATTGTGTTTATGTAAATCGCCAAATATTTAGTTAAGTAATAATATGTTTACAATAAGTACTCACTATTTTTAATGTGTTAGTGTAAAAAGCCGTAAGTAAAGAATAAAATAAAATCTCTTAGTGGGTTTACAGACGAGCGGCGCTTTGTTAACTATAACTTTTTTTTTAAAATTCAGATACAAGTTAGCCCTTGACTGCAATCTCACCTGGTGGTAAGTGATGATATAGTCTAAATAAATAGAAATAGTAATTCTTTATTTGCATAATGTGTGTTACAAAAGATGTTGGTAATTATTACAAAGTTCAACACGTACTAAGATGGAAGCGTTCTAACCTGGAAGGGGTATGGCAATTTTTATTAAATCCTTACCTCTTTGGTTTGAACACGGTACGATACCGGAAGGATAAAACGCTCGGCGGCACGGCTTTGCCGGTAGGGTGGGAACTAGCCAAGGCCGAAGTCCACACCCCTGCCGGGAATGGGACCCCGGGACCTCCCACTAATCACATTACCACTGCACCAGGGAGGTCGGCAAACTGTTGTAGTCCATTTCGAAATCAATGAGCTAATCGATCAGCGTGCTGGCGTTCCCGAGAGCACGCCACTACACACGGCCCTCCGCTTTCTTCATCTACTCACTTCCGTACATCAATACCTACCTACTTGGTATGTATGTATTGAAGTATGTAGGTTTGTAGGTTTGTATTTATGTGTGTTCCACCGTAGCGTTTAAACTGCTGAGTCAATTTTGATGAATGTAGTGTTCTCAATCGATTCGTTATTATGGTCCGGGTGACATAGACTACATTTCATAAAAAAAAATCGACCCGACGGGTTTTACATCCAAAAAAGTCACTCGTTCCCATTAGTTCAACCGTTGAACTAGTGAGACTCTTGTCCCACTAGTTCAATTGCGTTATTTTTTTACGAGTTGAACTAGTGGAAATAAATACTTAGTTGAACTCAGATAGTGATGGGAATTTAAGGAGAATTTAAATTAAATCAAAATGAAATTATATACTTACACATAAATCTAAATTGGAGTGAATGTCTGTCAGACGGCTGGACCTATTTTGACGGGACTTTCACTGACAAGTAGAGAGGATTAGCCTAGGAG
The DNA here is from genome assembly GCF_905333055.1 of Maniola jurtina. Lineage (NCBI taxonomy): Eukaryota > Metazoa > Arthropoda > Insecta > Lepidoptera > Nymphalidae > Maniola > Maniola jurtina. The sequence goes on along the minus strand of NC_060058.1, from coordinate 57,237 downwards.
TAACATAGGCTACGTTGGTACCGACTTTCAGAATGGAGGAGTTGTGTTTGGTGTCTACCTATGTACAGCGATATCTCTGAGTTCTCTGCACCGATTTGCGTAATTTTGTTTTAATCGATAAAAGAACTTTGCAACATTGTTCCATAAAAATTTGATTCCAACTCCTCAATCCTAATGCTGCAGGGGACCTGACTACCAAAGCTGATGGGATTTAGAAACTGTCGGTTATAAATTGATATTGAAGGTGTCTATGGTATAGACACCTTCAATATCAACACGTGAACACTTTGTCTTTGACCTCGAGGATACAACTTCTCAACCCTGATGCTGTAAGGAATTGCATTCCTAAATCCTGGTGATCCCTCGGGATTTGAAAAGGATCATCCGTTTAAATGTTTTTACGTGGTACAGAAACACGTTGCATCCCAGTGACGGGCTATTACGGATAGGCTACTTACATACATGTAAGCGTATTTATTTAAAAACTAACTGATGCCCACAACTTCACCCGCGTGGATTTAGGTTCTTTAAAATCCCGTGGGAACTTTTCATTTCCTTCCTTCATAAAAGTTTTAATACACATAGTAAAGAAACACATTTTAATATTTTTTTGTGATTTAACCACAGTTTTCGGATTTTATCTTTTATTTGTGCTATAAGACCTACCTAACTGCCCTAGGTCAACGGGAAGTACCGTATAGGTTTTCTTGACAGCAGACAGACAGACAACAAAGTGATCCCATAAGGGTTCCGTTTTGAGGTATGGGAACCCTAAAAATAAAAAAGCGAGCAAACGAGCTGGCGGATCACCTGATGTTAAGTGATTACCGCCGCCCATATTATACCTACATTTGCAGCACCAGAGGAACCGCCAATGCGTCGGTTCCACAGTTTGCATGTGCGTGGAAAAAAGGGTCTGGCACAACGGGCGGTCGAAGTGCTTCAGGCACCCAGGGGGTGAGGGTGGAATTGCTTGCGGTGGCGTGCGGTGCGGTGATGCTGAGATGTGACGTCATGAACATCTTAAAGCTAAGGGTGGACGAGAACCTTCTATTTAATTATTATAACTAAGAAAAGTATTGTTTTCACAGAGGCATCAGGGGTGTGGGTTCAGTGAAACTGCCATAGCCCTCGCAAGTGAGCCCGCTAACATCTAAGACTGCATCACTTATCACCGTGAGATCACAGTCGAGGAGTGCCTCGTATAAAGCTAAACAAAGGTACTTGTTACAGGACGAGTGTGGTGGACGCTGCGGGAACGTCGGCGCTGAAGGCGGCGGACTTCCAGGTGTGCGTCACCATCATCGAGGCGCGGCAGCTGGCCGGCCTCAACATGGACCCCGTGGTGTGCGTGCAGGTGGGCGACGTGCGCAACTACACCAGCGTCAAGGAGAGCACCAACTGCCCCTACTACAACGAGGTAAGAGTTACAGGATGAGTATAGTGGACGCTGCGGGAACGTCGGCGCTGAAGGCGGCGGACTTCCAGGTGTGCGTCACCATCATCGAGGCGCGGCAGCTGGCCGGCCTCAACATGGACCCCGTGGTGTGCGTGCAGGTGGGCGACGTGCGCAACTACACCAGCGTCAAGGAGAGCACCAACTGCCCCTACTACAACGAGGTAAGAGTTACAGGATGAGTATAGTGGACGCTGCGGGAACGTCGGCGCTGAAGGCGGCGGACTTCCAGGTGTGCGTCACCATCATCGAGGCGCGGCAGCTGGCCGGCCTCAACATGGACCCCGTGGTGTGCGTGCAGGTGGGCGACGTGCGCAACTACACCAGCGTCAAGGAGAGCACCAACTGCCCCTACTACAACGAGGTAAGAGTTACAGGATGAGTATAGTGGACGCTGCGGGAACGTCGGCGCTGAAGGCGGCGGACTTCCAGGTGTGCGTCACCATCATCGAGGCGCGGCAGCTGGCCGGCCTCAACATGGACCCCGTGGTGTGCGTGCAGGTGGGCGACGTGCGCAACTACACCAGCGTCAAGGAGAGCACCAACTGCCCCTACTACAACGAGGTAAGAGTTACAGGATGAGTATAGTGGACGCTGCGGGAACGTCGGCGCTGAAGGCGGCGGACTTCCAGGTGTGCGTCACCATCATCGAGGCGCGGCAGCTGGCCGGCCTCAACATGGACCCCGTGGTGTGCGTGCAGGTGGGCGACGTGCGCAACTACACCAGCGTCAAGGAGAGCACCAACTGCCCCTACTACAACGAGGTAAGAGCTACAGGATGAGTATAGTGGACGCTGCGGGAACGTCGGCGCTGAAGGCGGCGGACTTCCAGGTGTGCGTCACCATCATCGAGGCGCGGCAGCTGGCCGGCCTCAACATGGACCCCGTGGTGTGCGTGCAGGTGGGCGACGTGCGCAACTACACCAGCGTCAAGGAGAGCACCAACTGCCCCTACTACAACGAGGTAAGAGCTACAGGATGAGTATAGTGGACGCTGCGGGAACGTCGGCGCTGAAGGCGGCGGACTTCCAGGTGTGCGTCACCATCATCGAGGCGCGGCAGCTGGCCGGCCTCAACATGGACCCCGTGGTGTGCGTGCAGGTGGGCGACGTGCGCAACTACACCAGCGTCAAGGAGAGCACCAACTGCCCCTACTACAACGAGGTAAGAGCTGCCGCTCGACCAACTCTATTCCGTACCTCAAAAGGAAAAACAGAGCCCTTATAGGATCACTTTGTTGTCTGTCTGTCTGTCCGTCCGTTTGTTGTGTCTGTCAATAAAACCTAGAGAGAGTTTAAGTGCGGAAACCAGCCCAGAGAGAAGAAGAAAACCTATAGAGTACTTCTCGTTGACCTAGAAGTTGGCAGGTAGGTAGGTCTTATAGCACAAGTAAGGGAATAAATCTGAAAACCGTGAATTTGTAGTTACATCATTACTCCCCCTCTACGAGATCAGCATGGACATACCTATTACGTTACTTCGTGCTGACCCTTTAGTTCCTCTCTCCCCTTTTTTCTTGTCTTTCTCGGTCCTCCCTTCTCATCACCATGCCCTCCGCATCTGACCGTATCTGTGCCACTCTTCTTCGCTTGACACCATTGACCATACGGGTTAGCAAGTTTTCGGCGTTCACTTGCTCCCTGTACTGATGTTCTAAGGCACACGGTACACTCAAAAATCGCATGTCACGGGGTGTTTTCCACTCCGCAAAAGTAGCAATTTCAACCAACTGCTGCTCATAGGTTTAAATCTCAATCAATCAGCCTGTTTGCGTGCACTTCTGGACATAGGCCTTCCCAAGAACGCGCCACCACACACAATCCTCCGCCTTTCTCATCTACCCACTTCAATAGCTCCGAAATCCAAAAGGCGGTGTTGTGTGTTCCCACTAGATTACAACATGGGGAATTCAAGTGATGGACCATCGAATACCTTAAAGGCCAGCAACGCATTGGCGGTTCCTCTGGTGCTGTAAATGTTCATGGGCGGTGGCAATCACTTAACATCGGGTGATCCGCCTACTCGTTTGATTTTATTAGAAAAAAAGATGCTGGCAGCAATTTCCCCTTTGGATATCCAAGCTGTGACAATACCACAGTGCACAATTTTATTGTGAAAGTCTACATCTAAGGATGTTCCGGTGACAAAGGACGTAGATTTTACGTATTTTAGAAGACCCTCTATTTCATAATGTATTTTTGACATAGACTATAATACCGTGTTATACTCTATAATAAATTAAATTATTCTTTATTTATTTACTCTTCGTAGGTTTTTTACCTTGATCTAGAATAGCTAACTCAAAGGCTAATAGGTTATTTCTTTCATGATGTGCCATTATTTATCTTTGATACCGAGAAGGCCTTCAGCTCTGGTACCTTTTACAGACTACCTTGTTAAGAGTAATAATAAGCTACGTTTCAGACAATGAGAGTACAGCTACTAGGTACAAGGAGAATGCTTTGTCTCCATTGTTTTGTTTTGTTATAGTTATCCTAAGACAATATTATATGTAGAATTTCTAGCTGTATAAAACTTTAATTAAATGCCATAATTAAACTATGTAAAGAGTTTCCTCGAGATACAGGCCGCTGATAGACAGACAGACGGACGAACGGACGGACTTAGAATAGGGTCCGGTGGGCACACATCGGGTACGGAACGGGTTAAGACGTCACCCTTGTTTTCGGGAGGTCGGGATTCGATCCCGGGCACGCAATTCTGACTTTTTGGAGTTAGGTACGAGTATATGCGTTTCAAGCAATGAAATATTACTTACTTTGCCGGCGAAGGAAACCTGCATGCCTGAGATGCCTTGTAAGGTATGCCAAGTCTGCCACTGCGCACTGAGCCAGCTTGGCAGACTATGGCCTACACCCTTCTCATTCTGAGAGGAGAACCGTGCTCAGTAGTGGGCTGGAGAGGGATTGATCATGCTGATGACGAAACTAAATAGGTATAACACAACCGCAGAAGTTTGTATATGAATGGATGTTTGTTACTTATTCACGCAAAACCCACTGGATGGATTTGGAATGAAAATAGATTATACCCTGGATTAACACATAGGCTACTTTTTATACCGGAAAATCAATGAGTTCCCACGGAATTTTAAAAACCTACATCCACGGGAACGAAGTCGCGGGCATCAGCTAGTGAAATACAAAAATGCTACCGAAAATGAATCCTGTGGCATATTTTGTACTAGCCATGCGAAGCCGGGGCGGATTGCTAGTGAGTGAGAGAAAGTCGGTCGGCGACTCTACCGTTATACGTTCATTATTATATTCCAGCCATCGGCTAATAATACAGGCAATTATTATGATGAAAGGTAAACTTCAGCGGAGTTCGAAACGGAGCGATTTTATAATTGTCGAACAATTTACAAATTAAGACTCTACAGTCTACAATGAAGACGCGCCTGTTTCACGGATTTCTGAATCTCTTTGACGGTTCGAATTCCACAATTCCAGGCAATTTAGTCGATTATGACGTCACGACCACATGAAGCAATTTACGGCAATACTTAAAATTTTCAGTTATGTTACATGCAAAATAATTGCTCCACATTGCTCCACTTATTGCTCCAGATTGATCCATACGTTAATTGCATGGAATAACAAAACGCCGGCTCACTACTGAGTACGGGACTCTTCTACGAATGAGAAGGGCTCGGGCATAGTCCACCGCGTTGGCCAAGTGCGGATTTCCAGACTTCACACCATTGATAGCATTATTGGAGAACTCTCAGGTCTGCAGATTTACTTACGATATTTTTTATAATTGCTTAGAAACACATAACTCCTACTAGCTACAGTCGAGCCCGGGATCGAAACCCAGACTCCTATTTAGGTGGCAGACATTTTATTCACTACCGCTTTTTACATCGACATATTGATCAGTATTCCTGATGTTATTATGCATCAATTATTACTGACCTTTGGCCACTCCGTGACTATACACGTGTGTAATAATCATAAATAATAATATAGCCTTCATTTATTTACTGAAAATTTCATGCAATAACATTTTATCTTACTGCTAGTTATTTTACATCTTACATTTTTAACATTATACATAGTTAAAACACTTATCCTATTTACAATACTTAATTTTACGTGTGTTTATATATCTACTTTATACTTACTTACTGTTCTATATCACCACTAGTTTTTAATTACATACTAATTTTCTTATTCTATATTTACATCTTTAACCGATTTCAAAAAAAGGAGGAGGTTCTCAATTCGTCGGAATCTTTTATTTTTGTAATGTACACTAAAAAGTAATAAATATTTTTTTTTGTTTAGTTACACGTGTAATGTACCTAGGTATGAAGTCGGTCGAGCTTTTGGATTTCTAATTTTTTTGTTTTTTTATGCTCGCTCGACTTCATACCTAGGCACATTACACATGTAACTAAACAAAAAAAATTATTTATTACTTTTTAGTGCTTGTGGTTTTTGAAGTCGGTTTTATTTTTCATTTGAAAATGTTTAAATATATGTATACACATTACTATCACACATTAGTAATAATTTTCCTTACTTAAAGACCTTACTTCGTAGGATCATAGCTACTCACTACTCCTGTATAGAAACCCCCATACGTTTCTGGTACTAACTAGTTCTCTTGTCCACAGTATTTCGTCTTCGACTTCCACATGCCGCCCATCATGCTTCTCGACAAGATTATAACACTATCGGTAAGTACATAACATTATGATTATACGTATCAAATCAATAATTAATGTAGGTACCTACCTTGTAGCACGTCGGCAGTAGGTATGCTTACCTGAACCTATAACTAATGTATTCATATTAATTAAATACGCAATGCGAAATTTGCCTTGAATCTGCTGAGCCATGCAATCCATAAAGCTAATGTACTAATAAGTGAACGTGCACTCACATTATCACCACTAAAGCTGACACCTATACAGCGCACTTTCACGTTGCTCACAATTAAGTTTCAGTTATAACGCGACAGATTTCCGCCGGCGCGGCGGTATAACGCTGTCTCGTTTTAACAGGGCTCTGTCCGTCACTTACTCCATACAATCGTAGTTTCAATTTCATTTGAATATTAAGCAACCCAAGTCCATCAAATTTTGCAGACATATTCTAGAAACTAATATCTGTGTCTTTGGTGTTTTAGATTTTTCTAAAAATATGTAGTTTTAAAATTACAGGGGCTCAAAGATTTGTATGTGAATTTTTAAAACCGCGTAACTTTGAAACCGAATATTTTAACAGAAATCTGGAAAACCGCAGGCATAGATATTAGTTCCCGGAACGTTTCTACAAAAATCCATTGAGTACGATTGGTTAGTATTCCAATGAGAGACGAACTACGTTTGTATGGAGCGAGTGACGGAGAGAACCCTCTTAAGTCTGAGCAAAGTCAAAGTGCGCTCAATAGATCTCCTGAGGAGGTATATCGCGGCTCATTCAACGTTTACCCAGCGGCGGCATGGCGGCTAACTATACTTCCATATAAATATAATAAGCAGTACTAAAACCAGACTACTACCCGCGAACTGCTGCCGATAGACAGCGATAGATATAGTGAAATCGTTTTTCTTCCGCTCGGTGTATTTGAACATGTACTATATTTACTATGTATGAAGTCAAAACTGTCTCCTCTTAAATTTGACACCACATTCTATACAATAGCAAAAAAATGTTTTGGATACCCTCACTTTTTTGGATGGAATTTCCGTCTGGTCGATTCGATGGTCGAAATGTAGCCTAGACATATGTCACCCGGACCACAACAAAGAATCGATTGACATTTCATCCATCGAAATCGGCCCAGTAGTTTAGCCGCTACATCGGAATGCAAAGAATCTGATAGAAACATAATACATAGGTACATATCTGTACATAGACTGTACAAATCATAACCCTTCCTTTTGGCTTTGCCGTTGTCGGGTAATATAGAAAGAAAGAAAGAAAGAAAGAAAAGTAGTTTATTCATCTTGTGTGTACATCAACAAGTATAGACAAACTTAGGTTAGTAATATGTGTTATAAGTGTATCTGTCTGTCTTATATTTTCACGGCCCCTCTTATTGGACTGATTTTGGAGAAGTATGAGAGCTTGCATGCCGGAGACTTGTGAATACTCATCTTGATTAATGAGAAGTATGAGAGCTTGCATGCCGGAGACTTGTGAATACTCATCTTGATTAATGAGAAGTATGAGAGCTTGCATGCCGGAGACTTGTGAATACTCATCTTGATTAATGAAGAGGATCAGTTGTCCCTCCATTTGTAATTGCGGTACCTTCAAGTCAGAAATGATAGGCATCGTCCAGGCTCTGACTGCAGTCAAACGCTAGTCTATCATGTCAAATTATTTTTAAAATTGATCAGAATCGTCAAAAAGAGTAAAAAATCATGAATTTATCTAGTGTATATTTAGTTCGATATTTGGCTCATTCGATGTCATACGATCTGTTGCTAGAAGGCTACCTCGAGTGAATTTGCATAAATACGGCTCTCGGAGAACCTTTACGCGTTGAACCTAAGTTGTCCTCTCAAAATGTACGCAATCGCCCCGCACGCCCGCACGCCACCCGCGCTATCCCGCACCGGGCCAGCGCGGGGGCTGTGCGGATGTGCGGGGCGGCCCCACCCCGACAACCTTTACGCGTGCAACCTAAGTTGTCCTCTCAAAATGTACGCAATCACCCCGCACGCCCGCACGCCACCCGCGCTATCCCGCACCGGGCCAGCGCGGGGGCTGTGCGGATGTGCGGGGCGGCCCCACCCCGACAACCTTTACGCGTTGAACCTAAGTTGTCCTCTCAAAATGTACGCAATCGCCCCGCACGCCCGCACGCCACCCGCGCTATCCCGCACCGGGCCAGCGCGGGGGCTGTGCGGATGTGCGGGGCGGCCCCACCCCGACAACCTTTACGCGTTGAACCTAAGTTGTCCTCTCAAAATGTACGCAATCGCCCCGCACGCCCGCACGCCACCCGCGCTATCCCGCACCGGGCCAGCGCGGGGGCTGTGCGGATGTGCGGGGCGGCCCCACCCCGACAACCTTTACGCGTTGAACCTAAGTTGTCCTCTCAAAATGTACGCAATCGCCCCGCACGCCCGCACGCCACCCGCGCTATCCCGCACCGGGCCAGCGCGGGGGCTGTGCGGATGTGCGGGGCGGCCCCACCCCGACAACCTTTACGCGTTGAACCTAAGTTGTCCTCTCAAAATGTACGCAATCGCCCCGCACGCCCGCACGCCACCCGCGCTATCCCGCACCGGGCCAGCGCGGGGGCTGTGCGGATGTGCGGGGCGGCCCCACCCCGACAACCTTTACGCGTTGAACCTAAGTTGTCCTCTCAAAATGTATGCAATCGCCCCGCACGCCCGCACGCCACCCGCGCTATCCCGCACCGGGCCAGCGCGGGGGCTGTGCGGATGTGCGGGGCGGCCCCACCCCGACAACCTTTACGCGTGCAACCTAAGTTGTCCTCTCAAAATGTACGCAATCACCCCGCACGCCCGCACGCCACCCGCGCTATCCCGCACCGGGCCAGCGCGGGGGCTGTGCGGATGTGCGGGGCGGCCCCACCCCGACAACCTTTACGCGTTGAACCTAAGTTGTCCTCTCAAAATGTACGCAATCGCCCCGCACGCCCGCACGCCACCCGCGCTATCCCGCACCGGGCCAGCGCGGGGGCTGTGCGGATGTGCGGGGCGGCCCCACCCCGACAACCTTTACGCGTTGAACCTAAGTTGTCCTCTCAAAATGTACGCAATCGCCCCGCACGCCCGCACGCCACCCGCGCTATCCCGCACCGGGCCAGCGCGGGGGCTGTGCGGATGTGCGGGGCGGCCCCACCCCGACAACCTTTACGCGTTGAACCTAAGTTGTCCTCTCAAAATGTACGCAATCGCCCCGCACGCCCGCACGCCACCCGCGCTATCCCGCACCGGGCCAGCGCGGGGGCTGTGCGGATGTGCGGGGCGGCCCCACCCCGACAACCTTTACGCGTGCAACCTAAGTTGTCCTCTCAAAATGTACGCAATCACCCTGCACGCCCGCACGCCACCCGCGCTATCCCGCACCGGGCCAGCGCGGGGGCTGTGCGGATGTGCGGGGCGGCCCCACCCCGACAACCTTTACGCGTTGAACCTAAGTTGTCCTCTCAAAATGTACGCAATCGCCCCGCACGCCCGCACGCCACCCGCGCTATCCCGCACCGGGCCAGCGCGGGGGCTGTGCGGATGTGCGGGGCGGCCCCACCCCGACAACCTTTACGCGTTGAACCTAAGTTGTCCTCTCAAAATGTATGCAATCGCCCCGCACGCCCGCACGCCACCCGCGCTATCCCGCACCGGGCCAGCGCGGGGGCTGTGCGGATGTGCGGGGCGGCCCCACCCCGACAACCTTTACGCGTTGAACCTAAGTTGTCCTCTCAAAATGTACGCAATCGCCCCGCACGCCCGCACGCCACCCGCGCTATCCCGCACCGGGCCAGCGCGGGGGCTGTGCGGATGTGCGGGGCGGCCCCACCCCGACAACCTTTACGCGTGCAACCTAAGTTGTCCTCTCAAAATGTACGCAATCACCCCGCACGCCCGCACGCCACCCGCGCTATCCCGCACCGGGCCAGCGCGGGGGCTGTGCGGATGTGCGGGGCGGCCCCACCCCGACAACCTTTACGCGTTGAACCTAAGTTGTCCTCTCAAAATGTACGCAATCGCCCCGCACGCCCGCACGCCACCCGCGCTATCCCGCACCGGGCCAGCGCGGGGGCTGTGCGGATGTGCGGGGCGGCCCCACCCCGACAACCTTTACGCGTGCAACCTAAGTTGTCCTCTCAAAATGTACGCAATCACCCCGCACGCCCGCACGCCACCCGCGCTATCCCGCACCGGGCCAGCGCGGGGGCTGTGCGGATGTGCGGGGCGGCCCCACCCCGACAACCTTTACGCGTTGAACCTAAGTTGTCCTCTCAAAATGTACGCAATCGCCCCGCACGCCCGCACGCCACCCGCGCTATCCCGCACCGGGCCAGCGCGGGGGCTGTGCGGATGTGCGGGGCGGCCCCACCCCGACAACCTTTACGCGTTGAACCTAAGTTGTCCTCTCAAAATGTACGCAATCGCCCCGCACGCCCGCACGCCACCCGCGCTATCCCGCACCGGGCCAGCGCGGGGGCTGTGCGGATGTGCGGGGCGGCCCCACCCCGACAACCTTTACGCGTTGAACCTAAGTTGTCCTCTCAAAATGTACGCAATCGCCCCGCACGCCCGCACGCCACCCGCGCTATCCCGCACCGGGCCAGCGCGGGGGCTGTGCGGATGTGCGGGGCGGCCCCACCCCGACAACCTTTACGCGTTGAACCTAAGTTGTCCTCTCAAAATGTACGCAATCGCCCCGCACGCCCGCACGCCACCCGCGCTATCCCGCACCGGGCCAGCGCGGGGGCTGTGCGGATGTGCGGGGCGGCCCCACCCCGACAACCTTTACGCGTTGAACCTAAGTTGTCCTCTCAAAATGTACGCAATCGCCCCGCACGCCCGCACGCCACCCGCGCTATCCCGCACCGGGCCAGCGCGGGGGCTGTGCGGATGTGCGGGGCGGCCCCACCCTGATTGTGGGGAACACGACGCGAGAGAAATGTATACAAGAAATCTTTTTAGGGTTCTGTAGTCAACTAAGATATTTGATAGATGTCGATTCAGTTCTAATCCGAGAGTTTCCTTTTTACCCGACTACGGCAAAGCCGAAAGGAAAGGTTATGATTTTATTTCACTTATATAAAAAATAGCGAGCAAACGAGTAGGCGGGTCGCCAGATGTTAAATACGAATCTGATGGTAAGCACGAACCAGTGATAGGTTATTTAGACGATTCAAAAGCACTTGTAAAAGTTTATTTGAATAAAAATATATTCTATTCTATGCTAAGTGATTACCGCCGCCCAAGAACATTTGCAGCACCAGAGGAAGCGCCGATGCGTTGCCAGCCTTTTAGCAATTAGTTGGTCCGCCCCTTGAATAGCCCCACCCCGATGGAAGTTCACTCTGGTTCACTCTGACGTTGCGTTGTGATATGACGCGCTCGGTTCCCTCACTGAGTGGACACTCATCAGCGCAATCTTACGAGTGTGAGTGATCTTGAACTAATGACGGTAACTATGCGAAAGATTTGTTTTCCCCTTGTTGTGAAACTGGCTGGCCTCGGCCTCGCAAGAGTTTATGAAAATCGGTGAAAGGGTGGAATTTCCGGAATTTCTAAGGTACTTCTTCATTTTTAGGGTTGCGTACCTCAAAAGGAAAAACGGAACCCTTATAGGATCACTTTGTTGTCTGTCTGTCTGTCTGTCTGTCACTGTAACGCCTGGACTACGGAGCCGATTCTGATGAATGAGGTCAATCGAGTCGTCATTACGGTCCGGGTGACATAGACTGTATATTATACGAAAAAAATCGACCTGACGGATGTTAGGTACATCTAAAAAAGTGACGGTCTCCAAAAATGTTTTTTGCTATTGTATCGAGTGGGATATCAAATGAAAGAGGAAAAAGTTCGGAGTTGATAAAATATATATAAATATAGTACGATGTTAAAATAATACACCAAGCGACAGAAAATCAATTTTACTAAAAGTATCGCTATCTAGCGGCAACTAGCCGGGTTCAGTGTTTAACTTTTTACATTTTTAATTATACTATCAAAGCAAACCCAGAACAAACTTTTAAAAGTCAATCATTTATTCAAACTAGGTATACAATAGTACTCTTTTTGTTAGAGATGATATAGTATAGTACGTGAAATTAAAGCAAAAGCTACGAGGGTTCCAAACGCGCCCAGTTCTGAGAAGATATGTTTAGCATTAATACTGACACTGGCATTGTTGCGGTGTCAGCTCTATCATGCGCAACTAATCAGTGCAACACGAGCACTCAACTAACAGCAACTTTATTTTAAATAACAAACAAACTATCTAGCTGTTGTGGGGGAAAGGGGATGTTTCTACGGGGAGCCTTTGTACACTGAACTTTTAACATAATATCATGAAATTTAAACTAACTCAGCAAATAACTTTACGGGGAACCCGACCCGCCTCGTTCCATTCCATTGTTACAGCTGTTATTACATTGTACCTATGCATTGTACAGACTCCACTTTCAACAAATGACACGAAGGGCTTATGCCTGACTAAAGTGTGAAAATAATACGAAACACTATAACTTAAATCCGATATTACATGTTTTAGTGTCGTATTTTTGTTTCGTGTTGTCTGTTCAAGTATAGTCGCGACCTGTCTGCTCGACCGATTGAGGTGGCACACCCGCACGTCCCCCGCGCTAGCCTGCTGCGGGTGAGCCCGATTGCCATCTCGGCCTGTCGCGTGCTATAGTTCTCACTTCAAAAACACCGTAACACGTAATTATTATAATTTTACTATACGTGCGTACATTAAAATAAATAAAAAACCGGATTTTGAATTACAAGCTACCACGCTACGACTACGAATTCCGTAGTAAGTAGAAGCAAATGACGTGCAGCGTAGCGCGGCGTAGACAGTGCGGGCGCTACCATGCTACGTATGCTTACATCTGTGAAAGTGTGTCTGTCTGTCTGTCTGTCTGCTACCTTTTTACAGCCCAACAGATTAACTGATTTTGATGAAAGGTTCAGAGTTAGCTTACATCCTGGGGAAGTACATAGACTTTTATCCCTAAAAATCAAAGCGTTCCCACGGGATTATTAAGAACCCATCCGTTAAACCAATTTATATGAAATTTTGAGCAGAGATAGCTTGCGTCCCGAAAATTAATATAGGCAACTATAATTTATGTAACAAATAGTAATTTTATCCCGGAAAAGCAAAAAGTATAAAATAAAAGAAAAACATGAAGACCGTGGCAGGACTCGAACCTGCAATCTAAACGATCTAAATCGATCCGAAGTCCGACGCCTTAAGGTGCCCACGCATTTGAACTGAACTGCAACTGAACTGCGCGTCGCGGCAGCGCCCCGCACGATATTCTCTCCAGCCGCGACGCGCGGCAGTGACGCGCTACGCGGTACGCGTTCACTTCAGCTGCAGTTTAGTTCGAGTGCGTGGGCACCTTCCATTAGGCCACACGGTCTTAAGTGCGAGGAGAGAAATTTATACATAGGCTGCACTAAAAGTATCGGTAATGGAATATTTCCACTGTCCCTGTTATAATAAAATCTTTTTAATTGAAAACTCCTTGGTTTTAAAAATCGAATACCATTTATTTATTTAGAAAAAGATTCTCGGTCTTGTCACAATGTCTTGTCAAACTTGTTTAGTCGTTGAGAAAATGGAATTGACTCGAGAAAATTTTAGAGCGATGATTTATTATGACTTTCGAAGTGGTTACACAAAAACAGTGTGTCGACCGGATGATTTCTGCATTTGGTGATGAAGCCTCATCTAAAACCACAATTTATCGCTGGTTTGCTCAATTTCAACGTGGACGTGTCAAGCTCAGTGATGATCCCCGTCAAGGTCGTCCAAAAACTGCAGTCACCCAAGAAAACGTTGATGCTGTGCGTAAGCTGATTGAGGAACATCGACATGTGACATACCGCGAAATTCAGGCAACTTTAGACATTGGCATGAGTCAAATACAAATAATTGCATGAACAATTAGGTGTAAAAAAGTTGTTTTCCCGATGGATACCGCATTTGCTCTGTGAATTATTATTCTTTTTCCAATTACAAGAGTTAACATTGAAAAGCACCTAGGATGAAAGGTAAAAGGGTAGCTATCAACGGAACTACAGAACCCTCGGTACACGTGTCTGACTCGCACTTGGCTGGTTTTTTTTAATTTATAGATTAGCGTTTGGCTGCAATCAGACTATCAGGCCTGCTGGCAAGTGATGCAACCTAAGATAGAGCGCGCTTGCCTAGAAGATGCCTATTCATTCTTGACTTGAAGGTATATTGAAATCGGAAGGAATGCCGGAATGAGAAACGAGGAAGCGAATCGCTTCATGCGATTTCGTGGCATTTGGACTACGTTGTTGCTTGTTGGTTGCAGGTGCTGCACTCCAGGCGCCTGCTGCGCGCCAACAAGCTGCTGGGCAACTTCAAACTCGACGTGGCGACCGTGTGGAACCAACCTGGTATGTGTGCACACAACGACAACCCGCGAATTGCCGATACATAGCAATACATATAGTCAACCAACCTGGTATGTGTGCACACAACGACAACAGCACTACGACCCGCGAATTGCCGATACATAGCAATACATATAGTCAACCAACCTGGTATGTGTGCACACAACGACAACAGCACTACAACCCGCGAATTGCCGATACATAGCAATACATATAGTCAACCAACCTGGTATGTGTGCACACAACGACAACAGCACTACAACCCGCGAATTGCCGATACATAGCAATACATATAGTCAACCAACCTGGTATGTGTGCACACAACGACAACAGCACTACAACCCGCGAATTGCCGATACATAGCAATACATATAGTCAACCAACCTGGTATGTGTGCACACAACGACAACAGCACTACAACCCGCGAATTGCCGATACATAGCAATACATATAGTCAACCAACCTGGTATGTGTGCACACAACGACAGCCCACAGATCAGATTAAAGACGATTTAAAAATTAGAAATTTCCAAATGACCCCTGTCAAGAATCAAACCCCCACTCCCACTTGACCACAGCTCGCACTACTGCACCAGAAGGCTACTAAAGTTCAGATCAACAGGGCTCTCTCCGTCACTTACTCCATACAATCGTAGCCCCAATTTCATGTGAATATTAAGCAACCAAAGTCCATGAAATTTTGCAGACATATTTTAGAAACTAATATCTGTGCCTGTGGTGTTTTAGATTTTTCTAAAAATATGTAGTTTTAAAATTACAGGGGCTCAAAGATTTGTATGTGACTTTTTAAGACCGCGTAACTTTGAAACCGAATATTTTAACGGAAATCTGGAAGACCGCAGGCATAGATATTAGTTCCCGGAACGTTTCTACAAAGTTCCATTGCTTAGTATTCCAATGAGAGACGAACTACGTTTGGTTTGAATGGAGCGAGTGAAGGAGAGAGGCGTTGGCCGTTGGAGCCGGAAAGTCCTTGAGTGGAGACCGCGTTTAAGCAAACGTAGTGTGGGACGCCCTCCAGCACGATGGACCGACGATATAAAGCGGCTGGCGGGAAGTGGCTGGATAAGGAAGGCTGAGGACCGGGTGTGGTGGCGCTCTTTAGGGAAGGCCTATGTCCAACAGTGGACGTCCACAGGCTGATGATGATGATGATGATGATGAGTGAAGGAGAGAGCCCTCGTTACACTCAACAACGGGAGAATAGACGCAAGTAGGCGGATACATACAGTAATAATAGACTTGTTCTGGACGGATTCTAAGCTACGAGTCATTTTCTAGTGAAGTATACGTTCCAGTAGTTATGTATTTTCCAGATAGTTTAGTCTGAGATCCCAGTACCCGAGCTGAAAAGCAATTTTGCAAATGATCGCTGGTTTACATCATTTCTGTAGCTAGAGCCCTTAAACGTTTTCCAATGCATTGCTCTGAACATCGATGCATATGCATGCATACCTGAGCATCGATTGAAAGAAGTCAAAAGTCTTATCTTATCTACTCTTAAAAATAAACGCAAAACTTTCAGAAATCTTGGGCAAATTGATGTAGGACATACTACAAACAATTGTATTTGTGGAGGAGCTACCTACATAGGAAACAAATGCACCGAATTGAGGACTTCCTCCTTTTTTGAAAGCCAGTTCAAAATGACCGGAACATTGCAATGTCGGGCATAGTTCCTTCTAGTATACTAACTTTAGTTTTCTGCATAAAACTTTCTTTAATAGCACTAATATTATTAAAGCAACAGATAACTGTTTCCATTGCTTAGCTAGGTATTCATTCCAATTTCATAATAATACAGTGAAAACAGAGCGCAATTACTTTACCCCCTCAAATTATTATCACGCCGAGAGACGTTTGTTAACTTTGGACGGTTAATTAAAAATGCTCCCCCCCCCCCCCCCCCTTTTTCCTCGAAGTTTACCAATTGCAAAATCTAAAATAGTTATGATCAACAGAGATTTACGAATATGTATATTTTACAGGAAAAATAAAACCAAGGCTCAAACTTACATAGTATTTATGAAATTAACCGTAAACCTGTACAAACAAAAGTTAGTTTTGCGGTTGTTTTAGGGTTTCGTACCTCAAAAGGAAAAACGGAAACCTTGTAGGATCACTTTGTTGACTGTCTGTCTGTCCCTCCGTCCGTCGTGTCTGTCAAGAAAACCTATAGGGTACATCCCGTTGAGCTAGAATCATGAAAGGTAGCTCTTACAGCACAAGTAAAGGAATAAATCTGAAAACCGTACATTTGTAGTAACATCATTAAAAAAAATAATGTGTTTAAATTTTCAAAATAAGATAACTATACCAAGCGGGGTATAATATGAAAGGAAATACCTTTACATTCTAAAAAAGTTTTTTATTTATGTTTACGCATAATAGTTTTTGTATACCCGAGTACGGAACGTGTGCGCGAGTCTGACTCGCACTTGGCAGGTTGGCGCCGCGGGCAGCAATCCAGCAAGCAAAGAACGTCCTGGATGCAACATTGCAATCCCTGCTTATGAGGAATAGTTTACCATCTGTTCTGTTCCAGATCGACAGTTCTACCACAAGTGGGCGCTGCTCACGGACCCCGACGACGTGGGCGGCGGCCCCAAGGGCTACCTCAAGTGCGACATCAGCGTGATAGGCAAGGGAGACACCATCAAGGTGCCGCCTAAGAGCGAAAAAGATGAAGACGATATCGAAGCGTGAGTTGAATGTCCTCGACCGACAATAACAGACACCCTTTTTTTTAGGGTTCCGTAGCCAAATGGCAATAAACGGAACCCTTATAGATTCGTCATGTCTGTCTGTCTGTCTGTCTGTCCGTCCGTCCGTATGTCACAGCCACTTTTTTCCGAAAATATAAGAACTATACTGTTGAAACTTGGTAAGTAGATGTATTCTGTGAACCGCATTAAGATTTTCATACAAAAATAGAAAACAAACAATAAATTTTGGGGTTCCCCATACATACAACTGAAACCCAAATTTTTTTTTTTATCAAACCCATACGTGTGGGGGTATCTATGAATAGGTCTTCAAAAATGATATTAAGGTTTCTAATATCATTTTTTTTCTAAACTAGTTTGCGCGAGAGACATTTCCAAAGTGGTAAAACTTTGCCGGTTTTTTTCTCTGATCTATCCATTTAGTATTGACTGAAAGGGACAGGAAACTTTCCATCCCTTTTCCGACCTTACTTAATGATAGATTTAGGGCTGTATATCCATTGATAATTAAGACACTAACATAGCCTAAACAATTATCAAGCTGGGAAGGAATTGGGCAAGTTTTAGCTTATCGGAGGGGCGATCTTGTTGTACATCGATTTATAGTAATCAATCAATCAATCAATCAATCAATCAAATTCTTTATTTGCTGAATACTGACAAAAGGTGGTACAAATAGCATATAATGAGTCCAGTGTATTCAACCATTTCTGGCATGCAAATATAATACAATAATTAGTCAAGTAGAACAATGTCAAAATTAGTAGTAACTCTCAAAGCAGTTGGAGCTAACAAGTGTTCGAGACCGCGTGCTAGTGAAGCGTTCTCAGGTGTGATGGGCTGATGAAAGGGGACGTTGAGAAGTGGCTGGATGAAGAAGGCGGAGGATAGGGAGTAGTGGCGCTCCCTTACAACAACTAATAAGATCTCGAAACGTTTTATTGCTAAGTATGTTTATTTTCTTGGTTCTCCTTAAAAATAAATACAGTTCCATTTAAAACGTAAGAAATAAGTCCTTGGCGATACTCTTCTCAGTTGAAATGTATACAAACACGCTCGGGCGCAAGTAGAGATGTCTCAAAGGGACAGAAACGTAAACAATATGGTTTTGACATTATCCTCGTCGTTTTGTACGTTTACTGGTCTTGCGGCACAGCCTAAAGACACACTTCCTACAGTCGGTCGACGAAGCAGTCCTACCGGCTCACAGGAGGCGGGACTTATCTGTCTGTCTGATTGTCTGTTTATCTGCTTCTCACGGGCCAACAGTTTAACCGATTTTGATGAAATTTGGTACAGAGTTAGTTTACATCCCGGGGACGGATTGCTCCAACGGACGGACTGGGCTACTTTGGTGAAGATGCAGTCTAAGATTTAAGGGCTAATTTAGAAAGGCTGTGGCAGTTTTTATTAAAACTTACACCGCTTTGGTTTCCACTTGGCATCGAACCGGAACGCTAAATTGCTTGGCGGTTCGGCTTTATCGGTATTTTGTCCGCAAACATGCTGGGCGTCGTCTCACTGTACGTTTTGCTTCAACCCAGATGCGACGGGTCACTGAGCGATATCATTCGCCTCCGTTAGTTTGTTACGAACAAGCGCTTTTAAGCTTAACGTTCTGTACTTTTAAAGACGCAAATTTTTTTTACCGGGGTTAGGGAAAGCAAAATGCATGCATACTCAGCGCTGGGCTAAAAACCGCCCAAGTGCGAATCAGACTTGCCCACCGAGGGTTCCGTAACTTGGAAAGCAAAAACTTTTGCTTTTGAGGACTTATTTAATGTACACCATAAAAAATAGTACGTAGAAAACCATATCTATGTAGAAAACACATAAAAAGCAAAACAATAACACACGTGTTCATACGTCTCCATAAACGTCACCGCGGCGTCGCGCGTCGCATCGCCTTCTGTCACAAGTTTACAGCCCGCTCCGGCCGCGCTCGGTAACTAGATATTGTGGGATTGTCTCAAAGCTACACCTCACTATACCTACTCTAGCCGTGGAGAGAGATTGCCTCGACAGCTCAACGGTTGAGGAGCGGACTTCCGAAAGGTCGGCGGTTCGAACCCCACCCGTTGCACTATTGTCATAGCCACTCTCGGCACAAGCTTTACGCTTAATTGGAGGGGAAAGGGGAGCATTAGTCATGATTCGCATGGCCTGCAATAGCGACCCTGCTTCCCCAAACGGTGCGTCCTGTCCTGAAGCTGTCCTACATGAAAGAAATAAATTCATTTCATAAAAATATATTGTTGATTTGAGACGACCTTCCTGGCGCAGTGGTAAGCGCTGTAGTCTTATTAGTCTCTAATCTGGTCTGGTGGGAGGCTTCGGCCATGGCTAGTTACCATCCTACCGGCAAAGCCATGCCGCCAAGCAATATAGCGTTCCGGTACGATACCGTGTAGAAACCAAAGGGATATGGTTTAAGTAAAAACTACCCCTTGCGGGTTAGCCCGCTTCCGTCTTAGACAGCATCATCACATACCACCAGGTGACTGCAGTCAAGGGGTAACTTGTATCTGAATAAAAAAAAAACCATTATTTCATTTGCACGTACAAGGATATGGGATTTCATCGCGTTATTATCCCAACAAATTTCTCACCATTTAGTGAAAAGTAGTCAAGATACTCAGCAATGAGAAATGCAACGCAGGGAGAAAGTTTTCCTATTGGCCTAGTGGGAGGTTTCGGCCGAGGTTAGTTACCACAGTACCATCAAAGCCAAGCGACACGTGAAAACAGGTTTCGTCGTCTAAAAATATTGTGATAGAATAGATAAAGTCGGAGAAGCATGAAGTTATCTCGTACACAGCTCACATGCGGGCAGACCTGCGGGGTTATTCGCTAACTCAATGTTCAACGATGAATGATAGCCATTGACTTATTAGACATTTATTTTTAATCCATTGAACCATTTCTACGAAAAAACATTTTTCTCCCACTTGCTCGAAAATTGCTACTTTACTCAAGAAAGGTTTTCGTTAGAGAGGACTGTATTCGGGTCTTTACTGGCCGCACGCCAGCAATTTCCAAGAGGACTGTAATAATAATAATAATATAATAATAGTTTATTTTCAGGCAATTTTTTTTTTACACCCATTTCTTAAATATAAAATAAAATAAAATAGAATAGAATACAAGAGTAAAATAATAATGTAATGGAAATTTCTGGACAGTTTCATACTGATGACGAGGCTCTTTAAGTTTAGACTAACATAAATTAAGTTTTTTTTTAGGTTGCAACCTCTATTAAATTTTTTTTTGTGAAAATCGATTCTTTGACGGAGTTATGGAATAAAATGTTCGGGATAAAAACTACCCTAGTTACTAGCTTATAGGTACTACTGGTTAACTATAATGTTAAAATGGTACAGCTACTGAATTTCTTTTGAATCCATTCAATAGTTTTCGCGTGATGCTGCGCGCATACAGACAGACAGACAAAAATTCCAAAAAAAAATTTTTGAGGTCTATATCGATAAAGATGTTTACGGCGATTAAAATTTCAATTCAATTCCTTTATTGCAAGATTGTAAGTAAAAAAGATGTTACATAAATTTTAAGTAGGTAGGTACACAAAGCAAAACAAATCGGTAAGCAGGCAACACAACGAAGCATTATGTGTGTGCATAACTCGTTTACTTATTATTTTACACCTATCTCTCTTTAATGAATTGTCGGTCTCTTTTCACCATACCTACTTGCAATAATTACAAATTACATATTTCGCTGATTTCCCCACAGCAGGCACTAGGTAGTATTGCCGCTTACCCACGCTGATAGAATCCGATCGTCGAAGCACAATTATGTCAGAGTAAAATGGCCTTAAACCACCTTGAGATAACGTCTAAAATTCACGACTTTAATTAGCAGTTTTCACTTGCAGTGCTGGCTGTAGATATGTGGACGAATTTAAGCTTTAAAACAAGACAGTTAAGGTCTATTCATCACTGAAATGTTTCGAACCCACAAAACGATAAATTATGCGGTGTAGGTATACCTATAGATTACAGAATGGCAATATCAAGTTGATGTCCCATTTTTTAAATCTACCCTACCTATTTTATAAATTATTGTCAAATAGAACTTGAGCACGCGGATTAATAGATCCTAGTAGTGAATTCATTTATGGTGTATTGTGTTATTTTTCACACTGAATAGTTGAACTTCTCAACTGAACTTCTCACCACCATGGAACATTTATTTATCTTTGTTTAAAAAGCAGAGATTGTTATTTGAGCGGAATATTTCGATAACCGAAATCGATGATATCGGTAAGTAAACAAATATAACCTACTCGTATTGAAATTATGTTTATGGTTTTACTTATGTGCATTTAGTATTTTCTAAATGTTAGCGTAATGTTTTTAGTCCATTTAATACTTTTAATCAGACGCATTATAATATAACAATGTAACCAATATACTAAATACTAGTTGATGCCCGCGACTTCATTCCCGTGTATATAGGTTATTAAAAATCCCGTGGAACTCATTAATTTTCCGGGATAAAAAGTAACCTATGTATTAATCCAGGATATAATCATTTACAGATGAATACCGTGCGCTTGTGGGTCTGTCACTACGGTGAAACGGGGCATGTAGACAATTGTTGACCTGGGCCCAAACCATCAGCTTATAAGATGGAGTCACATCACCACCAAGAAATCGTTGCAATGCATAGCGTGGATTCCTTTTTAAAAATTTGGTTGACAGCGACCAAGCACAATGTAGTTCTACAAACTGTGCGGAAGCATTTGCGTGCGGCCGGAATACATTACGAAGAAAATATTACGAATGGTTTGCACCAGGACCATAGACTTTCATTTTGCAATGAAATATATAAACTTTGACTGATGTAATTACGTTGTTATTTTTAATAATGAAAAATCTTTTGAGTCGGACAAGGATGGACGTAAAATACTATAATAATAGAACAACAGGTAAACGATATATTATACTTTGAATAAAGTGGTAACTTCAACCTGGGAGTCTCTGTGGGGCAGCATAGACTTGCTGGAATATGGTTACTAACATGACGAGTCGATTACAAAAAGTAATAGCTTACGAGGGTGGCCTACCTTTATACATTATTAAATAAAGTATAGGTAATTAATTTAATTCTATTTGTGAGTGATGTTATTGTTATTGCAGTTAGAAGTTATAATTGATTTTGATTTCTAACTAAGTAATTAACATGTTGATTCATCTCACAAACCTAAAAGTAACCCAAAACGTAAATAAAACATTACGTTCATACTTGACCGACTTTTAGCATACTTCACATCGATATTGGTTTTAAATTACTATAGGAGTAATAGGAGTAGATAAAGTATGTCAATTTTTTTTCCTCTTTTGTATACCTTCTGTTAACTTGATGTGTTAATTTTTTGACAAGCGTCTTATTTATTTCTTGCTTATTATAATAATTTATGAACTGCACAAAAGACAAATAAATAACTTCTAAAATAGAAAAGTGTTATTATTTTTGTTTTTTCTTGCTTATAATTATATTGTTTGAAAGTATGATAATTTTGACTGTATAAAGAAGACAAAATAAATAATTGCAAAAATAAAAAAGCAATCCCCCACTAGGATTAGAACTCACGCCATATTTAAGAACTTCAACACTATTACCACTCGGCCATCAGAACTATGTTGACGAATGTGAAATTTGCAACCCTATACGACTGGTAAGGTTATCTAGAAGTGTGAGTGAGTGTAGTAAGTGTGAGTGTATCTATTATCGGATAGCATCGGGTCGTATCTTTGTGTGTTATACATACGCGCGCATTAGTATGCTCTGCCAAGCGAATTATTTTTCCGAGTGTACGTATCACAATCTGCCATGACATGGCGTGCAAAATTAACTATCTTTATATACATTTTCAATACATTTTCAATGAGTACATAAAATATCATTTTTAATCAATAGAAAATTTAACAATTCAATATATAAATTAGCAAAAGAACTTACAGTCATATTCAAAGAAAATTAAACATTAGTAGGTAGGTACTCGTAGAGTCACAATTATAAAATAAATATATGTCACAATGTGACACAATCACAAAGTCACAATTTTCAAAATAAATATATTATGTACAGAAATTGTCCAGCTACTTCTTTTAATTATATGTATAGATAGATTATTTCAGAGCTTCGACAGCGAACTCAACTACGAGTACTCAAACATCGAGAATACTTCTCCTAGTTCAGAAGACTATTTTCTTTCGTTTCACATTAAATTTTTATTATTTCATGTTTTATTCATTATGCTTTGTATGCCAGCTCCTGAAAGTAATGCTGCCAGTCTCCTGAAAGTTTAAGAAAATTTACAATAACGTTAATGTTTCAAAGCAAAAAGACAGGTTTTGTTATCAGAAGTAATCAAGTGAGCCTAGTGCGCTCCATGCGAACGTACAGTTCGCGACAAGTCGAGGAGGCGATCGGGGCGGGGTCCGGGGACGCCGCGCACAGCCCCCGACCTAACCTGCTGCGGAATAGCGCGGGTGAGGTATAACAGGTGTGCGGGGTGTCCTTCCGCCTCATAGCCCGATTGCCATGTCGACCTGTCGCGAACTATAGATTGGTTTCCCATTTGAATACTAACTAATCGATATTACTTAAATATTGTAGACATTTAAAACCGGGGAAATACGAGTACTGTCTGTCAGTATTACTGAGTAATAATATAATAATGATATAATAATAACCAAATAAGCCAACACCCGCTTTGCTGAGCCTCTCGAGTAGCTGGTTTATATATAGAGATTGAACAGCCTCGGTGACGACAGCCCCCCCTGCCTCACTCCACAACTCAACCCATATGGGTCACTAAAAGAGTTACCCCATTTAACCACATTTAATTGATTACTATACCAATTATACTATACTTTAACAAGGACAGCAGTTCCGACCTAGAGCCGGTTTCATAGTTGAGTTTGTGCCATAGAACGTTATGAGACCAAGTCAAATGCTTTAGACAGATCCAAAAAGCAGGCATACACCTGCGTTTTTACCGTATATACCGTTAATACCGTACAGTTTGCTTGAGGCACAGTATAGCGCTCTCAGTCGATATATTAGGTCTGAAATTGCGCGTCATGTATCTTTATTGCTTTGTGTGGCGTAATACCGCCATCTTGCCACAGAAACCTGCTTCTCCCTGACGGAGTGTCCATCGAGCGGCAGCGTTGCCGGTTCATCGTCAGGATCCACCGTGCAGACGGCCTGCCCAAGATGAACTACTCAATCCTAGCCAATGTCAAGAGAGCATTCACTGGCGAGAGTCATGACCTCGTCGACCCTTTCGTACAAGTTTCGTTCGCTGGAATGAAGGTGAGACAGGCGTGCATGGAGTACTACAGTCCTTTATGATGTCCCCGCTGAGTACCAACTAGAGACTCTGGATGCCTTCTATCGTCGAACTAGGAGACTCATAGGTGAAGACTTTCCTTTATTGGCGGAACTTCAGTCTCCATCACCGCCGTAAGGTCGCCAGCTTATCGGTATTTCATAGGATATATTTAATCTGAGTCTACTTACTCGGGAATTTTCGATCCTTGTCCCTCTTCACCATTTTACCACTGAACTGCAAGATATCGGGCGAGTTTCCATCGTTATCTTGTCAATATTCCATCCACATGTAAGAAACGTTTCGCGCCATCATTCCCCATAAACTAGAGGGAGCTCTCTGTTTGATCCTGGATCTACATCTATCGAATATTAGGCACTTGAGCACTAACTGGGTGACGTGAAATTAAAGATGGTCTCTTTTTCACGATGTCACGTATGTCACCCACCTAATCGTTTCAAAGCCTACATTTGACAGATGAAGCTGCAGTTTTACTGCAAGTTCCATAACTGTCGTGAACTGTGCCCAGGGCTGTACAACAGTCAAGAAGAACAGCAACAACCCGCTGTGGAACGAGCAGGTGGTGTTCACGGAGATGTTCCCCCCGCTCTGCCAGCGCATCAAGATCCAGCTGCGCGATGACGACCCCGTGCACCCCAACACCATCGGCACGCACTTCATCGACCTGAAGACCATCTCACACGACGGCGAGAGAGGTACGACATCCCGCACACGATAGGTGGTAAGCTCCTTCAGTCGATAATTTTATCATTATGATCAACTCATCGCTGGTCACTGCTGAGCACGGGTCTTCTCTCAGAATGAGAAGGGTTTGGCCATAGTCTACCACGCTAATGAAGAGCGGACTGGCAGACTTCACCGACCTCTGAGATCATTATGGAGAACTATCAGGCATACAGGTTTCCTTGCGTTGTTTTCCTTCACCGCTAACGCGAATAACATTTAATTGCTTAAATCCATATAACTCCGAAAAGTTAAAAGTACATACCAGGCACCCATGACGAACCGCCGAGTAGGCTATCAGCGCTTGTACAGTGCTCAGCAAAAAACTTGAATCTTAAGGCGTAGTGGGAAAAGTCGACTTATCAACAAATTGCGTGCACCTGCGCCAACTGATCAACCAATGGTATGGACCCGCCATTTGGCAGCCAAGCACTTCAATGTTCAAGTTATTCACCGGGCACTGTACCAAACAGGTTTGTCTGTTTTGGCAGATTATCTTGCTGAAGTACAGCAAGATAATGTGTATCATGCACTTCCGCAAAGTAAAGCCTGTTTGTATGCGACCTTGATCCAGGTTTCCTGCCAACATTTGGACCGGCCTATATCTTCTTCTATGGCTCCACACGCGACTACAGTCTGCTGGACCAGCATGCCGACCTCAACATGGGGATCGGAGAAGGAGTGTCCTATCGAGCGAGGTAATGTGTCCCTCAAGTAAGAAGCAAAGGCTCAAACTCGCATAAAAATTTTCTCAATCTAGTGCGATATAGTATATAAAGGTCATCGTATTAACTTATTTTAAAACTTTCAGAATGCTCATATCGATTCGCACAGAAATCATGGACACCGTCGCGATACCGGCTTCTCAGGTTGAAATCGAACCTGTGACTCCCATAAACGAACAAGCGTTCGAGAAGAACGAGGAATTCTTCCTGTTCGCGGCCATGTTCGACGTCAACATGATAGACAAGAGGTTGACGGAGAAGCCTATACAGTTCGAGCTGAGTATCGGTAACGCTGGAAATTCATTAGACGGACACCACGAATCGGTTAGGAGACCCCAGGACTTGGCGGTCAATCTAGGTAATTTATCTGTATGTGTAATGTCTTGTGGTCCAAAATTCTTCAGTGCTCGAAGACCAAAGCCTTCGAACAGAGCGTGATGATATATGGCTCCGAGTCCAACGGACTCACTATGGGCTTCATAAGAGAGTTCTTGCTCGAGAGAGCTTGGAGTTTTACGTGGTCAGATCAGAAATTAGGAGATCCGTTACAGAACCAGAGTAACCGACATAACTTAATGAGTTGCGAAGCTGATGTGACAATAGGCAAGATACATAATTAGAAAAACTGATAAACATTGGGATCCAAGGTGCTACAATGGCGCCCTCAAAAATCAAAATTTTATTAAAATGTGTAATGTATAGAAAGTAGTACACGCACAAGTGTAGTTTTATGATTCACTGTAGTTATTTTGTTTTTATACTCACGAGTATTAATTTGCCTATAAATACATTTGTAGACCGACAAAGCTGATGTTATGCACTTACACTTTGCGAGTAGTTATTGTATTGTATCTGTTGTAGACGAGGTGACCTCTGACATCGGGTACTGGCAGAGTACGACGCAGGCGGTGAAGGCGACGTCCAGCGACAAGGCGTACTACTACCTGCCCTACTGGGACAACAAGCAGTGCATGCACGTGCGCAGCATCTGGCCCGACCACCGCCGGCGCATGTACAACTCCAACCTGATCGCTAACATCATCGACCTCTTTGTACGTATTGTTCAGTGGAAGTGTCTGCTGCTCGTCAAACCAAACGCGAACATTGAGTCACGGGGTACTTGGATTACACCACTAGCGGAACCCTAGTGAAGGGTTCATCCGGTCAGGAGTTTCCCCCCTTCAGTCCTTCTCCGAGGTCTAACCGGCAGGCAATAACCAGGTCCGAAGTTGGTGCAGATGAGACAAAAAATTTAGAACTGACTGATTTGGTAAATATGTGCTGTTTTCATAGGCCCCATATTGCTGACTGACAATTTATTATTGATGTCAATTCGGAAATAGCAAATCAGCACTATCTGCCCTAGGCGATTGTATTTGTACCTTTCTGAGGTCTGCCCCCGTATGTAGTCGAGATTCCACGGACATGTACGATGCGATTTGTCTGTCCGTTTTTAATTTGAACCGCTAGGATATGGAAAGCTCTTCCAGCATAAGTTTTGCCCTCCACTTTTAATGTGGGCACCTTCAAGTCAAGAGTGAATAGGCACCTTCAAGGCAAGCGCTTGCTTCATTTTGGGCTGCATAATCACTTGTCAGGACTGTCTGCAGCCAAGCGCTAGTTTATAAATTAAAAGAAAAAATCCTATCCCGGGTTTTATCCAGGGATGGTTACCGTCACTAATTTTGAAGTGAAAACTTCTTTGAAAAATCCTTTTGGAACTCTTTGAATTTCCGGGATAAAAATTAGCACGTGTCACCGTACAGGTCTTTAACATTATACCCATGCAAAAAATCGATTCGTTGCTCGGTTGCGACGTGATTGTAGGACAAATTAACAAATCGATAAACAAACAAAGACGCTTTCACATTATTAATTATAATATGAGTAGTGATACCTACTAGAATCAGTTTTTGTTTCGAAAGCTTTGTTGTACGCAGGAGGAGGGCCTGTGCGACGCTCAGAGCGCAGCCGAGCAGGACGGAGGGCCGGACAGCACTTGCGTGGCGGCCGCCAAGGCCATGATGGAGGCCGTGAGCGTGGCGTGCGCCAAGTACGTCGCGCGCATGTCCAGCGCGCCGCCCATCGGCAACACCAAGCTCGACCGGGAGCGGCTCAAGCTGTGCATATCGGAAATAGTAAGCTTTTCTTTATTCATTACTAGATGATACCCGTGACTTCGTCCGCGTTGTTGTGGCCATCTGTACTATAATATATATATATATTTTTTAATAAATAAAATTGGAGTGTCTGTCTGTAATTTCGAAATAACGACCTCATATTAACCTCATATGGTTATTTGAACGATACCATAACCGAATCACCCGGTTTTAAAATTTTTGTTTGTCTGTCTGTCTGTCTGTTTGAATAGGCTAATCTTCGGAACGGCTGAACGGATTTTGACGGGATTTTCACAGACAAATAAAGGATTGACCAGGGAGTAACATAGGCTACTTTTTTAACCGACTTTCAAAAAGGGAGTTGTGTTTTTCTACCTATGTACATAGAAATCTCCGAGATTTCTGAACCGATTTGCGTAATTTTTTTAATCGATAGAAGAACTTTGCGACATTGTTTCGTAAAAAATTTGGATTCCAACTCTTCATTCCTGATGCTGCAGGGAACCTGACCACCAAAACTGTCAGAATTTAGTAACTATCGGTTATAAATTGATTGATATTGAAGGTATCTATACCAAGTAAACAGTTTGTCGTTGACCTCGAGGTTCCAACTCCTCAACCCTGATGCTGTAAGGAATCGCATTTCTTAATCCTGGTGATCCCTCGGGATTTTTAAAGGATCATCCGTTTAAATGTTTTTCTTGGTACAGAAACACGTTGTTTCCCGGGGACGGGCTATTAGGGATAGGCTATTGTTGTCCTGAGAAATCAAAAGTTCCCACGGGATTTTTAGAAACCTAAATCCACGCGGGCGAAGCTGCGGGCATCAGCTAGTCTAACAATAAAGTCAGTAGTCATCCGAAACGCGTTTCATTAACGCAACATGGTGACAGCGGTGGGATACGAGCCCACGCCTCCGAAGAGACTGGTGATTTAGATTTATTTTTAATTCCGTCCATCCGTCATATCGACTTTTATCTAATGTAAGAACTATTTAATTTTCCGTAATAAAAAGTAGCATATGTCCGTCCCAGGGATATAAGCTAACTCTGTACCAAACATCAAAATCGGTTAAACTGTTAGGCCGTCACTTTTGACGGAACTTAGTATAAAGTTTCGTTAAACCACGAAATAAGCTTAAAATGATTATATTTTTCAATTTTTTATATTTTTTATTACTGTAACTTTTGTGCAACAGGAACAAATCAGCGCTCTGACGCGCAGCCTCAAAGCTCTAGTAACCAAAAATTCTCTGAAGGACAGACTGCGCACCGCCTTCACCTACTTGAGCCGACTCAAACATTTGTGCGAAGATGTAAGTATCTTACCTGGAAGCCAGAATAGAATATAGATACAAGTTTCGTCCTGCGGGAGGCTTCGGCCGTGGCTACAAAGTCAAAGTATTCGAAACTGCTGGTCGAAAACGGAAAATCTGCAACAGTATCGCCCTTGACAGTGATCTCCCCTGCTTGTAAGTGATGATGCAGTTTAAGATGGAAGCGGGCTAACTTGGAAGGGGTATGGCAGTTACATAAAACCCACGCCCCCTCATCACCTACGCAACTATTCACACTGGAGCCTCCCACCAGACCAGCAGGGATGCAATAACACAGCACACAGATACACATTACACATATAAACAAAATATCTATAAAGTAAGTATACAAAGTATTAATCAATATAATTTAATTCAAGGCACAACCCTCAATGCCAGATATCTTCATATGGATGATAAGTAACGGCAAGCGCTTGGCATATCAAAGGATTAGTGCTAGGGACCTCATATTCTCGGAGGCTCAAGACGAGGCCGGGAGACTATGTGGAAAAGTGCAAACGATGTTTTTGAAGGTTGGTAGACACTTTCAAAAGTAGGAAAAAACAAGTGACGATTACAACTTTTACAAATTTTTGAATCGTTAAATCTCCAAAACGGTGGCTCGTAAGAAGAAAAGTATTTTACATTTTGTATAGATAATTTTATGATCTACAATTTTTGTTTGAGGTATTTTTATGATAAAACTACCGTTTCGCTGAAAATCGCGATAAACTCAATTTTTGACCTAGAATTAAAAAAAAAATCATACATATGGGAAAGATGGGGGAACTTTCAAATTTTATTTATAATTATATCTTGAATGATTTTACTTAATTTCAGCTAGTTGTAAATTTTTGTAGCTTCGAATGTCTAAATTCATCGGACTATAAGGGACATGTAAATTATATCCCACCAAAAACATTTCATGTAAAATATTGCCAAGACTCACAAGTTCATAATGTTTTCACTGTTAAAAAGTTATGAGATCTCTAGTAGAGCCAAGCCCCTAGCTGAGCTTAGATTTGTGCTGGCCATGGGACCTATCCCAAGTCCAAAGTATATAGCTTTTAAATGCTCTTGACTATATCACATTTATAACAATAAATAACAAATAACTCTACTTACAAGCTCTGATTCTACAAACCCTACATCTTGGTTAAAAAAGTACGGCTTGGCCGTTTACAGTTCGTGGATTTTTTATCTGAAATGTTATTTAAGCCCGGAATAGCTTCTGCGACCATCACGAAGTACAATACAAATTTGTAATTGTCGAACAAACTATTCCTTATGGCCTTGAAATATGTTATGTCATTTTATAGTTTTATATACCAAATCTCTGCCACGGACATCTTATCCTGAAAACTTGAGTATTCGAGCAACAAGATTTTACAGATATGCATATAAGAGGGGATGAAGGGGACCCGATTTCTTAATTTATCTGTTGTTCATAATTCTTGAAATTCCTACTTAATGCCAAATTTCAGTCTTCTAGGACTTCAGAAAGTAGCCTAGAATTTTTGACTAGAGGTTTTGAATGTCGATAAATCTGAAACTATAAAAGCTAGACAATTGATACTCAGTGCGTTTAATAAATCTGCCAAGGATATCTTATCCTGAAAATATCAGCATTCTAGCGACAGAATTTACAGATTTGCTTTTCCCATAAGAGGCGTAGAGGGGGGAAATTTCCAATTTCTTAATTTTCCTGTAGTTTGTATGCAATTTCTAGTCTACATACCAAATTTCAGTCTTCTAGGACTTCGGGAAGTACCTTAGAGGTTTTGATGATCATCAGTGAGGGACGAAATCGGCGTATTTTAGGTATCAATATATATGTAACCATAAAAGCTAGATATTTGATACTTGGTATATTTGGTAAATTTGTTGAGGACACCTTATACTGAAAATTTCAGTTTTCTAGCGTCATCCAGACCGAAGTTATGACGGGTCGAAAATACGGCGAAACACTTCGAGAAAAAGGTACGTAGCGCCCCGGCCGCCGTTTGGCTCGTCTTGGCGGGGGCACTACCACGGTAATATTATCTGTACATAATATTACCGTGGCACTACCGTGCCCCCTGATACTTCACACTTGCCTTTGCGACTATAAATCAGACGTGATTGCGATCATCACATTAGCTTTCAAACTTAGTTTTGTTGAAGGTCTTTCAATAATTTTCTGTGACATAATTAGCTGTTAATTATTGGAATAATACAAAATTAGTGGATTATAAAATGCACATAGCCATGAAAAATGAAAGCCTCATCGTGCACACTCGATATGCTAACCACTCAATGAGGCAGTTTCTACTACAAAATGCACCTATCTTCCGTAGTGGCCCGGGAAAAAAGCAAGCTTACCGAGTGGCTGGGCCATACCGGCCAAGATCAGCATGTACGCATGGCTCGGTGTCCTCCAAGACAAGCGGCATTTTATTGACAACCTTCCCATAGGATACGAACATAGCTCAGAAATTAAAAATGCTGAAAAGTTAAGGGCGCACCCCCCGTCAGTGCTATTCTATGCAGAGAGACATGTGAGTATTACACAACACGTGCCAGCAGCAGAGGGCAGACCGCAGCGGCAGACGGCGACGACATGTGCGCGCACACGCCGCCGTCTGCCGCTGCACTCACTGTCTGTCACGTGGCACCGAATCGCACCTTTACAGCATTATTTCAGAATAGCTGTCATTACATGGTATTTGTTTTTATAGAGTTTTCAAATGAGGGCCTACATTTACCAAGCGAGGTCCTTAATAGGCTCAGATTCATCGGGTCTGTCTGATCCTTTTGCAAGAATAATGATTGGAGACTGCTCCGGCACTACTCAAGTGATCGACGAGACCTTGAGCCCCACGTGGGACGAGCTCATCGTGTTCAACGACGTGCTCTTGTACAGCACGGTCACCTACATCAAAGCTAATCCACCGACTGTAGTGGTGGAAATATTTGATCAAGACAAAGTGGGCAAGTCCGAATACATAGGCCGAACTCTAGCTAGGCCCGTCATAAAATCTTACGAAGAAGTATGCGACAGCAAACAGTTCCCACCTTCTCTCGAATGGTTCGAAGTCTCCAGAGGCGATTCTAAGGCTGGTGAACTTTTAGCAGCATTCGAGCTTTTAGAAATACCTAAGAAACAAGACGCATCGGTATTGCCCGAACTACCACCACCTAAAGAAATTACCGGAAAAGCTCCGACTGATGTTAAAAAAGATATAGTTTATCCAGTGCCGATGGGGATTCGCCCAACTCTCTCGAAATATAGACTGGAAGTGCTATTTTGGGGCTTACGAGATCTAAAACGCATCCATTTGCTCACTGTGGACAAGCCTCGGGTGGACATCGAGTGCGCTGGAAACATTATATATTCAACGGTGATCCAGAATGCAAAGCGTAATCCGAACTTTGCTTACCCGGTCAAGTACATGGACGTAGAACTCCCCGATCAGGACCTGTACCGGCCCCCTCTCACTATCCGCGTCGTAGACTGCCGCAGCTTCGGAAGGATCACGCTCGTCGGGACGCACACTATCAACTCCATTCACAAATACATCTACACGCCGATGAGCAAACGCGAAAGAGAAATAGAGGAACGTAAAAAGTCACTGATTCAACTGGAAAATGTGGACTTGCGCGCTAATTGCATCATTCAAGATGATGTATATGCTGTGGAGAATGAAAGGGAAAGCTGTCCGCTGCTGGCTCGGGAAGGACGCCAGGCGTACGGCTCCGGAGCCAAGCCCGTGCGGAAACAGCACAGTGCGAAGGGAGAAGGCGCCAAAAGGAAGGCCAGTGCGGATTCAGCTATCGATGATGATGAAACTACGAAGGATTGGTGGACCAAATATTTTGCCTCTGTCGAGCTGATGATCGAAGGAGAGAAGGAAAATAAGAAAGAACGCCAAGGCTATTTGCAAGAGGCGTTTATCGGTGAAGTAGGCTCCCCGCGTGAGGAAGCTCCCGGCCTGCACCAGGAGGCCGACCGTCCCAAGCGGCGGCCTTCGCGCGTACTCACCGCTAATTTGACACATACGCTCGTGAAAAAGAATGAAATTCCTAAGTCGGCTTTGACTAAGGTAAGGTTATTACTCGTAAAGCAAATATTTAGAGTTAGAAATTGGTAAAATTTGGTAAAAAAAATGATTGTTTTTCATTAACATCTAGATATACCCACACGAACTCGAAGCCGTACCGGAGTTCGAGGAGTTCAAGGAGTGGCTTCACTCGTTCGAGTTGTATCGCGGCAAAAAGACCAACGACGAGCCCGAAGATGATAACCGAGTGGTCGGCGTATTTAAGGTAATCTCTCGTATTCATTCTATAAACAGACAGCGACGTGACACGTTCCGTCTTGCACGATACTTATTATGATTTGTTCTCTTCTGTGTTTTCTTGTTCGTTGATTCCTTTTGGTGTACCCTCACCCCTTGCTTGTGTTCCTGTCGTTTCTCTACTCACGCTCCACGTACTCTCTAAACTCGAATTGTCCTTCTTCTTTAAAAGGGAAAACTCTTGTTTTAGGGCGCCATTAAAGTTTACAAATGGCCACTACCAAGAGGAATCGATGACCATACAGTCATGGGCTTCGATCCCAACCATGGATTTTTCCAAGGTGTCCCGAATAACGATCCCATACATGTTTTAGTACGTGTTTACATCGTTAAGGCTACGGGTATTCACCCGATGGACTTGAACGGCAAAGCTGATCCCTATATAGTTCTGCATCTAGGGTCTAAAAAGATAAGCGACAAGGAGAACTATGTCTCGAAGCAGCTCAACCCAGTTTTCGGCAAGTGCTTTGAAATCGAGGCGACTTTCCCACAAGATTCCATGCTGACGATCCAGGTCTACGATTGGGACTTGCTGGGAGCTGACGACCTGATCGGGGAGACTAAGATCGATCTCGAGAACCGGTTCTACAGCCGCCACCGGGCCACGTGCGGACTACCCATCAAATATGAGGAGTGAGTACTCAGTCTACCTCCTCCTCCTCCTCCTCACAGTGAACAAGGTTTGCCACGCTGGCCTAGTGCCAATAGGCGGACTTCATACACCTTGAAAAACATTATGGGGAACTCTTAGGCACGCAGGTTTCCTCGCGATGTTTTCCTTCGTCCTTAAAATAAGTGTTATTCTATTGCTTAAAACGCACTTAGCTCCGAAAAGTTACAGGTGTGTGCCCGTCGTCGAACTTTCGATCATCGACTGTTATCGACCATCGCTTGGTGTCTAGAAATTAGAACATCGTTATTAGTGAAACTCAGTAGGTAGGTACAGTACGACTGCCATCCTGACCCAGGGCTGAACTAGAAGAGCTTGTCTCTTAGGGCATTCATTAAAATATTAATGATGCTTTGATAAATAGTTGTGTTGATAAGTGATTGTGAAATAATGTCAGTAAAATTTCTATTCTAGCCGGCTAATTTTGTTGTGTGTTTCTTCTCAGCCTACACCGTGTTTGGAACCTTCGTAGCTTTATTATTTATCTTTATTACATAATTATCTTGCAAATTTCACTATTGATAATCAAAAAATATGGTAAAAATAGCAAAAATTTGAATAAATGATTAGATTAGATTAGTTTTAGGGTCTCGTATCTCTCCAAAATAAAAGGAGTCTTATTAAATCACTTCGTTGTCTGTCTGACTGTCCAGACGCGTCAAGGGAATCAAAACCTATAACAAACTCCCCGTTGACCTAGAATCGTGAAAGGCAGCCAGTAGCACAGGTAATAGGAAAAATTGGAAAACAAGCATTTTGTGGTTACTTCACAAGAGTGTTATTCTTGTATGATGGTACGGAACGCTTCGTATGCGTGTCCGACTCGCACTTGACTGGTTTGCAGGCAAGGCTACAACCGCTGGCGCGACGCTATGAAGCCCACACAAATCCTGGCTAAGCTCTGCAAGGACGGCAAGCTGGATCCGCCGGTCTACGAATACGGACGCGTCAGGGTCGGCCGCGCCGTGTTCAACATGTCGATGGATGACGAGTTGCTCTCCAACCCGGAAACCGCGGAGGAGCAGATGGCTCTGAATGTACTTCGGCGATGGCAGGAGGTGCCGCGCGTGGGCTGTCATCTCGTCACTGAGCACATAGAGACCCGATCCTTGTACAATCCGAGCAAACCGGGTATTATGATAGTGTTGTATACAAGCTGAACCCATGATATACAGAGAATGTAAAGCTTAAGTAGCTACGGTCCGCTAAACTGTATGTACAACGAGGAAAAGCCAGCCAGTACAGACCTTACAATGCACAATTGCACACCTCCTGAGGATGCTCCGGTGTCGGAGCGAAACGTGCGACGAGGTACTTGGGCTTGCTTGGTGGCTGGCTTTTCCTGCATGCTTTTGGTGCATGTCGCATGCTGGATATTGTATCATAGAAATTTGCCTTTTTTAGCGGATTATAGCAAATTAAGCTTTTGATTCTTTTCAATAAGGTAGTTACCTACACTTACAGAAAGTTCTAAACAATTTCAAATACACATCTAAAATTGCGACAAGTGTAAATTAAAAATTTATAACACCCCCGACGATCCAAAGTATCTGAGTTTTCCAAAACATCATTTTCAAATAAATAATTATGTATTTAGGCAACGTCCATCTTGACAGCTTGACATTTGTCTATTGACATAATTTATTATGAACCTAACGGTTATCTAACCTTCTTTTCTACAAGAAAACTAGAAAAGAGCTGATAACTCTTAAACAGCTGAACCAATTTTTTTAGATTATTGCTAAGAACACTCTCGATCAAGCCACCTTTCAAACAAAAAAAACTAAATTAAAATCGGTTCATTCGTTTAGGCGCTACGATGCCACAGACAGATTACACAGATACACAGATACACAGACACACAGATACACAGATACACACGTCAAACTTATAACACCCCTCTTTTTGGGTCGGGGGTTAAAAAAATCGGAACATTTGAACCTTCTTCTCTTCTGATATCACGAGAGCGTTTGACCATCGGGCCACCGTTTACTTACTGCGAGTGACAACATTTCAGATATGCATTTCTACTCAGTTCTGAGAAGCGACATTCTCAGACCATTAAAATATTTAGAACCAACTCAGCTGGAATTACTGCAAAATCCTTTCTTAGTAACGGTGTAAGTTATGAAGAGAACCTACGTGCGTTTCCCGATGGCATGTTGAATATGTCAGTCAACGCCACGCCAACTTCTTGAAAAGCATGTTACAGCTGATGTTCTATTTGACGAAGACCATTTGGCTATGTTTGAGTGAGTGCACTCGTACACATGTCACAAATGCAATAAGACTTATCGGTGCATTCACTGCTGCAAGCAAGTTTGAGCGGTCGTCGTGCAACAGAACATCTACAATGTGATCTATACCATGGAACTAACCTTGACCTTTAAACTCATTTCAGGAATCGAACAGGGTCGACTTGAAATGTGGGTGGACATGTTTCCAATGGACATGCCCCTGCCCGGCCCTCCGCTAGATATTTCAGCTCGCAAGCCCAAGTCGTACGAAATGAGAGTCATCGTGTGGAACACTGACGACGTAGTGCTGGAAGACGATGAGTTCTTCACTGGAGAGAAGATGTCGGATATTTACGTGAAAGGGCAAGTGTTTAATGATTAAGTTAGTTTTTTCTTAATTCGCTTAAAAGAAATCAACTTTGAACAAATCGCAGAAACCTTCTAGGAGAAACAAGTAATTTACCAAGCGCTTTAGACCTACTGCGGTTAGATTTTTCACATGTATCATGTGTGCATTGTCAGTTCGCGGTAACAAGGTCGTATGAGCCGCGTATAGTCTAACCGAGGGAAGCAAAGCCTATAGAGTATTTACCGTTGACCTAGAATCATGAAATTTGGTAGGTAGCAATGTCTTGTAGCACAAGTAAAGCAATCCTGGCAATCCTGGCAATTCCTGGCAGTGGAATTTGGAATCTGGAATTTTATTATTTCTAAATTTCTGGTCTGGTCTGGTAGGAGGCTTCGGTACCTACCGGTAAAGCCGTGCCGCCAAGCGACTTAGCGTTCCGGTACGATGCCGTGTAGAAACCAAAGGTTTCAAAGCAGTTTTCATTAAACCCGTACTGGGTTTAATGAAAACTGCTATACCCCTTGTAGGTTAGCCCGCTTCCATATTAGATTGCATCATCACTTACCAGGTGAGATCGTAGTCAAGGGCTAACCGGTATCTGATTTTAAAAAAAAGCTAATAAAGAGCCCTTTTTGTACGAGTCCGACTCGCATTCGACTAGTTGTTTTACATTTCGAAGGTGGGTGAAAGGCCCTGAAGACTGTCAAAGCACGGACATCCACTACCGCTCTCTGACCGGGGAGGGCAACTTCAACTGGCGCTTCGTATACCCGTTCGACTACCTGGAGGCCGAAGAGCGCATCGTGATCTCTCGCAAGGAGTCGGTGTTCTCGTGGGACGAGACGGAGTGTAAGATACCGGCGCGGCTCGAGCTGCAAGTTTGGGACGCGGACCATTTCTCCGCCGATGACTTCTTAGGTAAGTGGTAACAAAAGTTTGCAAAAAGAGCCCCGACTGCGATTTGCACTGCATCTTTTTCAGCCCGCACTTCAAAGCCCATAAAATCCGATTTATATGCACCTACCCAGTGATACTCGCGCCATCAATTTTCGCGCTATATTGCCCAAGGATGTGGTTATGTCGATCTCTGTTAACCAGTTCGGGAACAGATTGGACAAACATTTGGAAAACTCGAAGCACTTCTGTTTTTTTTTTTTTATTCACTATAGGCAAGCGCTTGACCACAATCACACCTGATGGAAAGTGATGATGTGGTCTAAGATGGGACGCGTTTACCTAGAAGGTGCCTATTCACTCTTGTTTTAAAGATACCCGGATTATAATTGGTAGGAAACACAGATCGCGGGAGAGTATTCCAAACCTTAGCCATGCGTATGAGGAATGAAGACGCAAAACGTTTCGTGCGTGTAGATGGAATGTCGACGACATAAGGATGGAAACTAGCCCGACGTCTTGCGGTTCGGTGGTAAAATGAAGGGGGGACAAGATCGAAAAGTTCCTGTGCACACTCTCCGAAATATATCCTATAAAACACCGATAAGCCGGCGACCTTACGGCGGTGATCGAGACTTTGAAGTTTCGCCATCAAAGGAGAGTCTTCGCCATAAGTCTCCTAGCTCGCTTCTTCTTCTGTTCTTAGATTTCTGATATAGACGCATCGGCGAAAAATGTTTCTATTATAAATAATAATTATAGTCAAGAGGAATCTAATGACGCATCATTTATCAAAATCAGATGTGCCGTTGAGAAGTTACAAGTAGACATAGGAACGGATATGCATACATGTCAAACATTTAACCGTCTTTTGGGCTTTGCCGCAGTCGGGTTAAAATCACGAAGAAAAATCCCACAAAGTTTGAAAATTATTACATTTAATCCCGGTTTGTTGTTTGTATTTCGTGCGTGCACGCAAACGACCTAAGCAAAGACGCTAAATAGCGTGCGAGCGAGAACACTCGCAAAGAATCGTTTGGTATATACACTAAATTTTTTAAATTAGGACTTGTTGATTGACTCATTATATTCTTTTAAGGGGCAGTAACTCTAGACCTTAATCGGTTCCCACGCGGGGCCAAATCTTCAAAACTGTGTACGCTGGACATGCTGCGCAGTGATGGTTCGGTCCCGATGGTGAACATTTTCAAGCAGAAGCGTGTGAAGGGCTGGTGGCCTTTCTATATCAAGCGGGACACTGAAGAGATGGAACTGACGGGCAAAGTGGAGGCGGAGATCCATTTGCTGACCATAGAGGAGGCCGAGAAAGTGCCAGCTGGGCTGGGACGGAGCGAGCCGGATCCCTTGGATAAACCGAAGTAAGGACAAAATATATAACAATTTATCAGTAGTTTTCATGATAGTGTTTTTTCAGTGATCAGTGTTTTTACCTAGTCTTCAAGGTTTCGAAGAAATTTTTAAATTATTATCATCATCATCATCATCAACCTGTGGATGAACGTCCACTTTTGCTTATAACGCAAGTTACTCCGAAAAATTAGAGATGCGTCGAATTTCCGATCTCCCAAGTAGGAGGTGAACGTCTTAACCACAAGGCTATCACGGCTTAGTCGTGTATTTTATCAACAAATAATAATGAACCTTGTTTTGCAGTCGGCCGGACGCTTCATTCATGTGGTTCCTGAACCCCCTGAAGTCGATCCGCTACATCGTGTGGCACAACTACAAGTGGGCCATCGTGAAGTACTCCGTCGTCCTCATCGTGGCCATCTTCATCTTCCTGCTGGTGTACAACATTCCCGGATACACCATCAAGAGATTCCTCGGAGCTTAACACTTAGTACTGACGATCGCTTACTCGTACGATTAGTTTTATAATTAAACATACCTAATTACCACCAATAGTAAAAATGCAATAAAAAAAAGAAAACTATGGGCAGACGAAAAATTTTCACGGACACAAAAATTTCAGGGATAGACACATAATTATTATTATCACATAATATGACGACGCACCTCGAACAGACGAAACAAAAGCACAGATCGACTAACCAATATTTTCACGGATATAAATGAAAAAATATTAAGGATGGATTTAATATTTTAACATTAATATAACTAATTACCACGTATAGTAAAAATGTAATTAAAAAAAGAAAACCTCACATGACAGATGAAAAATTCTCACGGATACAAAAATTTCACGGATAGACACATAATTATTATTAAATATACGACGCGCCTCGAATAGACGAAACTAAAGCACAGATTGACTACCTAATTAATATTTTCACGGATATAAACGAAACAATATTAAGGATAGATTATTATATTTTGACGGGTAGACGGAAATTTATCACGGTTACACATATCACGGACTTACTTATGATAGATAGACAAATTGTAAATATTATAGTATATACGTCGCAGGCATATCGTAGAATTTCGCCCTTTACAAACGGTGTTTACAAACGAAAATAAAACGTAGCAGTAGATGTGATACCAATATGCCGAACACAAGTAGTAAGATTGTACTCTTGCAAGCCGAAAACGCCGGCCAGGTTAGACTTACTTGTATCTTCATTTTTTCCATACCGATATAAATCAAAACCGAGTTGAAATAAATACAAAAATAATCATACTTAGAATGTGACGTGTAACGAAAATGAAAATTAAAAATACTGTTATTAAAAATTATAAATATAATAAACTATTTTTTTAACGATATAATATAAAGAGCCCCTTTGTTTGTACACTTAACGATTGGGCACATTGTATACTTCCGGCGGTCTCCGCGACCGACTCCAAGGACATCCTGACCGAGTAATCTATCGAGCGTATCTTAAGTCTGAGCAAACTCTAAACTTTGCTCAGACTTCAGATACTGTTAAAACGAAACAGCGCTATATCGCTGGCATCTGTCTCGTTTTAACCGAAACTTAAGTCTGAGCAAAGTCAAAGTACACTCTCAGCCTAGAGCTATAAGTACGTATGCAGTTCGATCATGAGCATATGAAGTGAGTTGGGCGGGAAAGGCCCCCATGGATGGCCTTTCCCGCATCTCCTCTTTCCCACCTTACAAGATTTCTCTGTCATTCTCACTATTCGGTATGGCTCCGGTTTCGTTTGCAAGTAATAAAGTTAGGTTATTTATAAAGGGTATAATTCCACGCTTTGCCTGCGACAGATAGACAATTCATTTTAAAGAGTTAATTATTATTAACCATAGAATAATTACTGTAATGAGAAAATTTATTAAAAATAGGCAAATTATAATGAAAAAAAAATATAAGCTATTACTTTGACAACATTTCTTAATTATATTAGGTAAGCCTACAGGATTACTGATAAAATTGCCTATGACTAAATTATACAGGTCAAAAGGCTATATAAATGAACTTTAATTAAATATTATGAGTCAGATTTGAGAGGAAAACTTTCTAATTTCATAATTTATTATTATTTTCCCATAGATTATACACGATACCTAGCCTACATACCAACTTTCAGTCTTCTAGGACTTCAGGAAGTTTTTCAACAAGAGGTTTTTATGATTATCAGTGAAGGTCGAAATCGCCGTATTTCATATATCAATAAATCTGAAACCATAAAAGCTAGATAATTGATACCTAACATGTTTAATTTTGTTGAGGATACCTTAAACTGAAAATTTCAGCTTTTAGCGTCATTTAAACCGAATTCAAATTCAAATTCAAAATATTTTTATTCAATTACAGTCTTATTCCTAAAAAATTGTATTTCGTATTTGCTTGTTATAAGCAAAGTTCTCAAAAACATTATTCATAAACGTTCAATAGTGCTAAAAGTGTTCAATAACGGCTCCATAACTTATAACAGGCTAAACCCTACTATAAACCCTTATTAAAGAACAACATGGCCGCCGTCTTGTCTTAACAGCTGATAATTTGTTTGATATGCAAGATTGAAGTGAGGTTATTTTGTTTTGGTTGATTCTAGTGCATTGCATTGTAATTATTATTCGTACGTTATTTATTCTGGATTCGAAAGGCTGTGGCAATTAACTAGAGTTGCAAGTTTTAACTGCCATAAGATGCTAAGGACGGACGTCGTGAAGTAGGTACCTAAAAGTTCCTACTTAATTTCGAAGTTTCTTTTCATGTAATCATTCCTTTACATAGGTATGTGATTTCTTCTAACGTAAGAATTATGGCGGTGATGCAGCTCAATACCTAACTACATAAACCGAGAAGGATTTGGATAAAAAAAGGGCTGGCTCATTTTTAGCGCAACGGATCAGCCTGGCTGTCAAGCGTGGAAATGCAGCCAGTATTCTTGGCACCATTCCACATGGGCATGATTTGAATAGTAATTAGATAAGGTTAGCTTTAAGTTTTATTGTAATATTTTCAATTAAAAAAAAAGGAATAATGAAAAAAAATAAAGGAATGAATATAAAGGAATAATTAAAAAAAAGGAATAAAGGAATAATTCGATGAATGTCCAGGTACTGTAATAATACATACTTTTACCTAATACATGTTTTTTTTAAATAGTATAATAAAATCTAACGTTAATTTCTAAATTCCTTCCTGTTTCCATTTTTAATTAAATAAATCGGAACAAAACTCCGAACGATAATACCTAACTATCCTCCAGAACTCAGACAATTGACCGAAATTCGAAAACAAATGTCACACCTGAGTCACTTTTCTGTGTAGAGCCCAGTTTTTTTGCAATTTTGTCTATGAATTTATCAGAACGACAACATAACAAAGCGAAACTAGCCTATAGCGAGACTTTAGTTGTGAGAGGTTTATTGAACCGTTATGAATAAAGAAAGTTATGAAACGTTTAATAGGCCTAATGAGTATTTTAGCTAATGAACGTTTTAAACCTATATTAAGAAATTTTTATGAATAAGACTGGGAACGACTTTTACAAGTTCTTTTGAATCGTCAAAAGCATCTACCACCGAAGCTATGACAGTTCTGAAATACGACGAAACGCTTCCAAAAAAGTTAGCTCGTGTCCCGTTGTTTAGTTTGGCTCGTCTCGGCGTCTTGGCGCGGGCACTGCCGTGCCCCCTGATACATATAGTTTGCCTTATTCCAATTCTGAATGACTTACAATGGACTTTGCCACGCAGATTTCGAACGACAAAAGAGCCATTTCGAGATAATGAGACGAAAAGTGTATTTTTAAATCAGTAACCTTTTAGGCGGGCTTATATTTTTGAAATGTTGTCATTTATTATTATTGTTAATGTTTAATGTTCTATTTTCATATTAACTGCTACGAATAACAATATAATATACGGAAATGTAATTCAAGCTCAAAAACCGGACAAGTACACACGCCACACGGATCTGAAGAATACTGGAATTACTTTCCTACGTGAGAAAATAAACATTTTGAAAACCCATACTCAACAAATCTGGAAACTGAGCAACATGAATGCAACATGAACCTTGAAAATTGAACTTTAGCTCCATGTCTTCGTTTTTGCCGGGCTACTTGTAAACATATTCGTTATTCTACTGAGCTCAGATATTGTGTGAAAAAGTAATAATTGTAGTAAAAACAAAAAACAAGCTCGGTACTTTACATTTCACATACTCCATGCATCCTTTTGAACGTGAAGGTGCCATCTCCACGGACGAGAGAGTCGCGGGACAGTCTCCCGAGACAACATCCGATGCAAACTATCACCGCGAGTATCGCCCTGTGGAGATTGTATCGCGCTGGTGTTGTACAATGCACGCCATTGCCATTGCCATTGCCTAATGACACATTTTAAATAATGTATACAATAATCCATACTAATTATAAATGCAAAAGTATGTCTATCTGCTAGCTTTTTACGGCCTAACAGTTTGACCGATTTTGATGAAATTTGGTACAGAGTTAGCTTTCATCCCGGGGAGGGACATATGCTACTTTACCCAGAAAGTAAAAGAGTCCCCACGGGATTTAAAAAACCTAAATCCACGCGGATGAAGTCGCGGGAATCGTCTACTAATAATAATAAACAATTTTTGCATGATGACAATATTGTATGTGGTTAATAATAATTGTAAGTATTGCTGCATGTCAGTATGTGACCCAACAAGCCACCATT
Source organism: Maniola jurtina (assembly GCF_905333055.1). Classification (NCBI taxonomy): domain Eukaryota; kingdom Metazoa; phylum Arthropoda; class Insecta; order Lepidoptera; family Nymphalidae; genus Maniola; species Maniola jurtina. The sequence goes on along the minus strand of NC_060058.1, from coordinate 13,036 downwards.
GTAGCAGAGTTACATTTTCTGATATTGTTATTCGTCAATTTACCGTCAATATTTAATCAATATATGTTATTAATCAATTTAATCAATCATTTACCCGTATATAAGTACTTATTATTGTAAGGGGAAGTTTCACCAAACAGCAACATGTAAATAATGCATAAACCTTACCCAAAATTATTGATATGTAAACCTTAAAAATATTTTTCAACATATTTAATAACAAATGCTCCAACTTAGCCAACTTTCCCCCAATCAATTTTATTAAAATTTGACGCGTCACGCAGACCAGTGCAAATGCCCAAATTCGATAAACTGGCCCACCAGTATAATGTAAATAATATTACCTATGTCACGCATTACCGTGCCTATGTATACGAATTAAAAATTTAAAATAAATAAAATCGGGTCAAGTGCGAGTTCAGACTCGCTGAGGGTTCTGTAGTCTCTACATAATTATGTACGTCATATTTTGTGTGAAAACATTATTTCTTTTCCAAGCTAGAACGTCGCAATAACCCGTGACCTTCCCGTGACTTAAAACCCCAAAAAATGTTCGTTTGTTTTAGTCACAACGTACAAACTATTTTATAAATCCTTGTTTTTAGTATTTGTTGTTTTTAAATACAGTAATAAATGGTACATAATATACCGAAATTTCATATTCCTAACTAGTTTAGTTTTTGAGAGAGTCCCCGTCGCAAAAATGGTCTAAAACTGACAACTTTGATGCCTCCCAATTTCTTTATTTTTTTAAGATAAAAAATAAATAAAATATATTTCTACTTTACTCTGTGAGCTCTAAACAATGATAACCCACATGCTAGGATAAGAAAAAAATAATTTCCAGCTTCTTTTCATGTATGGGAGGCGGGAGCCCACACTGAAAAATAATTTATTTGGATTTATCATTCAATATTTGGGTTCGGGTCAACGTTGTTACACCAAATACCAAAATTTGGGGTTTGTTTACCCATTTCGTCTACGAGCTAGAGACCTGTGACATGGTCCGGACAGACGAACGGACGGAGAGACAAACAGACAGACAGCAGAGTGACATCAATGGGGCTCCGTTTTTACCCTTTGGGTACGGAACCCTAAAAATGATATTACTTGCACTTGTTTAGATCTTTTTTAGGACTTCGTCTGTGTTGGCGTTTGCTGGCGCGCGTGATTTGCCTTTTCGGAGTGTTTTGTTGTTAAAAGTGGCCGGGTTTTGAGTTTTGCTGGTGTTTAGTGATGGTGGTGGAACTGACTGGGAAGCGCTCTGAGGTGCCGTGCGTGTGTCGGCGAGCGCCGGCACAGACGAAGTCCATACTTATACATATATAGTTTTCCTAAATTGTAAATAACTACAAACTTGACATTGGCTAATTTTTCTAAAGCCAGACGAAAGAAAAAAAAATAGATCTTTTAATCTCTGACATTGTTCGATATTTTAGTTTAGAACTACATGTAACATGGGTAATTTTAAGGAGTTTCATAATAAAAAGTGGGTTTCTTATTTTGGCCGGTTGCATCCAGTGTCTGCACGTAGCACCGTCGATTAATGTATCATTCGATGTATTCAAATAAATTAACAAAGGAATTTTGTTTTATTTTTCAAACATCAAAATATTTTAGAACTACCTGATGCCCGCGTCTTCGTTCCCGTGGATATAGCTTTATAAAAATCCCGAGGGAACTCATTGATTTTCCGGGATAAAAAGTAGCCATGTGTTAATTCAAGGTTTAATCTGTCTCCATTCCAAATCTCAGCCAAATCCGTCAAGTAGTTTTTGCTTGAAAGAGTAACAAACATCCATACATCCATACATACAAACTTTCGCGTTTATAATATTAGTAGGATTTGACGGCGGTTTCTCCGTCAAATCACTCCACACAAACGTAATTGGGCTCTCATTTGAATATTAATGAATCCAACTCAATGAAACTATGTAGATCCATTACGCACGCTCAACTTGTCGCCCGGCGACTGAGTCGCCCGGCCACTAAGTCGCCGTAGCAGTAGAATCTGTAATTTACATTATGGAAATCGTGTGTATGCGCACGAAGTCGCGGCGACTACCTACCTACTTTTAAAACAAATGATTTAGTTCCAAAATATTAGGTTGGCAACTTATTATTAACCCGCCACATTATTTCGACCGACTTGTAGGCTGTTACGGGAACTTGTGGAATAACGTCATACAGTACATAAACAGAGCGTGAGTTGGCCGCCACAATCATGTAATGACTCAAAACATGGAAACTTCTCGTAGGGACCCACGACTGCTGTTACTTCAGGAATTTAGTTTAGGTCGGAAAGCGACCCAGGCGACTTTCAATATATGCGCTATATAAGTGTATATATGGTGGGGAATAAACGGGATTATTTATTGAGAGCTTTTGCCAACTAATTACAGCCGCTATTTACTGTGAACAACTAGATCATGTGGCAGCTGCATTACCAAAACATCAAAGTAAAGTTTACTTTTTACCCGACAACGCCCGACCCCGCACAGACAGAGTTACTCTGGAGTAACTCGTGAACAAATGATCTCACTGGGTTGGACTGTCCTTCCCCACCCACTGTACTCACTACTCACCGGACCTTTCGCCGTCTGATTACCACCTGTTTCGTTCTCTATCACATTACTTACAAAATAAAAAATTAATGGATGAAGAACATCTGAAAAGTGAACTCTCACAACATTGTTCAATCAAAAGCCCAAGGACTTCTACAAGGAAGGCATTCTATCTCTGCCAACGCGTTGGCGACAAGTTGTTCATAATGATGGTGCTTATATAATTGAAAAATAATTTTATTTAACAATACAAAAAAATAAAGAAGATTTGTAATCTGAGATGGCGGGTTTATATGTTGCCAACCTAATATGTCACGTACCTATGTCAAATACGTGTTTTTCTATTCCGTATCGAATGCGTGGCTAACTAATTACGAGTATCTAACACTTGGCAGTTGGCCAACATTAACATAGTAGCGTATTTTATCGACTTTATATGGCCAAATTAAATATCTCTGCCTGACAGGTAGCGTAGTAGAAATGTAAGACTTTTTAAATTGTACGACTTCGACTAGTTTTTAATTATTATCTATGGACATTTGACATTGACATTACATCAGTTTGAACTTTGACTTGAATTTAAACGGTTTTGCATAGATTAGTGTTTTGTAGTACCTAACTTTGAACTATGACTATAGAATGACTATAGAATTACAGTATTCTTGAGTGCTTTTATTGTGTACTTACCTAATTATTCCTTCAGCACTCAATTTGAACGAAATCATGAAGCATATTTTGTCTATTTAGATGCCTCCAAGAAGAAAAGTCTCTGTGCGCCAATTCGAACTCTTGGTCGAGTTTGCAGAGACCCATCGCAATATCGCGATGTCTCGATACGCTGGAGGGCCTCTAGGGAACCAGGCTGCACGACAGGCCTGGCAAACCCTTGCCCTCCAGCTAAATGCAGGGTTTGTGTTTTCTGAGATGTTTGTGTCATGTGGGGGAAAAATGTGTGCGAATGCCGAACACAGACAAGTATTAAAACACGCACTGCTTAGGGTTTACAATCGATAATTTATTAAATCACACACTGTCTGCTTTGTACAAGAATTATCCAAAAGTTCCAACTGAATTTTACCAAAACAAACACTGCTCCTCTCGCGCGTAGCCATCTTGAGAGTGCATAGCCATCTAGATTTCCTTGGCCATCTAGAGTGTGCATAGACATCTAGAGTAGGCGTAACCATCTAGAATTGCACTCACTCCCGTGTTACCCGCGTCACCGCTCGCCCCGTCCGATCGCCACCGACAGCAGCCGAGACACCTTCCATTCCATAGTAGCGACGCCGCGCGTCACACAAGGCCTAGATAATATGTACACAGAGATAGTGAGCGTTCTTTCTGATGCTGCGGTTGAGACGTACAGGCCACAGGGGCAGTAAGGGTAGGAAGGGTCCTATAGTTGGATGGAACAAGCACGTCAGGGCCGCCCACTGGGAGGCTCGGTCGAAATATCAATTATGGTTGTTATATAACAAACCAAGGTCAGAAAGGTTGTGGGATGAAATGTGTGAGAGCCGTAAAATATTTAGAAGTCGGTTAAGATGGTGTCAAAACCATCAAGACCAAATAAGAATGGATATAATTGCTTCTCTCAGATCTGCTAAAAAAAATTCAAAATTTTGGAATGCGACAAACAAATTAAATGTTCGACCGAGCTTACCAGTGAGCGTCGCCGGTTGTAGCACCCAGAAAGAAATAACCGATATGTTTAGAGATCACTTTAGGGTGTCATCGCCGTTGGGGCCGTCAACTCGAGTGTTCGATGCTCAGGTAAGTCTGGATAAGGAATTGCTACGTTTCTCCACTAAGCAAGTACTAGAGGCCATTTAGAGAATGACCAGAGGAAAATCACCTGGGTACGACAGCCTAAGCGTCGAACATTTGAAGTTCGCGGGTTTCCACCTACCCAGGGTGCTAGCAATGTTTTACTCGCTCTGCGTCAGTCATGCATACATCCCGGCGAACATGATGAAAACTGTAGTGGTACCTATCGCTAAAAATAAAACGGGCGACCTTTCTGATAAGTCCAACTATAGACCCATATAGCTTGCTACCATAATGGCTAAGGTGTTGGACAGTCTGTTTGACAGGAAGTTGAGCGAAACACTTGAAATCCATGATGCTCAGTTTGGTTTTCGTCCTGGACTATCAACTGAGACCGCGATATTTACTTTAAAACAGACTGCCCAATATTATACGAGCAGAAAAAAACCCGTGTACGCCTGCTTCCTCGATCTCTCAAAAGCCTTTGATTTAGTTTCTTACGATATATTATGGCAAAAGATGGAGGCTGCATGTGTGCAAGGGGAGTTGCTTAAAATCATGCAGTTTTGGTATGCAAACCAAACAAATAATGTTAGGTGGGGGAAGGAGCATTCATACAGGCTGGAGTGCGGGGTGAGGCAGAGGGGGTTGACGTCACCGAAGCTATTCAGCCTGTACGTGAACGAGCTCATAATGGAACTCAGCAGCAAGCCAGTAGGGTGTTGGATAGACGGCGTTTGTGTAAACAACTTTAGTTATGCCGATGATATGGTGTTGCTGGGTCCCACGGCTGGTTCGATCAGGGAGCTATGCCTCCTGCCAGGAGTATGCTGCCAAACATGGTTTAATATATAATGTGAACAAAAGCCAATACATGATCTTTAAGGCCCCTCGTAAGCAGGTGCAATACGAGCCAAGAATTTCCCTGAACGGGGCTGCACTCACACGAGTGCCGCAATACAAATACTTGGGCCACTACGTTACGGAGGACCTTAGGGATCATGTTGACATTGAAAGAGAGAGAAGGGCATTGGCAGTAAGATGCCATATGTTGGCCCGCAGGTTTGTCCGATGTAGTAAAGGTACAAAAATAACGCTGTTTAAAGCATATTGCCAAAATTTCTACTCGGGAGGCCTGTGGGTCAACTACTCAAAGAAAGCCATAGACACCCTAAGGGTGCAGTATAACAACGGGTTCAGGATGCTGTTGGGCTTGCCGCGGTTTTGTTCAGCGTCAGGTATGTTCGCAGAGGAGCGGACTGATGACTTCTTTGCCATAATGAGGAAGAAGTCATCATCGCTACTGTCGCGCTTTGTGCGACAGGTAGGAATTTAGTAAAACGCGAAGACGGTTTGATACTTATAATTATAGTCAAACAATCTTACAAATAGGTTGTGTCTTATTGTGGAACTAAATAAACTTAATAGATAGCTCAGTCGGGAGCGGCCGTAGGTAACGCGCTACAATCACAGGGTAGTTAAATGAGAATCGCATACGCATGAAGATACGTTGACTGTCCGAAGGTAAATAACTGGCCTTGGTCAGACGCCGAGGGCAGACACGGGCTCGCAGAAGGCTCGCAGACGCGTCGAACTTTCGACGATACGCGGGCGGCGCTGCGGTGCGGCGGCTCAGCGGTGCGGCTCAGTGCTTATGCGTAGGCTACTTGACAGCAGTGTGTAGCGTGGCTTGTGTAGACGATACGAAGTCGGTAGACACTTCGCTGGTGTTGTAGCAGTCAGGTTAATAGCAGAGCTTCAGTGTAACTGTTAGAGCTTCCTGGTAGAAGGAACCCTGGAATCGAGAGAGGCAATCTTAAATGATATGCTCAAACTCTCGTTCCATAACTTTAGGCGGGCCTTGGGTCGTCTGAGCCAAGTGCAGGTCGTATATAAAAGTGATGGAACGAGTTTACAGTTTCTGTTAGTAAATATCCTATCGCAAGGGTTAGGTTAAACGAGTACAAAACAATTAGCCTAAACTTATAATTTAATAATATCACAGTTACCAACCTTAATCCAGGGTTACACAGAATTCACTACACTTATTTATTACTTTCACTTCACTCCTGCGTAGTGATTGCAAGTAATAGAAATTAGGAATGTCCCTGAACTAGGAGGATTGCTTATTTATATTAAACTTAGCGGAAATAAGGTGTAGTCTCGAGTGTTCTGGATACAGGAAATGTTATTAGTTTGTCGGGAAAGTTTCCAGAATGAAAGACTATTGATCGACAGATGTCGCTAGCGTATATGATTAATTAAATAGTCTTGACCGATTATTTTAAAATGGAAAGCTATCTGTCGTTAGAGGTCGCTAATTTGTATGAGTAGTTTTATTTAAAGAATGTTCTAGAAAAACTGTCATTGTTTGATTAGTCTATGTAAACTATTCTCCGACAGATGGCACTGAATGTTAATCAGTGTTGACGTTGACGTCTGTCAATGTCAGAAATTCTTTGCCCTAGTAATGTATTATGCGACCGCTAGATGTCGTTCGTAATTGTTTATTACAATTCCGTGATTCGATTTTTACGAATCACTACACTACTGACAAGACTGCGCTCAGGTACCAACCGCATCCTGAACATGTTTGCAGATAAGTTGGACCTCACCAATACTTGAACACATGATTCAGGTGTTGGTGAGGCAACAATAATTGTAAATTGTTCTTTCCACTACAACATTATATTACTAACATTAGTTTTTAAGCATCAAAATTGTCTACTAACAAAGTGAGTCCTGGTTGCTCTTAATAAAGATTTATTATTAGTATTATTAAACAGATGGTCTTGGATCATAACTAACAAATTTCTAAAATTAAATCAAAATCGGTACATCCGTATGGCTATATTACCTCAGACGGACACACACGACTTAAAACCCATTTTATGTGCCGGGGGTTAATAAATGGTTGTCTACGTAAATACACTCTAAAACATCATTCTCCTTCTGATGCAGACAAGTTAAAATAAAAGACGAATTAGTAATACTGCGAAGTTTTCATAAAAATCAATAATTCAAAATAAATCATTTAGTTAGTAGAAAAAAGTCATACCTACAACAAAAAATACACAATAAAATAATACAGGTAAGATAGACGAATCCGGGTTATATATAAAGGAACGGTTATCATTCGCATGATTTAGGTACGTCGCCGTTTTCGACACTTGCAGCTACGTCGACGACGTCGCCGACGCCGGCAGCTGCGACGGCGGCGACGGCATGAGCGACGTCGCCGACGACGTCGCCGGCAGCGACTTCTGCGGCGGCGGCGTCTCCCGCCGCACATTCCTCTCGACAGCAAATCCTCCAGCTTGGACTCGCTCCTCTTCAGAAACCCCAGCGTGGAATCATCGATGAGAACGGATTCCACGATTCCCGCAAGCTCGTCCGGTAGCGGCAGGGTGCGGAGAGCCGCTTGCTTGTCTTTGAAATGCTTCGCGACGTCCGATACAGTAGCTACTTCTTTGCTTGTTGTTAGGTGCCTGCGGGTTTATTAAATTTATAACTAGGGTTGATGAGGAAAAGAATGCAGGACTGCAAAAGATACCGGGATAAGAGGATGCGGTTGAGGGAGAAAGATTTAAATGAGGATGAGTAAGGGGAAAAGAATGACAAAGAAGCTAATTGAAGAAAATCATGTTGCTCTCTTTCAGTCAGGGAAGAATTATTCTTCCCTTTAAAGATATTACATATTATACGTATTATACATAATATCGTTGAAGAAAAAGAAAATATCAAATTGGCAGTACCTACCTATCGATTTGATTATTTACTTAATTAACTTTAATTATTGTGCATGAGATTTTTTTGTTGTTTGAATACAGTAGGTATGTGGGTACCTACTACATAAAACCACATTCTTATTAATTTATTTTTATCTTCATTTCTTTCTATTAAAGTAGAAATAAAGTTGAATTTTGATGTCATTACTGCATCGATGCTGAATCGGTACCGCATCGTTACTGTATAGCGATAGTAGCGATATATAATCGTGGCGACGTGGATGAAGCCGCAGGCGGCCGGCGTTCACATTACTTACATCATTATTCATTAGTGTATCGCAATCTTTTTGCAGCTGTATCGCTCCAAAAAGTCGCCGAGAGTTCTAAAAGTCAAAAACCACAGCTAAAGGAAAACACTCCTCAGCAGCTCCTCAGTACATAAGGGGCAAAGATAACGGGGATACTTACGTTAGAAAAAGTCTACTGGTGCCATGACACGGCGTCTCAGTATTTTTAGCCATCCTTCTGTAAATTAATTTAGTTGTAACACAATAAGTAGTATTTTTTACTTTAATTTAAATGCCTCGTGGTCGGGCCAAAAATATTTCTACATCAAATGAAAAACAATTGAAATTAACCGTCACTCGATTTTGATCACAGATAAAAGAGCGAGATTCCAGGACCGCCAGACTTGCCTATTTTCTGAGAAACAAAAATATGTGTGTGATTAGTGAGTACTTTGAATGTACATTTAGGTACATTGTGGCGACGGGCAAATTATCATTATTACGTATCAACAGTTCCGGGTATGTACGTATATGGCATATAACGGCTGCAATTGCTTATATAGTATAGAATATTATTGTAAATTGAACAATTGAAAAGAGCAACCGCCGAGTTTCTTGCTGGTTCTTCTCGGTAGGAACGGCATTCCGAACCAGTGGTAAATTATTTTTGGCCAAGCCGTACTTTTTTAACCAAGATTTAGGGTTTGTAGAATCAGAGCTAGTAAGTAGAGGTATTTGTTATTTATTGTTATAAATGTGATATAGTCAAGAGCATTTAAAAGCTATATACTTTGGACTTGGGATAGCTCCCATGGCCAGCACAAATCTAAGCTCAGCTAGGGGCTTGGCTCTACTAGAGATCTCATAACTTTTTAACAGTGAAAACATTATGAACTTGTAAGTCTTGGCAACATTTTACATGAAATGTTTTTGGTGGGATTCAATACTACCAGAAACTGTCCGTCGTCGGTAGTAATTTCTACCTTTAAAGCTCACAAAAATAATTAATCACTCGTTACATTTTTTATATGTATTAAGACACTCGGGAAACATACCTACATAACAACATGAAATTCATGTGAGGTTATTTATGGATGGCCCCTTACTTGTGCTGTTTCATGATTGAAAGGAATGTCAATGAAAGAAATCGGTCTCGGTCACGGTCAATGGGAAGTACACTATAGGTTTAGTTTCCTCGTCTCGAAAGACAGCTGACAACGAAGTGATGCTCTAACGGTTCCATTTTTCCTTTTGAGGTAACGAACCCTAAAAATTAGCGCTCAAACTTTAAGAAAATTGAGTAATGTTTTTACGTATCTTTAGCAGCTGATATCTTATATTGGTCGTCGCATTGGCACAAGCTAGTAGATAATATGCAGTAGGTGACATTATCCCACACATTTTGTATCAGAGAAAATAAATAACTCTGGTGGTCCTGGAATCTTGGACTAGGTATAATAATGTTCTCAAATATTATATAAAAACTTAGAGTACGGCACATTATGGTATGAAAAAAGATATAAAAAGAAAATCTTGACTGTCAAGATTAGGTCAAGATCAAGATCCATGTCAAGATCTGTACCAAGATCCAAGATGTATTATTTAAATGGATCAATTTTATAATACTTACCTCTATGATTATTATTTATATTTATAACACTATTTAAATCATAGAGATACCATGGAAATACCCAAGACCCATAGACCCATAGACCTTGCATAGACCTCAGATTTATAATATATATTATTCAATGAGAAATACAATAATTAACATATCTATGATAATTACTAAGTAGCATAGATATGTACTAAGTAGTAATCTATAAGACTTATGAAATAATGAATTGAAATTTAATTGGAATAATAATAAGTTGAATATAATAGTAGTTAAATAATAAATTGAATTGGTTTATAATAAATTGAAGTTGTTGATATTACTTTTTCTACATTTAGTAATAAGAAACATCGATGTATATATGACTGCATTCGCAACACATTTAATATTATTAAATATAAGGGAGACAGCCGGTTACTGTTAACCATGTTAACACAAATCTAAACTTTATGTAAAACAAAATGACAAAATGATTGAAAAGTGTGAAAATAAACGATGTGTTTCGTAGCTTGTAATCTCACGTTCAAAATGTTGAAGTCCTAAAATGTTGAATTTGCAAAATGCTGAATTTTGGAGCTGCAAAATGTAGAATCCCAAAATGTTGGATTTGCAAAATGTTGAATTTCAATTCCCAAAATGTTGAATCTTAAAAGTTAAGCTTTTAATTCTTATATGCTTAAACGTAATTAACAGAAAAAACGGTTAAGTGCGAGTTGTACTCGCGCACCGAGGGTTCCGTACAAAGTTGTGTAAATGATGAAAAAATGTGTAAATAAATCTCTAATGAAAAGATAAACCGGATTCAGGGACAAACTTAACTATTGAGATAGCTCTCGTCACAAAAATGGTCTAAAACTGTCAACTTTGATGGTAGGTCTTTGATTCCTTTCTTTGTTTTAAGATTTAACATTTTGCGAATTCAACATTTTAGGAATTGAATATTTTGAAGGCTTGTAATTATATTTTAAGTTCAATGCGTTGGAATAATGCGTTCCGATCATGTTTTAATTGCCGATGGATAAAATCAGAAACGTTCAAACAAACGGTTCTGATTGATTAATTATATCAAGAATTTTCATTTGTGAAATCTAATTATCCCACCAAAAACATTTCATGTAAAAAGGTAGCCAAGACTCACAAGTTCATAATGTTTTCACTGTTAAAAAGTTATGAGATCTCTAGTAGAGCCAAGCCCCTAGCTGAGCTTAGATTTGTGCTGGCCATGGGACCTATCCCAAGTCCAAAGTAATATAGCTCTTAAATGTTCTTGACTATATCACATTTATAACAATAAATAACAAATCACTCTACTTACAAGCTCTGATTCTACAAACCCTACATCTTGGTAAAAAAAGAACGGCTTGGCCGTTTAATGTTCGTAAAGCTATTACATGACATAACATATTTTAAGACCTTAAGGAATAGTTTGTTCGACAATTACTAATTTGTATTGTACTTCGTGATGGTCGCAGAAGCTATTCCGGGCTTAAATGTCATTTCAGATAAAAAATCCACGAACTGTAAACGGCCAAGCCGTACTTTTTTTTACCAAGATAGATATAGAAAACAAAAGCTACTTTTGCTCCTGCTACTGCTGTATTAGCAGTAGCAGGAGCAAAAGTAGCTTTTGTGTTCTGATGTTACAAGGCGTAGGAGGAAACCTTTCAACCACAGCAAACTTTAAAGTCACTGGAAAAGTTTTATGACTTTCAGCTTGGTTGAAAGATAACCAATTATTTTCATGTTGTAAATAAAATTAATACAAAATATTGTTGAATATTACAGTAAAAACCAAATTCAAGCTTAAATCACATCAACAGTGGAATCAACACCCGCTAGTGGTGTTCCAGGCAGACAAGATATAAATCAGTGGTTCAAAGGCGTTTTTGCAACAAAGTTTCGAATGTTTTGTGAAGACGAAGGCTTTACCGGCTCGCTACTACTCATTTAACATACTATCGACTTGCAATGTTAGCTTTCGTGTTTCTAATTTTTCTATTGATATCAAATTACATGGTCAGGTCGGTCATCAAGCCGAAGAAACTAGATTACAACATGGGGTTATTCAATGGGCAGGCCAACAAATGGTTAGGTTAGGTTAGGTTAGGTTAGGTTAGGTTAGGTTAGGTTAGGTTAGGTTAGGTTAGGTTAGGTTAGGTTAGGTTAGGTTAGGTTAGGTTAGGTTAGGTTAGGTTAGGTTAGGTTAGGTTAGGTTAGGTTAGGTTAGGTTAGGTTAGGTTAGGTTAGGTTAGGTTAGGTTAGGTTAGGTTAGGTTAGGTTAGGTTAGGTTAGGTTAGGTTAGGTTAGGTTAGGTTAGGTTAGGTTAGGTTAGGTTGTTAGGTTAGGTTAGGTTAGGTTAGGTTAGGTTAGGTTAGGTTAGGTTTAGGTTAGGTTAGGTTAGGTTAGGTTAGGTTAGGTTAGGTTAGGTTAGGTTAGTGTTAGGTTAGGTTAGGTTAGGTTAGGTTAGGTTAGGTTAGGTTAGGTTAGGTTTAGGTTAGGTTAGGTTAGGTTAGGTTAGGTTAGGTTAGGTTAGGTAGGTTAGGTTAGGTTAGGTTAGGTTAGGTTAGGTTAGGTTAGGTTAGGTTAGGTTAGGTTAGGTTAGGTTAGGTTAGGTTAGGTTAGGTTAGGTTAGTTAGGTTAGGTTAGGTTAGGTTAGGTTAGGTTAGGTTAGGTTAGGTTAGGTTAGGTTAGGTTAGGTTAGGTTAGGTTAGGTTAGGTTAGGTTAGGTTAGGTTAGGTTAGGTTAGGTTAGGTTAGGTTAGGTTAGGTTAGGTTAGGTTAGGTTAGGTTAGGTTAGGTTAGGTTAGGTTAGGTTAGGTTAGGTTAGGTTAGGTTAGGTTAGGTTAGGTTAGGTTAGGTTAGGTTAGGTTAGGTTAGGTTAGGTTAGGTTAGTTAGGTTAGGTTAGGTTAGGTTAGGTTAGTTAGGTTAGGTAGGTTAGGTTAGGTTAGGTTAGGTTAGGTTAGGTTAGGTTAGGTTAGGTTAGGTTAGGTTAGGTTAGGTTTTTTTTTTTTTTTTTTTTTTTTTTTTTTTTTTTTTAATTGTTAAATACATTGACCTCTGACGTTATCAGAGACT